>NC_045157.1:14445021-14560021 GCF_900700415.2 Clupea harengus | reverse complement strand
CATCCAAATACATTTATTTCAGTAAAAAGCTTTAAAGCTTACATGAAGAATATAACATTCATTCTGTTGCTTTGCATTTTTTTGCTGTTATCTTTTTCTGAATTTTTACCGCCTCTTATCTGCCAATGAAAATGTAATCAAATGTAATCAGTTACTTTGATGAAGCAACTAAAATAGTTACAGTACCTATTACATTTCTATTACACAGCTCTTCAGAATGCTGCAGAATGTTCTGTTGAATTGAATGGGCCATCCAAACGTTCAGATGTCCGATATTTCTTAAAAAAAAAAATGAATTAAAGAAAAAATTAAGAAATGAATGACCGCTGCCTTTGACAACAGTTTTGTGCTTCTAAATCACATCTTTAATATCATCCCGCAAGTAGTTCGTTAATTCAAGAAATTCATTGTAACTCGAAGTCAGCAAGGAATACTTTGCTACGCAACATCTGAAACTTTAATGTTCCATTTGCATGAAGAACTATTTGTTCTCAGCAGAAGCCACAAAACAGCAACAAAATGACTTAAGAGGAAGATATTTTGGAGGAATGATTTAATTGTTTCGCGAAGTAATCGTATAATAAGCAGTATTGGAAAATAAGTCCCTTCAGGGCAAAACAAGACTGTTCGTCCTGTCGGGATCTAGTTTCCAATACTGACCGATACTGACAAAAGTGACCTTCCCAACCCTGATTGTGTTTGTGAGAGTGTGCATCTGTACATGAAAGTCTTGAACATCAGTTTAAATCAGAGGTCAATTTGAAAACTGAATGGGTGTCAAAGCATCATTTGGGTCATAACCACACAGACACACACACACACACACACATGCTTACTTTACCTTACATCTGGATGAAAGGACTAGTCTCATCATCTGATTGCTTTCTTCAAATTGCATCATAGCGTCAATGCAACCAGAGTCGCAGAGTCACGTTAACAGACACACAGTCCCCTCTGAGACACTACACACACACACACACACACACACACACACACACACACACACACACACACACACACACACACACACACACACACACACACACACACACACACACACACACACACACACACACACACACACACACATAAACACACACACTCTCTCTGTGCCTCTCTTCTCTCTCACACTTACACACAATCTTAGTTGGTTCATTAGCATGATGAAACTTGTGTTAGGCTTAAGGAAATGGCAACAAGAGCAAAAACTCCCAAAGAAAACTAAAACTTTTCTATGAGTTGCACTTCGGTCTACACAACACGCGAGAAGCCGACAACAGATCTGCTTAAATAAGACCAAAAAAGGTAGGAGCATGCATTAATGTATACATAAACAGATCAGCTTAAATAAAACCACCAAAAGGTAGGAGAGCAAGCATTGATGTATACATGTAGTCCACCCTCCACAAAACCCTGTGTGGGTCTGTATCTGCCTCTGTGTGTGTGTGTGTGTGTGTGTGTGTGTGTGTGTGTGTGCGTGTGTGTGATGGGGAGAAGTGAAAGGGGGGTGGGATCGAACTGCTGCTGTCTGCCTGTGATCTGTTGCCTGCAAGGCATGCCTATTGTGTGTGTGTGTGTGTGTGTGTGTGTGTGTGTGTGTGTGTGTCTGGAGTGGTGGGGGGTGAAACCATGACAACCATCCACTGTTTCTCAGCACTTTTACTTAATGAGAGCCAACTGCAGAATGGGATAGCTCTGAAAACAACAGGCTAAAATCCCCCAGAAGACACACACATCAGTCAGATGTAAAACCTATAGACAAACTGCAGGGAAAAGTCAACCCAGTTACTTTGTCAAATGGATCATTCAGGCACAAATACATACAACTACCATACACCATACCATTGACTTGTATGGTATATTTTAATATACCTCCAACTACACCAAAATGCAGTGCAGTAGATCTACTTTGTGCATTTCAACATAAACAGTTGTTCATTTGTAGCATGTCCACCTAAATTGCAGCTTCATCTAAGAAAGACAATAGAGTTTAACTTTCAACCCTGCAGCCTGGCTGGACCTGAATATTCCCGAAACGACAACCTCATGATACAAATCTGACTCCTGCCACTGACCTTAAAACAACTGGGTTGGCAGTGACTAATTAGCTTGCCCACACACCCTCATTCACTTACATCCATTTGCATGAATGTGGGTGGACATCCCGTGCGGATACAAGTAAATGTGAGCGCGCCAGCTAGCCATTACCAGTTTGTCTTATTTACTTTTTTGTTACAGTGATATGGATAGGCTGGATCGGGAAGTACCCCAACGTGGAAGCGGTCTCTGGGGCAGATCTGTAATAGGCTCATCTGGTTTCTTGGATCCTTTGGGGTATTCACAGTCGGCCTCTGTCAGCAGTCTGCAGATCAGTAGACATCAGCACGGAGAGTTCAGGCTTGTCACTGCCGCTAATAAGCTCAGTTTGTGCCACTGAGTGCAACCACAACCACAGGCAATCGAATTACTGTATGAGCACTTGCACATTATGTATATCTACCAGTAATGAACACTGTTATGACTAGAGCGATTATGGACACTAGGCCATTTAGTACATTTGAACACAGGAGAAAGATGGAGAAGGAAGTTGCTGAGAAAATTAAAGCATGAGAGAAAGAGAGAGCGAGAGAAAGGGAAGGAAAGAGAGAGAGAGAGAGAGAGTGAGAGGGAGAGAGCGGGAGGGAGGGAGGTCTAATGCCAGGCTAAGCAGTGGTGCAGTCCTGTGTGATGCAGTCCAACTAGTGCTGCAGCTGCTGTGATAAGGCTTAAGACTGACACGCTAGAGGAACTTGGAAGAGAGTGAGATCAGGAGAAAGAGAAAATGAGAGTGAGATCAGGAGAAAGAGAAAATGAAAGAAGAAAATGAGTGGAGAAAGGGATGTGGAAGAAGAAGGAAGTGAGTGTGAGAGGGAGTGTGAAGACAGAAAGAGAAAGACAGACTGAGAAATAAGGACAGAAGTAAGATCCAGCCATGCACTGAAGAGTGTGTGTGTGTTTGTGTCTGTGTGCGTGCGCCACTGAGCCTAGAGTGGAGTGTGTCACTGAGCCGCACGGAATGAATTTAATAAAATCACACCTCTGCACCCAATTTATACGTCCCAAGCCCTCAGCACCGGAAAAGCACACTCTTATTCCATCATTCAAATGGGGATGCATGCCGCCCTCCCTACAAAATCACACACTCAAACACAGCAGGAATCCTGGTGACATGATCTACTGACCAGTTTCATATAAACTGCAATGTCCCCTTTCTGCCCTCTCCCAGTGTCTGTGTCTGGTGGTCATCTCCTGTTCATCAACACTGACCTTACCAATGATCACAAGGAGTTAAAAGGATTAGATGAAGAGGTCACAATGTCGCTTCCCTATGTCGTGTTTGTTAGAGGTCAGGGAGTTAGGAGGACAGCAGCAGACATTTCACAACTCAACCGGGCAAAAGGCTGTTCTTTTTCTTACTCTTAACACAAATCTTAACCCACAAACAAATCATTTCCTGTTAGGCCAACACAGGTATCTTCTGTCTGCCCGATGACTGTATTAAAGCATGTAGGCTGTTGTACAGCATAGAAGACAGACAAAAGAATCCCTCTAATTTGTTAGGAGACAGTTGACCTGGTCCTGACCATGGCTGCTGAGTTTGAGATCAACATGGCTTTGCCCTAGTACTATTACTAGGCCTACTATTTTTTCTGGTAACTATGCATTTATATGCCCCTTTGTCTGAAAATGTACTTTTTCGTCTTGCAATGCTTGGAATTAGTCCATCCAAGAATAGACAATTTATCAAAGCCCCTTGTTCAATCTAGAAATTTGAGTGTTTGCATTAACATTTCATACTTTCATACTTATCGCGTACCTTATCGTGTCTAGGGCCTCTTATACTCAGAATGGAATGAGCTGATTGGCCACCTCAAAATCGACTAATCACAGAGTTGCTTTTGCATTCTGAAATTAAATTTCTCCAATTCAGTGACTGTCTGGGCCCATTACACTTATTGCCGTTTCAGGGTCATTTGTTAAATTATGACAGTCTGTTTAAAACTCTCACTGCATGGATTCAGGCAGTGAAGCCCAGTGTAACCCAGGCCGGCTGACCACGGCTGGTGTTTAGTTTACCTGTTAGATATGTTTTCAGAGGGAAGCAGATATCAGTGGATTATAGGAGGCAATCCTCTCCAAGGCTTTCCCCTCAGTGTTCCCATTAGGCAGTGTTGCCTCTCTCTCTCTCTTTCTGTCTCTCTCTCTTTCTCTTGCTCCCTCCCTCTCCTCATTCAAACTATTATCCCTCTCACCCCTCCCCCCTCACTTCATACTTCTTTTGTGACATATGGGCTTTCCTCAGCAACAACAGAGTAGCAGAAATCAGCAACAGTGACCAACAAGACTGTCAGAGACAGGGCCATACTGTATTACACATGTAATAATAATGTAATCAAGAGACATACTAAGGATTTAAATTAATTCATAAAGACTATTAATAGCTTTCTGGTTTAGTCTTCCTTAAGTGAATGTCATCTGTATCCCTGTTGCCTGGTATCCCTGGAGCGACACATCAGATTGAATCTCATTCGTAATACATGCAGTGGCATGAAATACCATCTCGGATCTCTGGCACGTCATACAGACTGTCCTTCGATGGCCCTACAGAACACGGTGTTCACACAATCTGAGCCGGGCATGCCGCCGACAACTTCCAGCTATAATCGCAAACTCAGTCGTGTGTATTTGAATGGGTTCAATTTACTGGGGCAAGCAAGCACACACACGTAATAAAAAAAAAAATCAATCACATTTGTGGGTTTATCCCAGGATTCGCCAGCTGGGTTGAACAGAGATGGTACCACCGCATATTGTGGTTGCTGGCGGAAACAGATGGACAGCTATGGAAGTCAGAGAGAAAGCCCCCTTTCTCACGGCGTCAGAACGTCATCCCACTGTCAGAGAGCGAGAGATAAGGGTGGGCTTCTACTGTTCCCAGCACCACGGAATTCATAATATGCTGCCGTAGGCCATGTCCACGAGTCCTCATATTAAAACTTGGTTTCAGACATTAAATCTAGCCTACTCAATAGTCCTGGCCTATGTCAAATCAGTGCACCAGACCCAAGGAACAATTCTACCGATCACTCGCATAACAAACGCTATTGTAAATTGAGAACCAATGCTCCAATACAAGAGCATTTACGCCCGATACCAAGTTCCGTATGATTTGGAGGTTCCCTTATGCGTTAATAGACTGATTTCCAACGCTGTTTTGTCATAACATAGTCAAACTGAGCCGGGTGTGCAGCACGTACTGGAAGGGAACACGTCCCGTTGTCTGCTAAATAAGGATTAACGGCATTATGTCTCATTAGGACGAAAACCAAACCAGCTGACAGTTGCACTACTTTGTTTAATGCATTGATAAAAAACGGCTTTCCTAGCATCGCTAATGTACCAAAGTTTACATTTCAGAGAGCAAACAACCTGCAACTGCCCCGATCACAAATCGTGCGATACAAATTGTAAATCTGTGCATCCACTGAACCGTAAACGACCTGCCCAAAATCGCATATTCAGCCCTATGGCTACGACCTGGGTGTTTGATATAGTACTGTTGCCAGATACAGCGCACCAGCGCATCCGCATCCCAGCGCGGGTAGGGCAGCATCCTGGCACAGTAAACGCTTACAAAAAAACGCAGAGAAGGACTAACCTGTCTGCCCTTTTCCTAGGGTCTTTTCCAAGCGGTAGGGTCCCACGTAATTGGCAAGTTGGGCGCTACCTTCCTTTCCCGAGGTTGACATGGTCTGCTTAAGGTTTACACCGAGGTTCACCAAGGCGTTAAATGGGTTACTGTGTCTCTTTTTTTTAAGCACCGACACCAGCAGTGCCCTGTCTTCCCCAGCCCGATTAGGTTGCTGTTTCGCTCGTTCGATTTGGGATCGGTAGTTCTTTCACACCTCGTCTCCCTGTTCTCTTTGCTATAAGACGCTATTAAATACAAATGGCATTGTGTGGAGCTAACATGCGGAGCCTCTCTTTGCCTGCGTCGGTGCTAGGGAGCAGGGATAGCTATCCTTGCTCGCATCAGCACTGAGGAGGCGAATGCTCTCCGATGCTCCAAACACAGTACACTGATTGACGCAACATTCGACAAAGCAGCGTCCGTGCTGACGCCTGCGCAGACGAGCAACACGGTTTGAGAGCCGCAGAACAGAAGTTGGGATGATGCACGGGCCGGCCGTGCGGGGCGGGGCTGGGGATTCCTAATAAATAGAGGTCCTCGCCTACCTTTAACTTTCTGTGTTTTTGTGCTTTTCAAGGTGTGTTACGGTGACAATGTGGTCGAAAAGACACAGAGAACTCTAGCTGTAGCTTCCATTCCACAGCCCCCCCCCCAAGTGAAATTTGTCCACTTGTGTTTGCCACAGGTGCAGTGTTTCACAGCACTCACCTTGAGAACCTTAGAGCTGGGAGCTGATAAGGAAAGTTGAGCATGTGTGTTCAGGGGGCCGTCTGTTTCCCTTTCTCTTTCAATGCAAGAAAAATACATTTCATGTAGCACACGTTTTACTGTGTATTCAAAAAGTATTATATTGCATGCATAACATTATAGTATATTAATTACATTGTATTATACTATATTACAGTAGTAACTCCTGAGGTTTTCTATAGACAGGTTTCTGAAGGGAACACGTGTTCAAAACAAGAGCCTACAAGATGTCACTAAGACAGTCAGGTGTTACACTTCAAACATGCTCAAAGGCTTTGAAGTCTTGGAGAACATCTGTACTGGTGAGGCCCTTCTCTCCCCTTCTCACTCTCTTTCTGCCCCCTCCTTCCCTCAGCCTCTCAGATCCCTATTCATTTATAAAAAAAAAATACATTACCCAAAATCATACCATGCTCCTAAAAAATCTGCAGTGTTATTATGAATATGTGTAGGGCTCACGGAAAGTTGCAAATACGTATTTTCTGTTTTGTTTTGGTAGACTCGGCACCTGTATGAAAGATTATTTCTCTGATGGATTTGGACTGAAAAGCTGACCAGAGGTCACCAACCATCACTGCATTTTAACCTGATTAAAACTCTGACATCCCAATGTAGCCACGGCAACCACCTCAAACCAATAATAAGACTCCTGGGACGTGAAAGTGGCAGATGTAACCCTGCCCCCCAACACACATAAGCACACACACACTCCTGCACACACATGCAATCATGCTCATAGATAAGTACACATGCACGATACTATACACACAGCCACAACCCCACACACACACACACACGAACGGATACGTGCACACACACAAATGATCACACATACACGTAATCACACATGTAATGAAACATATTCAGCCCAAACCACTTGTTTGGGATAGAAGGGCAGGCCTCGTCATTGGCTCCTCCACATTTGACTCTCACTTCACAGGCAAGGACTCACCATTAATTAATTGCGTCCCCTTCCCCCTACAACTTTACTGCTATTGTCTCAGCCTGTGACCTCAGCAGCTAAATCAATCACGCTTTCTCTCCCTCTCCTCTCCCAGCTCCTGACAATAGCACACCACACACAAAGGGCCACACCGCTGGTGTATATCAGCTGGGGTGAAGGCATCACCTAACCACTGGGAATGATTTCATTTCGTGATTTTGCAGTGGTGCTTTACCAACGTGTTCACATTTGTCATGAACAAATGGGCAACAACATGGGCTAACACAAGAGGGTAAAGGTGAATAAAGACCTACAAATGAAACTAAGGATTTATTGACTATGTAATTCGTATATTGGTTGGGAAAGGGATGATTGAGAAAAAAATCAAACCTTTGACTGGCCTTTGTTACAAACTCCACCCCCCTCTTGAGACAGAAGCTGCCTCGCCATCAGGTAGCCTAGTCTATCTCTGTTAGGTTAGTATATTATAACATTCACAACTCTATGGTTAATCATTTTATAAGGATGTTTTTGTTACAAGGGCTTTTCATATTGTGCCTTGATTTTATTTTTTTAAGAAACATTAATTTCTTTGTTTCTTTCAACACACCCTTGGTTGGTTGAAACAGGGCAGACAGTGGTCCAATTTTCACTCTACAATCCCATCCATTCATTCTGAGCATTAGATGATGTTAGTAGCCAGTTTGGCTTCAATCACATTGAAAAGGACATCCACCTTCAATAAATCCCTACAAGTCATGAACATATAGAATATGCACTCTAAACACTAGTATTTAGAGCAGAACTAGGAACATATTTTGACTAAATGAAATAACGTGGTAAGTGTTGTCTCTACCGTCTTTCAGATGTTACACAGCATACGGAGCACCTTGTTCTAAAACTGTGCAATATCCACATTTAAAGCACAATATGTCACCAAAAGATTTCTATATGGAATGTCTCCTCCTGAAATCTTATCTCTTTACCTGTTAAGTTTATATGAAACTTGTCTTATCTCTACTGCATTACCTGATCAGTTTATATGAAACTTATCTTATCTCTACTGCATTACCTGGTTTATATGATCAAACATGAGCATCTATGATTACAAATGAACCTCCGCAGAAGGCGAAAATGTTCTTTGCAAAGCAAACTTGACTGTTCATACAGTTTGAAAGATATATAATCTATGGACAAAGCCATATCAGAATATTTAAGACATATTTATATATGTTAAATTGTTGTATGTTATTTCATTTATTTTACAATGTTTTTTTCTTACAGCAGAGCCTATGAGTATTACATATATGACAACGCTGAGAACAATTGAGGCATTTAATTAGAAATACATTAAGATCCTGACCTGGATTTAGCAAGTAATCAGACCTTGTTTGTATGTTTGTCTTTTTCATGTTAGGCAGACTGAAATGTTCCACTATGCTGCCCTCTGCTGTTCATAATTGAAGTTTCCTGGTATGAATTGGATGCGACTGTTAAGTAAAGATTCAATAATAATCACCATGAGTTATTTCACAAACTTGTAAACTATTTTACCGTTCATCGTCACCACTACATTCTAATACCAGGGATATCCAGAGGTAATAATATTCAGATTATTTTACTAATTTATATAATAATGACCAAAACAAAAAAATAAAACCACAAAAACACGCAATAATAGTAGCAAACTGTAAGCTCTAAAATAAAGAAAACTGAACATGTTTGAGGACATTCATGACAGTCATGCCCATAATTGCACCATTCTGCCTATTATTTTCTATTCAGTGCAAAGTCCCATTGATGGGTTAAGCCAAAAATGCCACCTGTTCTTTTTGTACTACTTTGACTCATTTTCTATAAATATGGGCACAGTACCACGTATCAACAATTTACACTTTATAGGTGTGTATGTTCAGATGAACATATACTCAACCATAAACACTTTTCGGTGGTCAGGATCCAGCATGGTCACCTCTGTATGCTGTACTGAGGGAGATGCTAGCGTCTGTCTCTACAGTACCGAGGGAGATGCTGCCCTCTGTTAGTGAACTGGCTTCAAAGATATGAATGCCTGCTTTGGTAGACTTATTCAATTGATATAAAATTACATTATATAGTAAAATAAGTGAGTACTTGGATCACCACACCCATGATAATAGGCCATTGTCTAGTACACTTTTATGGATGATCGAGCTCCAAAACACATTATGGAGTGATAGGGACCTTCTTGTTCAGGTCCAACATTGTGTAATGTCGGGGGGTCCATCCCAAACCAGCTAGTGATTAGACACTGACCTAAAGGCTGTCTTTCTACAAGATATGCCAACCAAGTTCATCTCTGTCTACAGTTCACTTAATGGTGCGTGTATATGTAGTGTCTGTTGAGCCCTGAAGGACCATGATTGAGTTAAAACACATACTGCATAATATACTATAAAAGCCATGAAATAAAATAGATGGAGACGTAACTTTATTAAAATACACACCAATATTCAAGAAAATTTGGACCATCAGAGAGAACAAAAAAGAAAATGCTTTCTGGCTAAAGAATAGCAATGGCGAAACAGAATACACAATAGCAAAATATAAGACAATAGTTAAAGACATGAAGTAAAATCAATAGCAGTAGAGAAAGGTTGACACAGGTAGATCTGGTTTCCCTTTCGGGAAAGAGTATCTCCACAAAACAAATTTCATCACAATTATATCCAACTGGAAACAAGGCGATGACGTCGACGGGAAGAAAAATGTCATGACTCCTGTGAAGTGTGTGTCTTCTGATGTGTTTGACAATTTGAAATTGAAGCAAAACACTTTCCACATACTTTGCAAATGTACGGCTTCTCGCCAGTGTGAACCCTCATGTGCGCCCGCAAATTCCAGCCTGAAGAAAAATAATTTCCACACTCTCTGCATAAATGGGGTTTGTGTCCAATATGAATCCTTTCATGTTTTTGACAGTTGGAAAATGAAACAAAACACCTTGCAACTATATGGCTTCTCTCCAGTATGCTGCCTCACATGCACTTTAAGAGCACACTGTGCAGCAAAACTTTTCACACAGCAGGAACATTTGTATGGCTTCTCTCCACTGTGTATTCGTTTGTGTATTGTCAAATATTTATGCTCTCTGAAGCTCTTCCCACACTCTATGCAGTGGTATGGCTTCTCTCCAGTATGAATTCTTTGATGAATCCTGATGCTCTCTTTTGAAGAAAATGACTTTCCACACTCTTTGCAATCATATGGCCTCTCACCGGTGTGGATTCTTTGGTGCTCGAGAAGTAGACAGGCAACAGTGAAGCTTTTGCCACACTCTGTGGAGTGATGCCTCTTCTCTTCAGGATGCATTTCATTCATGTGTTCTTTATATTCTTCCTTCTCATTGTAACCCTTCCCACATTTTGGACAACGATAAAAGAACTCTTTTGTCTGCTGCTGCACCAAATCAGTGGAGACACTTCCACATGGATCAGGTTTCTTTCCAAGGCATGTTGGTTTGGACTTATCAAGGGTCTTTGTTGTAACTTGGGTCACGCCAACATTTTTCTCTGTCACCTGTGAAAAGTTAAAGTTAAGCATCACTGCAAGATTTCTTTCACAAACAATATTTAATTTGTCTTCATCCTATGAATGAACTAATATCTATCATGTTCAACTGTCCTTTTTTAGGCATCTTGTCTCACAAACAGCATGGAAATATGCCTTTCTAGTTTTTGTCTAGATTTGCCTCACGAGCCTCTTAACCAAATAGGCACAAATACTTATAAACTCAATACTTCATGTGGCACAAGAATTGTGTATTGGTCATCTCTGATAAACGTCAGTGTAACCAAGAATTCACAAGGTTGTTAGTAAGTGAACTATATGTCAAAACTATCAATCATATTTAATGTTTTCTATGATTAATTTATGACCCCCCTCTTCACTATGTCAAAACTGTTAAATCATTTTGATGATAGGGGTGTTCTAGGTCGTGCTGCGTTTGTTATTTGAATGAAGCTAATATATTGTTAAAAGCTTGTTAGAAGTAAATGTTTTTAATCTTTTCTTTTTTGTGGATGGGTTGAAAAAAAAAAAAAAAAAAGAAGCTCAATATGTATACTCTAACTATTCCTCTAAGGCTGAATTAAGCCTATGTTGTCAGGGTGAGGGGGCAACAAAGCTCTTTTGTTTAATATATGGCCCTCCCCCACCAACCAGTCACGCGCATGCGGTTATCATTTTGAGGTGCTCTCACAAGACCCTGGGCCTTGCTGTGACCAGGAAGACCGAACCCCCCAAATTGAATAAAAGACAGTCCGAATGTGGCTAGTTAAGTACCATGTGCTTCCACACTACTGTTAGATTTAGGTGGATTTCATATCAGACCGTAACTCCACATACCAGACCATATCTCAAATGGACCCCCACTCTGAGGCTACGTTTACATGGAGCCTGGATTGCCTGAATCCGGAAACATTTTTGGATCCGGTACTTTTTTTTAATCACGGAGCCGTGTCAAGACAAATTTGCATTCACACGGAAACACTGGAGCGGAGCGAGTGGTTGAATCCGCTATGAAGACGTCATGGAGCATGCGCGTAAGGTGACAGAAGACAGAAGTCCAGATCCAACTAGCAATCTTCCGATTGCTGAACGACTTCTCTACCACCTGAAATCACTGTTACCACAGCATTCAAACAGGACTAGTTAGAATCACGTTTTGAAACTTCCGTATATAATAAAAGATTTGCTCATATAGGCTATTGCTAAAAACCGGTTTTGAACAATGGTATGATGCAAATAGATTAAACAGTGATAGGTTAAAGTGTGGCTTGTTAATGTCATCCCTTTCCTAACCAGCTTCTGAACATCGATTAAGTGACGCAGCGGGGTTAATAAGGGTTCAGGCTGAGGTTATGAGGCGGGGCTTGGGGCATTCACGTGGGGCAATGACATCATCGGGTTAGAAAGTGTGCGGATCGGGCTTGGCTCCTGGCCTTTTGTCTATTTTGAGAGCCATCAGACATGGTTTCTGGCCTTTGCCGGTCTTGGAGCCAGAGCTATTAGACTCCGATTGTTGGCTTTTGTCTACAACCACGGCAAGATGTTGCCAAACATATTAGCAGTTATACGGCCCTACCTGGCTATATTTCGGCCTTAGAGGAATACTTAAAGTATATTGAACTCAGGCTTCTTTTTTTTCCAACCCATCCACAAAAAGTTTTTAAACATTTACTTCTAACACAATCTATTAACAATGTATAAGCTTCAATCAAATAACACACACAACAAGACCTAGAACACCCCTATCAATCAAAATGATTAACAGTTTTGATAGATAGTGAAGAGGGGGTCATGTAGTATATTGACATATAGTATAGGATACTTACTTCGCTTGTCTTTTTTAGTTTTTCTTTGCAGACCACCTTCATTGAGTTGTGGCGTCCCTGTGCAGTTCATCAACAACAGTGATAACTCCTTCAAAGGGTCATATGATGTGTTGTGCTCAGAAACAAACACATTGGGATCCATCTAATGTTACTGGGAAGAAGAATAAAGCAAAAGCAATTAAACAACAGACATATTTTATGGCTAAATGTGCTGGCTACTGACTATGCTGTTTTACTGGGTGATCAGAAGCTTGAATCACGCGTAGGTTATGTTATGAATATAACTAGAGGCATCGCTTAGACCAATACAGAGCAGTCCACCAAATAATGAAAACCCCTGACTAAAAGGTCAAATAACAGCAAAAGGTGACTCCATGAAATTATGCTTTTCTCTTTAACATTAGTGTTTCACAGTCATGTGCAGACACTCTAGATGTTACGAATTGGTGGTGATGTGCAGAACTCAGCAATATAGGGAAGAATAATCATTTACTTAGCAGAATTCGATACACAGGTAGACAGTCCAAAAGCAAGCAAACATATCCAAATGGGCATAGGCAATAGAGTAGTCCTTGTACAGGCAAAGGGTCGGAAACACGATTAAAATAAATAACAACGAGAACGCGCTACTCACTGGGCACAGTAGCAATACACAGAACATACCATGTAACATACAATGACGAGAACGAAAGGAGAAACAAGAATACATGGACTATATACAAAACAGATAACGAGGGACAGGTGAAAACAATCAAGGCGGGGCAGACAATGAGACACAGGTGGACTAAACAAGGGGAATTAACAGGACACAGGAGAAGCCAATCAGACAAACAAACAGGGTGATGATTGGGAACAGGTGAGGGGTGGAGACACGGACAACAACAAGGGCGCACATGGCATAAACAAACAAACACAGGAAAGCACATGGCGGGAACTAAGGACTAGACACAGGAAGGAAACAATGGCAGACAGGAAGTAACATAAAGGAACGAAAGGGAAAACAAGTAAAAGCACGGACAAAAAAAAAGCACAGACCTGACACTAGATCGCATTTTACTGTTGCCCATATCATAACGACCAGCCCAAGACCAAACATAAATATATAATAATGATTTACAGTACCACACAAGAAAGTACAAAATGACATTCATCTTGCAGTTCCCTCTGTAGGTACTAGAGACAGTAGGAGAGTTTAGAGCAGTGTTTCTCAAACTTTTTCAGACCAAGGACCACTTAGCCAATAAAAAAAAACTTGCGGACCATCTAACTAAATAGTATATCCCCGGAACAACAGGCCTCCTACCCAGACCTCGCACTCCTTTTTTTATCGGTAGGCTAGTTTTAGATATGACAATGCGCTAGTCAAAGTATCTGGAACCCTGCTCCATGCGTGACTTGGTTAAGTTACAAACTATAGTTCGCTCACAGCCTCATACTCCCATCACACACTCGCCAATGTATCACTAAACACCAATAAACACAATGATGCGTGTAAATAACCCCATATAAGGGCTATTATTTTGGGTTGATTGCCTACTTTGGATTTGCCTTATTGATCTTTGATGTGTGCCTAAATTATAATGTATTGTTTGAAGAATGTATTGAGGTTTTATGCCACCTTATCTCTTATAGATAATTAGAACTTTTATTTTGAGAAGGTAAAAAAGGTATCGCAGATTTGTGTTATGTGTTAATGTGAACTTCTCAGTACGGCTAGAGATTTAGTTACGGACGGATGCACATGCATACATTTGAAAAGTTGAATGGTTTAATGGACCCGTATGAGGCCAAAGCTCTTACGGTGGTGATAGTTTGCCAGTTTATTGAATGTATAAAGAAGAAAGAAGAAAATAAAAGAGTAATTTCACCAGCAGTAAGTTTCATGCCACTATATGGGGATCCGTTACAATGCGCATACCGACCACGCGACCGCAGTAATTCACTACCAACCGTAGGCTAGCCGACTATCCTAGTAGTCAACTTTTCATAATTATGAGTTGTCATTATCCAACGTCACACAACACAGAATAAAGTTATCATCTTGTTGTCTCTGCAGCGGGAGAAAAAAAACGCTGTTTGAATGCAGCTCCGCGGCGGGAGTGACCCTTCTCCTTGTGTCAGAGGCATTCTCATTTCATTGTCCCTGTCTTAAGCCACCGATCCATGACCTTCTAAATAGATTAGGCTACTCTTTAATATATTAGGCTTCTACTGACTGTGTTCTCTTCGTTCTGAGTTGTATGTTAGAAATGTCGCAAAAATGTACTTGTGGCCGTCGCGGACCACTACGGGGCACTTGCGGACCACCAGTGGTCCGCGGACCACACTTTGAGAACGACTGGTTTAGAGGAAGAAGGCACACAAAAGCCAAAGGAATGCAGGACTGGAGTCAGTAACGACACCTCTGAATGCTAACTTGCAATGTCCCAACTTCAACCTAGTTAGCTTTACCCAACCCCCCCCCCCCCCCCCCCCCTATTTCCAGAGACCTTCTTTCTTGTCCACCAACATTTAGTTGGATACTAAAAAGATATCTCCCTTTACTCTGTTCCCCACATAACCTTTGCCACCTTCTAACCATCAGATGTGGGTAGAGTAAGCAAAAGCTGTGGCCTTTAAATTGAATGATTTGACTGCTTTAACGAGTGAAAAGGGACCGTTTGAAATGTTGTCAATTTTCAAGTCATTTTTGAAGATAGACCTGTATGTAGGCTACAATTGGTACCAGACTCACGCAGGAGCACCAGAATAAGTAGGTACCTTACCTTGTGAGCAGGCGCCGGATGAATGTTGGTGCAATTGTGTGTAAATAGTAATACCGTCTTCACGAGGGCCAGCAAGACACATTGGTAGCCTACTATCCCGACATCAGCACCAATATGTTGGTAATCTCACCCGATTGGACAGGCATCAACCATTCAACACAAAGGCAGACCCCATGTCTCTGAGAAGCAATACTAACGATAACCCTTAAATGGTGCGGCGAAGCCAACTACCAAATAACCATGGGAATACATATCAACAGTTATGTTCGGTGAACAAAACAGATCAAATACATGAACAATGGCCAAGGTAAACAGTCCTATGCTTAGTCAGGTAGAGTAGCTAGTATAGTTCAATCAAAATCACATTGGAAGTTACCAATCCTTGGAGAAAAGGGATTTCGGATGTTTTGATGTGGCAGAGAGAAGATATGGTGATGTTCGTAGATGGAGATGTCTTTGATACACTGCAATTTAGGCCTGAGGATTCGATCGCTCGTTCCGTTGCAGTTTGACATTGCGATGTCGTGCTTTGTTTTGCTCCGGTTGCAGAGTTAGCTAGCAGTTGCTGCCTAAGATTACAGAGAGGTGTGCACCCTTGGATGGAGGGCGAACGACAGCAAAAGATACAGGTAAATGGTGTTTTTTGTGGTCTAGTTCAGGGGGCGGGGTTAAAGTGGCATCGGGTTACAGTTAAATTGAGGCAGACTTTTTACGTAGGTTCTGAATTAAACTAGCCTATACGCAAGTTACTGATTAAAGTCAAACACAATGGACAAATTTCCAGGTGTACCAACAGACCAATTGCTATATTTAGCAACCGACTGACCAACAGCAATATGCAATGCAATAATAGTTCAGGAAACTGGAAAACTCTATAATTAAGTCAGTGAACTATAAAAATGTTTGAAGAAATTCCATATTTCATGACAGTTTGTTGCTCATTCCAATAATTTAGATTTTTTCCCCACATAGGTCCTGCTCACTCTGCAAAATTCCCATTTGTGGGTTAAGCCAATAACTACAAAGTAAAGTAACTCAACAAATGAAAATGTACACGTGTGTATATTCAAATGAACATATACACTTTCCAAACACACACACACAAGATCACTATCTTGCACTACCCATCCTCACAAGCACAAGAACATTATATTTTTTTTTGCATTATCCACACCAGCAGCACAAGATCACTTTTCACTTTCCTCCTGGACACCGACAAAATCATTGAACTCTGTACAATAGGGTCAGACCCTTTCCTGTATCTGGAAACACTGTGTGAATATGTTCTCCCTATGTGTATGTATATGTGACTTATGTATGTATGTCGGTGAGGTGTATATGTGTATAAGCTACTGGATGACCTAAATTTCCCTCGGGATTAATAAAGTATCCATCTATCTATCTATCTATCTATACACAACACATACACACACACACTTTTTGGAGGTTACCAATGACTGTAAAGAACAGTTTTTGGTCACAGATCCTTTTTGGTGGTCACCTACATAGGCAGAACCGAGAGAGATGCTTCCCTCTGCTGGTGAATTTTAGAGACAAATCCAATGCTATGAATTTCTGATTTGATACACTACTCTGACCGTAAAACAAATGATCAATTTTTTCAACACATTCATGATATTGGGCCATTGTTTAGTCCATTTTTATGCATGGTAGAGCTCCAAAACACATAGACATTATGGAGTGATAGAGACCTTCTTGTTCAGGTCTAACATTGTGTAATGTCTGTGAGTCCTTCCCAAACCAGCTAGTGATTAGACACTGACCTAAAGGCTTGGTCTTTCTACTTCAAGATATGCCAACCAAGTTCATCTCTGTCTACAGTTTACTAATGGTGCGTGTATATGTAGTGTCTGTAGAGCCCTGAAAGACCATGATTGAGTAGAAATACATACTGAGCATAACATGCCATAGATGATGGAGGCATTTTATTAAAATACAAACCAATATTCAAGCAAATGTGGGCCACCAAAAGGCGAGAAACAGAGAGAACAAAAAAGTAATCTAAAAGAGAATGCTTTCTGGCTAGAGAATAGCAATGGAAACATAATACACATTAGCAAAATATAAGACAATAGCAAAACACATGAAGTAAAATCAATAGCAGTAGAGAAGGGTATCTACAGATAGATCTGGTTGCCCTTCAGGAAAGAGTGTGCACACAATGTCATCACAATTATACCCAAACCAACTGGAAACAAGGCGATGTCGTAGACGGGAAGAGAAATGTCATGACTCCTGTGAAGTGTGTGTCTTCTGATGTGTTAGACAATTTGAAAATGAAGCAAAACACTTTCCACATACTTTGCAAATGTAGGGCTTCTCACCAGTGTGAACCCTCATGTGCTTTTGCAAATTCCAGCTTGTAGAAAAAGAATTTCCACACTCTCTGCATAAATGGGGTTTGTGTCCAGTATGGTTCCTTTCATGTAGTTGACAGCTGGTAGATTGAACAAAACCCCTTCCACACACTTTGCAACTATATGGCTTCTCTCCAGTGTGCTGCCTCACATGCACTTTAAGAGCAGAATTCTGAGCAAAACTTTTCTCACAGTATGAACATTTGTATGGCTTCTCTCCACTGTGTATTCGTTTGTGTATTGTCAAATATTGTTGTTCTCTGAAGCTCTTCCCACACTCTTTGCAGTAGTATGGCTTCTCTCCAGTATGAATTCTTTGATGAATCCGGATCCACCTTTTTGAAGAAAATGACTTTCCACACTCTTGGCAATCATATGGCTTCTCACCAGTGTGGATTCTTTGGTGCTCGAGAAGTAGACTGGCAACAGTGAAGCTTTTGCCACACTCTGTGCAGTGATGCTTCTTCTCTACAGGATGCATTTCATTCATGTGTTCTTTATATTCTTCCTTCTCATTGTAACCCTTCTCACATTTTTGACAACGATAAAAGAAGAACTCTTTTGTTTGCTGTTGCCCCAAATCAGTGGAGACACTTCCACATGGATCAGGTTTTTTTGCAAGGCATGTTGGTTTGGACTTATCAAGGGTCTTTGTTGTAACTTGGTCACGCCCAAATTTTTCTCTGCCACCTGTGAAAAGTTAAAGTTAAGCATCACTGCAAGATTTCTTTCACATACAGCATTTCATTTGTTATAATTTGTATTCATCCTATGAATTAATTAATACCTATTATGTTCAACTGTCATTTTTGTACGGAATCTTCTCTCACTAACAGTATGGAAATATGGCTTTCTAGTTTTTGTCTAGAGGAATAGTTAGATAATACATATTGAGCTTCTTTTTTTTTTTTTTTTAAGCGAAACTGGAATTTGCCAAAATGCATATTGACAAGCCACAGGGCTTCTGGGAGAATGTGCTTTGGACCGACGAGACAAAACTGGAGCTTGTCAGTTTCAAGTTATTTCAGTGACAATTGTGGGTTTTTCCTTCTTTAAATGAAGGGTACCAACAATTTTGTCCACGTCTGCATACGCTTCAATCGAATAACACATGCAACAAGACCTAGAACACCCCTATCAATCAAAATGATTAACAGTTTTGATAGATAGTGAAGAAGAGGGGGTCATATAGTATATTGACATATAGTATAAGATACTTACTTCGGTTGTCTTTTTTAGTTTTTCTTTGTAGATCACCTGCATTGAGTTGTGGCGTCCCTGTGCAGCTCATCAACAACAGTGATAACTCATTCAAAGGGTCATAAGATGAGCTGTGCTCAGAAACAAACACATTGGGATCCATCTTCCGTTACTGGGAGGAAGAATAAAGCAAAAGCAATTAAACAACAGACATATTATATGGCTAAAGGTGCTGACTATGCTGTTTTACTGGGTGATCAGAAGCTTGAATCACACGTAGGTTATGTTATGAATATAACTAGAGGCATTGCTTAGACCAATACAGAGCAGTCCACCAAATAAGGAAAACCCCTGACTAAAAGGTCAAATAACAGCAAAAGGTGACTCAATGAAATTATGCTTTTCACTATAACATTAGTGTTTCAAAGTCATGTGCAGACACTCTAGATCGCATTTTACTCTTGCGAGGAACGGAGGCACACAAAAGCCAAAGGAATGCAGGACTGGAGTCAGTAATGACACCTCTGAATGCTGGGGGAGTGACAAATGGCCAATGTGTGTGACAAATGGTTTCCCTCTGGCCAAGCACAGGGAATCTGCACATCTAGCAATTCTCAGAGTGCATTTTGGTGAACAACTATATAAACTACTGGGGAATACTGTGCTGCCTAAGACTTCGGCCAACATTATGGAAATAAAGCCAACAAAATTGAATCTGTTACTGTTCAATCTGCAGGCTTTTCCTCATGACCAGGGCCAGTATGCTTGAGGTTGCACAAGGCCATCATTTAAATAGTTATTTTTTACCCCCCTCCTCCCTATTTCCAGAGACCTTCTTTCTTGTCCACCAACTCTCTTCCTCACATAACCTTTGCCACCTTCTAACCATCAGAGGTGGGTAGAGTAAGCAAAAGCTGTGGCCTATGTAACAGGTGGAACTTATTATTCAATTTGGATTTATTCCTACTCACCAGTGTGTTCTTTAACTAACGAAAAAGGGGCACGTTAACCAAAGTAATAATTTCCCACTCAGAGAAATTATAAAACATAGCAATAACACAGGATGTCATAAGCCCCTTACCAACATTCACTTCCACATATCAAATCCACTGAAAACACATTTGAATGAATGTAATAAACGCCAATCAACCTTAACACTACGATAAGGTGACCAGATTTCTGAGACAAACTCCGGGGACATTTTCAGTTCAGACACGTTAACACCTCCAAAACTTGTCATGTTTTTGTCTTTGTAATCGAAAAACGGGGACACTGACTGGGCCCTTAATCATAAAAGCAGTTTATCTTACCCTTGTTCTTGTAAATCGCAAGGGGAATGTCAAACAAAGAGTTTTCTTCTTAAAACTAATGACAAAGTGGCTGAAATGAAGAGTAGTAAAGGTAACAACCTTTTGCCAATATCAGTGATAAGAACTTTGTTGACGTCATGCACAAGCTTCCTTGCAGTAGGCCTAACCTCTGTGTTTGGCTAATAAGTGACTGCTCTGCACGGATGGGTGACAGGTGTAGGTTTTTCCAGCATAGAAAATGTTAAGGCCAATGAGGCAACTGAATGTATTGTATTCCTATATTCTGTGTGAAAATCACCTGGGACTATGAACATACAGATCAGGCCCATAGACTCCAGGATCTTTGGAATTGTTTTTTTAGGTATTACTATACCAAAAGTGATTTAAGAAACAAACAAACAAAAAGATTCAAAATACAATTTCAGTAAAAAAAATGATTTAAATTCAAGCAATGTCAAGGTGAGGGAGGGAGATCTGAATAATCTAAAAAATAACAAGTCCTGTGACACACTACCAGTTGACATATTTGTTGATAAAGAATGTGTGAAGTTAATGTGGGAAAAAGCCATTTCATTAGTGTCTTTTAATTAAGAGACCACCACAAGAACACATGTGTTTTTTTTTAGGTAATGTAGGCCTACCATTATTCTAGGCTACCTGTAATTGTCTATCTATGTAGCCTAAGCACATGACTCATTTAAAGATTTTAGCACATTGAATTTTTGCTTCCACAGAACGATCAAAGTTCAAAGTACATTATTGTCAGTCACACAAACAACGAGACAGACGTAAGCGGGAAGCGCAACTGAATGTACGGAAAGCAAGTTCAAGGAGTATTTTCTTGCTTTCAAGTGGTTTAATTTATTGACAAGTTGCCAACTACCTCTCAATAGTAACCCAGACTAATGAAACTGAAATGTCATAGTACTGTAGTGACCAGACGTCCCCGGTTTCCGGGGACAGTCCCCGTTTTTGGTGGCCTGTCCCCGGCTGGAGCTGTCCCCGGAAATGTCCCCGGTTTTCACTGTGACCAACAACAGACCCGGGATACAAATTAAAAAAAGAAAGAAAGAAAACAACGACCAAAACGTTTAGTTGCGTAGCCTACACGCCACAGGCTCAAGCAAGCCAGCCAGCAGCCAGGGGGACAAGCTCTAGCTTAGAGCTCAAAGATGTTCTAGAATGCCCGTCTTTGTAGTATTTTGATTGGTGGGATATGCAACGCGGTAGAATCGTTGCCCTTAGCTCCTACTTTTTTTATTCAGAGAGAGATCGCGTCCATTCATTCATTCATTCATTCAGCCAGCTAGCTCTGGCAAATCGTGTACAAAACAGGATAGCATAAGGATAGGCGATTAGCGAACGGTGTTTATTGTAAGTGTCATTGTTTATCATCTATGTCATTTATGTCATCATGTTATTTAACCTACAATATGTATGTAGCCTATGATCTACAATTTGCAACAATGTGAGTGTTAAGCAGCAGCTATCTGTCGGTCAGGTGTCAGCCATAGCTCTACTTGCTAACTAAATTTGTTAACTTTTTAACATTAGCAGTGATACTAACTACAGTACTATGACATTTCAGTTTCATTAGTCTAAGTTACTATTGAGAGGTAGTTGGCAACTTGTCAATAAATTAAACCACTTGAAAGCAAGACAATACTCCTTGAACTTGCTTTCCGTACATCCAGTTGCGCCTCCCACTTACGTCTGTCTTGTTGTTTGTGTGACTGACAATAATGTACTTCGAACTTTGATCGTTCTGTGGAAGCAAAAACAGTCTCACCAGTTCAATTTTAAGCAGTGGGTTTCAATGTGCTAAAATCTTTAAATGAGTCATGTGCTTAGGCTACATAGATAGACAATTACAGGTAGCCTAGAATAATGGTAGGCCTACATTACTTAAAAAAAAACACATGTGTTCTTGTGGTGGTCTCTTAATTAAAAGACACTAATGAAATGTCTTTTTCCCACATTAACTTCACATATTCTTTATCAACAAATATGTCAACTGGTAGTGTGTCACAGGACTTGTTATTTTTTAGATTATTCAGATCTCCCTCCCTCACCTTTACATTGCTTGAATGTAATTCATTTTTTTTACTGAAATTGTATTTTGAATCTTTTTGTTTGTTTGTTTCTTAAATCACTTTTGGTATAGTAATACCTAAAAAAACAATTCCAAAGATCCTGGAGTCTATGGGCCTGATCTGTATGTTCATAGTTCCAGGTGATTTTCACACAGAATATAAGAATACAATACATTTAGTTGCCTCAATGGCCTTAACATTTTCTATGCTGGAAAAACCTACACCTGTCACCCATCCGTGCAGAGCAGTCACTTATTAGCCAAACACAGAGGTTAGGCTTACTGCAGGGAAGCTTGTGCATGACGTCAACGAAGTTCTTATCACTGATATTGGCAAAAGGTTTTTACCTTTACTACTCTTCATTCCAGCCACTTTGTCATTAGTTTTAAGAAGAAAACTCTTTGTTTGACATTCCCCTTGCGATTTAGAAGAACAAGGGTAAGATAAACTGCTTTTATAAATAAGGGCCCAGTCAGTGTCCCCGTTTTTCGATTACAAAGACAAAAACATGACAAGTTTTGGAGGTGTTAACGTGTCTGAACTGAAAATGTCCCCGGATTTTGTCTCAGAAATCTGGTCACCTTAAGTTAGTTCAGTGTTTTGCTCATACAGTTTGACGCTCGCACGCAGTTCGCTGTTTCACACATTCAGTTCAATGTTCAGTTCAATTCAAAATGTTCGTGTCACGGTCCTTAAACTGTTCACACAATGGACATTGCAGTCCACGCTACTTTGTTGCTCTTTCACAGTTGTGGAGTCACATGTGGCAGGGTTATACTCACGACCACAAACACCACCTGTCAGTGGCGTGGGAGAGGCGAAACGGTAGGGTGTCCGGGTCCGCTGGCGTGGTGAATCCTTCAGCTTTGGCGAAGAACTAATAAAGTTTTCTAACTATTTACAACACTTAACTGACTAGTGAGGACATTCCGCCTCACGCTACACCGTACTAAACCTCTTCTTCTAGCGTGGGAGCTCTCCAGACGTCGTCAGCTTCTATCTCGTGGTTCTCCGTCTGTTCCTTTCCCCGCCCCCTCCGCTCTTTCCATTCGCCAGTGCACCACCTTCCCAGGCACTGATTGGCTGGACCTATGTCCAAGTTCTGTGGTTCTCAGAGTGGGGGGGGGGGGCGCGAACACTCTCCAGGGGGGGCGCGATGTCACAGACAGAGGAGAAGAAAAAACGACCGCCGACCTGTCACTGGTTAGTGAAAGCTCGGGGCTGGACTGACCCAAACAAATCAAATACTGTTTAGCTCCTGATCCACCAATCAAAACGGAGACTTATCATGTTAACGCGAGTTGCGCCTACGTTTCCGAGTATGTTCGATTTCTCTTGTTTCCTCTATCATTCAGATATGAATTGCTTTATGAACAGTCTTTTTAAAGACTCACTCCTTCCTTAGTAATACCTTACTGCACTTGCAGTAGGTCTATTCGTAGCCTATTCTAAGGAGTAATTTGCTCCAGTCTTTTTAAAAAAGCTCGTAGCCCCGAGAGCTAGCCCTCTAGCTAGCTACCTTCTTCCAACTGCAGCTAGCCCTTTTCTCCTTAACACCTACCTTTACAGTTTTTGATCATCCACCGTGTTGCAACAAATAAAACACCAGCACTTGAATACTATTTTGTGCTGTCCCTGTCTACATTGTGTACAGTTTGTTTAGTTAGGAACCATTGCCTAGAATCAGAATCAGAATCAGATTTATTGCCAAGTAGGTTTACACCTACTTGGATTTTTTTCTGGTGTGAAGGTGCATACAGTAAACATAAAACATAAAAACATAGAAACACAATAAGTAGCTACTACACATAACATAAAATCACAAATAAGTACTACACATAAGAAAAGTACTACACATAAGAACCAAAAAACACAATATATACGATACAAACATATAAACAATGAATATAAAAAAAAGTGGAAAGTAGAGTGCAAGCCTTATCCATTATTCGTGTGCAATTCGTTCACAGCCACACATACAAACACACTAACAAGAACACGACGTTGAAATTAGAACTGTATTAACTTCACACACACTGTATCAGCAAACAAACACAACTATGGACAAGTTTCTGTTTCTGAAGCCTGTGGACTTCTTTAAACATAAACGTGATGGCCTCCAGCAACAACAAACCACCATCTCCAAGCAGTGTCTGGAGGCATCTTAGTTGCTCATAGAATTGCTAAGCTTGGCAAACCCCATACAATTGCCGAAACAATAATTTTCCGGCCGCGCAACAGCTGCCGGTGCAGCTGCTAAACTCATGTCAAATGACACTGTATCACGCCGAATATTAGAAATCAGTTTAAGTCCAATTTCAAAGAGGACTACCGTTCATTCGCCTGAGTTCGGGATCCATTTCTCTGGTGAGCAGACGAGCTGTCAATAGACATGAAAGAGCAGCTGAAGCGTGACAGTAGATTTAAGCATATCCCCTCTTTCGTTACCATGGCGGCGCGTACACACGCAGCGGCTCGGGGCTCTCCAGACTTATAGGTTTTGTTAGTAATTGTTTAGTTGTAGTTTTAGTTTAGTTTTAGTTTAATTGTATAGTAGGTTGCCACGCAGCATCTTAGGGGTCTCCAGACCATAGGATTTTGTCAGTAATTGTATAGTTATAGTTTTATTTTAGTTTTAGTGAAATTGTTTAGGTGGGTTGCCATGGCGACGCATACACAGCTGTCCCGGCTAAAGGATTTTGTTTAATAATAGTTTTAATAATAGTTTGTTTGTTAGCACTCATGTGCCCTGCACTAGCACAACAGTACAGCCGTGCCGAGCTCCTGGACATAAATCGTGAATTACATCGACTGTCAAGCGAGATATCCATTCCTCCCGAGATCCAGTTTACCCAGCGAAAGCTCTGCCTCAACGGGCCGGCAGAGGAGACGCTGTGAGCGGATGCAGAAACGAGGCAAGCGGGCCGGTGTACGAGCTCGGCTAAAGGCTAACCCATCCAAACCACCGCTTCCTTCAATCTTCCTCGCCAATGTCCGCTCAATAAGAAATAAACTGGATGAGATCAGACTACGACTCACAGCACAGAGGACGTTGACAAGCTGCTGCTGCATGATTTTCACGGAGACATGGTTAGACAGCACCACACCAGACGCAGCTATCCAGCTAGCAGGCCGCACCGTCTACCGGGCCGACAGAACAGCTGACTCGGGTGAGAAGTCCGGTGGCGGTCTGTGTGTATTCTTAAATAACTGCTGGTGCACAAACGCAAGCATTGTCGAAAAGTATTGCTGCCCCGAACTGGAACTTATGCTTCTGAAGTGCAGGCCCTTCTACTTACCGAGGGAGTTTGGCATTGTTTTCATCTGTGCTGTTTACATCCTCCGGACGCTAATGCTAAACTAGCATTAGCACAGCTACATGTCTACATAAGTAAAAGACTGGCCACACACCCAGACAGCGCCTTCATTGTAGCAGCAGATTTTAACCGAGCTAATCTCAGATCTGTGCTCCCCACATTCCATCCAAACGTGACCTGTGCAACAAGAGGCAGTGTGACACTAGACCAGGTGTACACTAATGTTGTTAAGGCTTACAAAGTACAGTCTGACTCCCACCTAGGCCTGTCTGACCACCTCTCGCTGTTCCTGTACCCCTCATACCAACAAAGAATAAAAGCGACAAGGCCTGCCACCAAGTCCATAACAGTGTGGAATGAGGATGCCATCCCTCAGCTGCAGGACTGTTTTGACAGCACGGACTGGACAATATTTAACAGCCTGGAAGCTCCTGTTGACCCAAAAAGGGCATTGGAGGAATACACATCTTCAGTTATGGACTACATCAACTTCTGCGTGAACAATGTCACAAGAAGGAGGACTGTGAGAGTGTTCCCCAACCAAAAGCCATGGATGTGCAGAGAGGTGCGTACACTATTAAAGGCCAGAGACGCAGCCTACAGATCAGGTGATGCACCAGCGTACAGCGTAGCCAGGGCAGCACTGAGGAGAGGCATAAAATCTGCAAAAGCCAAGCACAGGCAACGTGTTGAGCAACTTTTCCACACTCACACCAATCCGAGACAAGTATGGGAGGGAATAAGGGCAATCTCGGACTACAAAGGGACTGTGTCATCCCCCCCGTCCAGCTGTGCTACCCTGTCTGAAGAGCTGAATCAGTTCTATGCACGGTTCGACAGGGACAACACTGGTCAGCTGCCTCTGCCCCTAGCCTCTGACGCTGCTGCACCCACTCTGAGCCCCCACGAGGTCAGACTCTGCTTGAAAACCATCAGCCCCAGGAAAGTGGCAGGACCAGATGGTGTGGCAGGCCGCGTACTAAGGAATTGCGGGGACCAGCTGACAGAGGTTTTTACAGACATTTTGAACCGCTCTCTAGCCCTTTCTCATGTCCCCCCATGTTTCAAAGCATCAACCATCATACCTGTGCCAAAAAAGACTGCGGTCACATGCCTGAACGACTATAGGCCAGTGGCTCTCACCCCCATACCTGCTAAATGTTTGGAAAGGCTGGTCATGAAACACATAAGAGGCATCACACCAGCTTCCTTTGACCAACACCAATTTGCCTACAAAGCGAACAGATCTACAGAGGATGCAGTAGCCCTGCTGCTTCACACTGCACTGGAGCACCTGGAGCTAAAGAACACTTACATCCGTATTCTATTTATAGACTACAGTTCTGCTTTCAATACGATCCTTCCAGGCAAACTCATCTCCAAACTTCAGGACTTAAACCTCAGTGCTACACTGTGTAACTGGGTATTGGACTTCCTGACCAATCGCACACAGAGAGTACAACTGGGGAAGCACCACTCTTCGAATTTGACCATCAGCACTGGCGCCCCACAAGGTTGAGCGAGTCACCTCTTTTAAGTTTCTGGGTCTAACGCTGACGGAGGAGTTGTCCTGGGAAAACAACACAGCTTCCGTCTTGGGGAAAGCCCAGCAACGCCTCTTCTACCTCCGGAAGTTGAGGAAAGAACACCTTCCTCAGAGACTACTGAGCAACTTCTACCGCTGCGCTATAGAGAGTGTGCTGACATACTGCCTGAACGTATGGTTCTCCAGCTGCACAAAGGCGGAGCAGGCAGCCATCCAGAGGCTGATTGAAACAGCAGGCAGGATCATCGGAGCAGAGCTGCCCGACATCTATTCCATCTCCTCCTCCCGATGCCTGCAGCGTTCAAATCGCATCCTCACGGACCCTTCCCACCCTGCCCATTATCTGTTCCCGCTACTCCCGTCAGGGAAAAGGTTCAGATCAACAAAAGCGCGCACCTCCAGAATGGCAAAGAGCTTTTACCCTCGTGCAATAAGGCTTCTCAACAGCTCACCCAAAACCAACCCACCTCCCCCCCCGGCCCGGCCCGGCCCGGCCCGCCCTCATAGACTGCACTCTTAACACTCCACCCTGCAACTATTGATGCACCTCAATGTATATATTTCTTTTTTTAATTTACTCAGGGATATTTATTTATCTATTCATTGATTGTTATTTATTATTATTTAGCTGTGGCAGTTTATGTCCACAGCAATTTAAATTTTTAGCTGTCTGTTGCTGCCTCTACTGTCTCGTTGTTTTTGTGACAATGACAAATAAAATAAAGTACTTTGAACTTTCGTCATTCTGGGTAGCAATGATCAGCTTTGCGACATAGCCTTAAAAATGCTCCTCCTTTTCGCGTCGATATATCTGTGCGAGGCAGGCTTTTCAAGTCTGACTGCGCTCAAAACTAAATACCGCAACCGCGCACAGATCGAGGATGACCTGAGGATATGTTTGTCAAACATTGCCCAAAGATTTGAGGAGGACCTTTGCAGGGCAAAGCAGGCTCATGTCTCACATTTTTTTGGTAAAGATCACAAGAGGCCCATAATAATAACAGTATCCTAATGATAGTAATAATAACACTTATTGTTATTATGATAATTATAATAATACAATAATAATTAGTCGGGCAGTAGCGGCGGGCCGCGGGCGGCCCCCAACTACCCCTAACCAGCTTTGGGGGGCCCAGTTTGCAAAAGTTTGAGAACCCCTGCTATAGGGTGTGGAACTTACAATTAACGTAATTAGACAGGGGCTGCATACAGAAATATGTCCACACTCTGGGTGTACCCCTACACCTATACATTTAATGATTTGACTGCTTCAACGAGTGAAAAGGGACCGTTTGAAATTTAGTCCATTTTCAATAATTTTTTGAAGATAGACCTGTAGGTACAATTGGGACCGGACTCATACAGGAGCACCAGATATAGGTACCTTACTTTGTGAGCAGGCGCTGGATAAATGTGGTGGGTGAAATTGTGTAATAGTATTACCGTCTTCACGAGTGCCAGTCACACAAATTGGTACTGTTGTGTGGAGACTATGTTGTCTGGTAAGAAATGCTTAGAAGCCACTGTGGTGCATCTGATTAAAATGCCTGAGATGATGTACAATCCAAACTTGAGGTTTATTACAAAGTTGAGATGAATGGAATGGAATTCAAAGTAGATGTATTTGGGCGTGTGTGTGTGTGGTTATATCTGCGTGTGTGTGGGGGGGGTTATGTACGTGTGTGTGTGTGGGTTATGTACGTACGTGTGTGTGTGTGTGTGTGGTTATATTGGCAAAGAAACAGAATACAACGTAGATACTTAGCATTCAAACTAATAAGCATCTTACAATATAAGGCTAGTGACAACCTCACATTAATAATAGCAATATTACTGAAGTGACACTACTTCTACATTATTCACTTAGTCTATCACATTCTAGCTGCTAAACAGCACAGGTTATCGTTAAACATTTCACTAGTTAACTAACAAAGATTATGTCCATGTTTATAATGTAACAGCGACACCGGCATTAATTAAATATGCACCCGCGATCATACAACGCATTTAAAACATCAATGCCCTGTCTAACAAACACAGACTGATAACAGTATAAACTAAACATATCAAAGGAGCATTTGTGGGATATTTTCATATGAATAAGGAATAGATTTACCAGATACCTGTTGAATGAGTGTAAAGATTAGCTTTGGGTTACATTTCAGATGAGGTAGAGATTTAAAATAAGAGGGCGTAGCTTGAAGTGACCTAAGGTTAAAATGGGTGTGGTATTGTATACCATGGAAGCTTTTTGATTGGATGGAGTCAGGTTAGAGGTTAAGGATATTATTGGTTACAGGGTTAGCCATTCATGGCTGGAGTGGGAGTGTCAGGTTAGGTTTTAAAGATGTTGGCGCAAATGTAATTTGGCAGATCTATTTCCGGTATACATCTCTTTGCTGTGGCTTAATGTACTACAGTAAATCCGTTGGAACAACACGTCCTTTGTCTTGACTTTCTGATTGTGAAAATAGTTTAAGACTTAGAATTGGCCACCACACATTATAAAAACGTACAGGTATCTGAACGCACACAATTCCAACACTCTCTAACTCTAATCTTTAAACTGAAATGTTTATGTCTCAACACCATACTGTATCGTCAGTCCACTGATCTGCTATTCCCGCCACTGGGTTCCGTCAGTGCAAGCATCCCCAGACTGCACTCTGATTGGTGTACAAGTGGAGCCATAAGGGGTGCATGCACCAGAGGTGTAAAGTAACGAATTACATTTACTCACGTTACTGTAATTGAGTAGTTTTTTTGTGTACTTTGTAATTTTTAAGTAGTTTTTGAAATCGGTAATTTTACTTTTACTTAAGTAGATTTTGACTGAAGTATTGTACTTCGCTACATTGGAAATTACATCCGTTACTGAGTAAAAAAAAAACATAGTTCAAGAAAGGAAACCGAAAGGCAGGAATCGCGCACGACAATTCTCATTGCAGTGGTGGATGCTGCATAGAGTGGATGATTGAGTCGATGCAAGCCCGCCAGGGTGGAGTCACGAGAGATAGAGATGGAGAAAGATGATAGTGCGGACTACCAACAAGCTGCGGACGACCAACAAGCTGAAGCACCGAACTTTCCGCAAGTTAAAATTAAAGAAGATGAAGAAACCCCGTATCCACAACTCAGCAAGCAGTTTGCCTTCCAACCTAAAAGAGGCAACAGCTATATAATGCTGTGTAAGCTGTGCCTGCCCCGCCAGACAGAACTTTCTGCTTGTAAAAATGAATCTTCAAATCTGCGCAAGCATGTGTTGGTAAGTACAGTATTAGTCCCTTTCCATTAGTAGTTCAGACAGCGTTTTTGTTGTTTATTAGCTTTGCTACAATAAGCAAAATATGCTTGTCATGGCACTTGTAGCCTCATTTGGGCTAGCACTTGCAACCACCCTGAGTATGCTAACATCAACTAGCTAGCTAGCTAGGCTAGCTATATACTCATGTACCCATCCTTCTGTTAACAGCCGTCATCCAATAATAATTCTATTCCTGTCTTCCATTCGTTTCAGTTCGCAGCATTATTATGTTCAGTCTCTCATATTGTGTTAAAAACTGCAGATCAGTCATCAGCAATAAGATACACCGCATAAACTGATATTAGGCTAATCATTTGGCTGCCTCCCATGCCCTGAAACAGGAACGATGTAAATGCGCACACCATCGTTGTCAGACAGTTGGACAAGTCAATGTCAATGTGTATGTCGTTATCTCAAATTTATCACAATGTGGTGGCTTTGCAACGTGCACGTCTTTCATGTTCATGCTCAGGGGTCTCGGTTAGCAAGAATTTAGGATTATGAATTGTGATGCATGTAGAAATAGAAAATAATGTTATCATTCTGTATATATACTGTAGGTCTGTCATCTCAAGTAGCTATTTATAGCTATTTCTGTGTTAAGATGCACTCTTGATGGCAGCTCAATACTTAATTGTCAGAATTGTTGTTTGTCATTCTACAGGTCTAGTCTATGTCAGACAACATCTTGACCGGATGGTAGGGGCTGAAGCAAGTTGGACAACATTCATCAGATGAAGATGATTTATTTTCCTCAATGAAGTCCAGAAGGTACAGGGGAGTTAGAAGGGAACCTAGCCTGTGTCTCAGTCAATATGGATCTGCTGAACTCCTTTCAGAATATCAAAAAACTGTCCCTGAAACTCAATACTGGCCTACCTGCCTCCGCCGCCTGCGAGTGACTCTTCGGCTGTGCTGGATTGCCGTTTACTGCAAAGCGAGCCCGGATGAACTCTACACACCTTGAAAATCAGCTGCTGCTCTAACCCAACAAGACGTTTGTAGACTAATGCTCTAAAGGTGGACACAAGTAAAGTAACCAAAGTTTTAATATAGTGGGGCAGCGGCATTTTAACTTTTTTATTTTAGCTGTCATGTGGTTCATGTCTTGACATGTCCTCCCAAAAGTTCTTTAATGTTGTGTTGACAGTTTAATGTTTAATGTTTAATGTTTGACATGTTTAATGTCATTGCACTTATATTTCTAAAGATTTCCTTTAATTAAAAATAACTAGTTTTTGTATTGGATTTATGACCCCTTGTCCTTTTTAGCACTATATAGGAGCGGCCCCGATCAAGTTGTTGAAAGTAACTAAGTAACTTTTACTTAAAGTACATTTTAAATGAACTACTTTTTACTTTTACTTGAGTACATTTTTAGATGGGTAATTGTACTTGTACTTAAGTAAAATTTCATCAAAGTAATTGTACTTTTACTTGAGTACAACATTTCAGTACTTTTTACACCTCTGGCATGCACTAACGGGATGACCCAGCAGCAGTGAAAGGGCTGTTCACGTGCACAGTCTAAGGGGCAAACCATCAGTCCTTTGCAACAGGTAGGCTACTATCCCGACATCAGCACCAATATGTTGGTAATCTCACCTGATTGGACAGACATCAACCATTCAATACAAAGGCAAACCCCATGTCTCTGAGAAGCAATACTAACGATAACCCTTAAATGGTGTTGCGAATCCAACTACCAAATAACCATGGAAATACATATCAACAGTTATGTTCGGTGAACAGCACTGCCCCCCAGCACTGCCCCCCCTCATCATACACAACAGTACTGTGTTGGCTGTGGAATCCTTCAGGTTTCTGGGATCCACAATCTCCCGGAATCTGAAGTGGGAACCCAACATCAACACCATCATCAAGAAGGCCCAGCAGAGGATGTACTTCCTGCACCAGCTTAGGAAGTACAACCTGCCTCAGGATCTGCTGAGCATGTTCTACACCGCAGTCATAGAGTCTGTTCTGTGCACTTCAATCACTGTCTGGTTTGGATCGGCCACCAAACTGGACAAGAACAGACTCCAACGGTCAGTCTGGTCTGCAGAAAAGATCATTGGTGCCAACCTGCCCACCATCCAGGACCTGTACACCTCCAGAGTCAGGAAACGGGCAGGAAAAATCACTGCAGACCCCTCACACCCCGGACACAAATTATTCAAACTCCTCCCCTCTGGTAGACGCTACAGATCACTGTTCGCCAAAACCTCCAGACACAAAAACAGTTTCTTCCCCCTCGCCGTCTCAATACTGAACAACTAACCCACTGTAGCATATATATTTATATTTATATATTTATCCCTGCACTTCTCGCACTCTCCACTTCTTCTTTGCACTACTGTTGCGCAACATTTCACAGCTACTGTATATAGCCATTCCGCCTTGTACATACTTTTTTAAACTCCTTAGTCCATTGCACTGTTGCACTGTTTGTTTGTTTGTATTGTATTGTATTGTATTGTGTTGTATATTTTGTGTAAGCACACTGAGAGTCACTTTACCAAGTCAAATTCCTTGTTTGTGCAAACTTACTTGGCCAATAAAACCTGATTCTGATTCTGATAAAATACATGAACGATGGCCAAGGTAAACAGTCCTATGCTTAGTCAGGGAGTGAGTAGCTAGTATAGTTCAATCAAAATCACATTTGAAGTTACCAATCCTTGGAAAAAAGGAGTTTCCGATGTTTCGACGAGGTAGAGAGAAGATATGGTGAAGTCCGTAGATGAAGAAAGTTGTCCAAGCTGTGCTGTCGTCTTTGATACACTGCAGTTTAGACCAGAGGATTCGATCGCTAGTTCCGTTGTAGTTTGTCTTTGCTATATCGTGCTTTATTTTGCTTCGGTTGCAGAGTTAGTTAGAAGTTGATTATAGAGAAGTGTGCACCCTTGGATGGAGGGCGAACGATAGAGAAAGGTACAACTGGTGGTCTGTGTGGTCCAGTTCAGGGGGCGTGGTTAAAGTAGCATCAGGCTACAGTTAAGTAGCCTAGAGGCTGACTTTTTACGTAGGTTCTGGATTAAACTATACGCAAATTACTCAAACACAATGGACGAATTCCAGGTGTTGTCGCTACCGGACGGTAGTCCTTAAGCGGATGGTAGTCCCTCACATTGCGCATGCGTCACTTTGCGACACTGTCGACTGCTGAAGCATGCGTCACAACGAAAGATCCATTTTCAATCATGGAGGAAAAAAGCGACGAAAGCCAGTTTCATCAAAGCATGACCATTTTTTTTAAAACGAGGAAGATGTCGTCACAGTGGACAAAACAGATGAGGTGGAGGATCAAAAAGTCTCTCCCCAGTTTCATTATGCGTTAAGACCAGACCCATATGTTGACGTAGAGCCTTATACTGTTAGCCATTTACAACATAATTAAATATAACATTAAATATACCCACATTATGCGTTAAGACAAGCCCCATATGTTGACGTTTAAACCGTTTACAACATTATTAAATATTACATTAAATAAACCTACATTATGCGTTAAGACAAGCCAGATATGTTGATGTTAAGGCCCTGTCCCAATACTACCACTTCACCCTTCCCCTTCGTTTGCGCGTTCGCGTGAAGGGGTAGGGTGTCCCAATTCTTTTAGACCGAAGGGGAAGTGTTATTCAACCCTTCAAACAATCCCTTCAAACGGAGTGCGATCAGAAGCAGACTCCGGCTGAAGGGAAAGATTACATTTCCCAGGATGCCTTGCGAACACATTGGTAACCAACTGACACCAACATTTTTGAAGAAAGATGGCTGCCAGCGCAGAAAAAGAAGTTTACAAATGTAAGTATATCTTCGCAAATAACTATTAAAAAAAATGTGAAACACATCGGGATATCTAGCTGATCATTATGCAAAATAATATTCCTTACAGTTGAGTAGAATACGATTGTTAGAAGAAAATCGCTATTTCACAAATGAACGTCTGTCTATGCTGCTGAGAGTAGCCGAGTAACGTTAACGTTAGGATGTGAAAAACGCAATTTTATTATGACAGGTGGGTAAATATGTTTGCTAAAACGTTGGGTTACGGCTGTAACCTTGGTTCTGTGAAGGAAAGAAAGGCTGCCAGACGGCTAGCCCAGAGGGCTGGAATATAATCCGCGCATGCGCGATTTCTGAGGAAGACTTATATCAAAACAATACTCACGTGGGTGTGCCGCGTCACTCTATATAAAACTGAGCGCGGCACACAATCGTCCTCATATAAATCCTGAACGCGAAGTCCAGAGCGACGACAAAGTCTGGCAGCCTTTCTTTCCTTCACAGAACCAAGGTTACAGCCGTAACCCAACATTCTGTTTCAGTCAAGAAAGGCTGCCAGACGGCTAGCCCAGAGGGCTGGAATACCCGTATGTCACAACGTCACGGAGGACGGACCACCCAGCAGAGTTCAATAATGACAGGACAAAAACATTTCCTTCAGGCTTTTATTGAATGCTGCACACAAGAGCATCCACCTGGAACTCTGTAGGATACTCAGTTAAGAACTCAAAACTGTATTCCCGAATGACAAGCGGGATGTCACATTGGCAAACCTGGCAAGGCCAAAGGTAAAGACCAGCAAGCTGCTTGGCAATCTCATGCAATGGAACTCCTTTCAGGAGAGCCCACGAAGTAGCAATACCCCTTGTCGAATGGGCCACCGCTGTTGTTGGTGCAAAGAGTCCTGACAGCTCATAAGCGCACTTAATAGCGTCCACCACCCAGTGCGACAATCTCTGTTTGGAAATGGCTTTCCCTTGCTGACCTGCACCATATCATACAAGCTGATCTGTTACCCGGAAACTTAGCGTACGATTGATGTAGCATAGGAGGGCCCGCACTGGGCACAGACAATGTTTCATCCTCCTCTGACCCAAAGGGAGGGGAATGAAATGGGTCCAAGGCAATGACCCGGTTCAAGTTCTGGGCTGAGAGGATCTTGGGCACAAAGGCTGGGTTAGGGCACAGCACAATCCCAGTCCCGTCCGGCTTGACATAGAAACAGTCTGCATGCACAGACAAGGCGTGGAGTTCGATCATGCGATTAGCAGATGTGACAGCCAGTAGGAAAGCTACCTTCAGAGAGAGCTATTTTATATCTGCTAAGGGTTCAAATGGAGATTTTGTCAGTTCCTGGAGGACTACATTGAGTTGCCATGCAGGCACAGAGGGAAGCCGTCTTGGGCGTAGTCGCTGAGCTCCCTATAAGAATACAGTGCTCTTGTAGAGTGAGCTCTAGCACTCTGCAAAGTCTGTGTCACTGCGCTGGACAATCCTTGAGCCAGGAAAGCGTCCCTTTGGGTCTGGATGCCACAACTGGCCCCCTGCCTGGTATAGTAAATCCTTCCTCAGAGGGATTTCCTATGGCTCCCCTGACAGGGGGCTGTGAATCTCTGCAAACCATGGCGCTTGGTGGCGGCGTGGTGCTACCAGCAAAGACTTCCAAGTTCTCTCTCCTCGTCTTCTCCAGTACTGCTGGGATGAGTGAGGTTGGAGGGAAGGCGTAAAGCAGGCCCTGGGGCCACAAGTGCGCCAGTGCATCCACCCCCAAAGGAGCCTCATTTCCGCATAAGGAGAACCACAGTGAGCAGTGGCCGACTCCTTTGAGGCGAAAAAATGGCTTTCCAAAACAAGCCCAAATCAGGTGCACTGCGGCTGGATGCCGCCTCCATTCGCTCGGATGCGGATGGCCTCTTGACAACAGGTCCGCCGCAGAGTTCAATGAGCCCGGAAGGTGTACCGCTCGGATGGAGGAGAGATGTTTGTCCACCCAAAGAAGGAGTGTGTGAGCCACACTGTGTAGCGCTGAGGATCTCAGTCCCCCCTGGTGGTTTATGTAAGCTATTGCTGACATGTTGTCTGTCCGCACTAGTACATGTTTGTTCTTTAGTGCCAGCAGGAAATGGCAGAGAGAGCACCCTGATTCCTGTTATCAGAAGGGATTTGTTCCGATCTTTCACAGGGTGGAGTGTCCTGGACAAGTACCATCTCTGTATGGGTCTCATATGCAACAGGCCGAGGCGAACCACCTGAGAGGCCGCAGCCATCAGGCCCAGAAGCCTGACTGGATGATCTGCTTGATGGAAACATCTTGAAACGTAACGGCCGGAGGTAGTCGTTCAATGGTCTCAAATCTAGTATCGGGCGGAACCCACCGTCCCGTTTCGGAACAAGGAAGAAGCTTGAATAGAAGCCACTCTGCTGTTCGCTCTGCTTTATCTTTCTGATTGCCTCTTTTTCCAACAGTGTATCGATCTCTTTTTGAAGAGCCAGTTGCCGCTGTGGGTCTGGTTGGTGAGAGAAAGAATGCCCTTGAACATGGGCGGACGATGCTTGAACTGCAGCCGGTAACCAACATTATTATAGAAAGTACCCATGGAACAGGAGAACAATTTCCCCAAGCCACAATTTGGGCAGGGCTGAACGCATGAGTTTCCATGCACAAAACCAGGTGTGTGGTGGAGCCGCCGGAGGAGCATTGCGGGCGTTGTAGCCACCACGCTGTCGGTGCTTGGTGAAGGTTCCAGAGCGACGGCTTACAGCTGCGGAGGAGTGTGCAGGACGATTCTGTACATGCTCCTGAGCATTGGGCTGGCTATTTGAAAAAGGCACGAGTTGCCACTCGCATGAGCGCTCGCATGACCCAACCCGGGTCGTGGGCGCTTTGCCGGTGGGGTCTAGGCAACAGCTGCTCCCACTATTTCTTGGACTCCCTGGACTCCTTAGCTCTGCGGAGCATTTCAACTGCTCCAGGCCCGAAGGTAAAGCCAGGACTGAGGGGCAGCTTCATCAGAGTATTTCTGTCAGGCTCTGGGAGCTTTGACTGAGCCAGCCACAGGTGTCGCCGAGCCATCCACAATGAAGCAATGGAACGCCCGCTGGAGTGTGCCGCTCCTCTAGCAAGGTGAACCAGCACCTCTGAGACCTTCCTTAGCTCCTTCACCACCTCTTGTGCGGGGGCAGCAGAGAGGTCCTCTATGAGCTCCATTTGATACAGCGCCAGAACGGATGTAGTGTTCATAAGGCGTGCACCAAAGGCTGTACTGTAAAATGTCCTCTTAAGCCATTTGTCTGTCGTGCGACACTGCTTATTTGGGCATGAAGGATCTTTCCCCACGAGGGCTGTAGGCGGGAGTACAAGAGCAGCTATGGAATCATCCATTGCTGGGTATGCACCAAATCCTACCTCATCCGCCCCATTGATGTTGGCAAACTGTGCCCATTGCCTCATGGGTGGGGTGGCAGCTTCAGGGTGCTGCCACACAGATGTCATTTCCCTGACAAAATCTGGTAGCACAGGGAGAGAAGATGGTGTACTTGTGGCATCTCTTGTCCTGTCAAACCGAGATGGTGGGGCCTGCGTTGTAGCTGGCATCTCCACCTTTATACGCCTAGCAGCTCTGCACATTAGGCCAATGAACTCATCATCAGAGAGTGCAGCAGAAGCGTCAGAAGGCACAGAATGTGAGGATGAGCTTTGGTCAGAGCCCAGATCCGAAGGATGAGGGGAAGTTGCAGCTCGATTGCTAATGTAATCGTCTTCAAGGTTATCAGATGCAATCAGTGAAATACCTTCACAGTCATCAGTGGCCCCCCGAGGGGCAGGCCAGTGAGAAGAAGAGGCACCAGCAGAATGCTCGCCTGGGGCTGAAGGGACCGACATTTGATAGTTAGTTTAATAAATATATTCCATAGTCAATAATTCAATATATCTGACCTAGTGGTCATTTTAGTGTTCTTTGGATTTCGTGAGTTGTAAAAACTTCTCATGTGTATTCTGTTCCTGGCCTACATGAGGTGTGAGAAGCCCTCACAGCTTCCCCCCCTGACTAGAGACATATAATAATTAGCATTTAGGGATCCACCCCCCCTGGCATGCACACAGCTTAAATTCTGTGCTTTCCCAAAAGATGGACAGTGGAAGAGATTTAGGTGGAACACACACTCAGTGAAATCTATCTCTCTGTCCTCCTCTGGTGCGCGCCACTGAAAGAATAAAACCTGGATCCTTGGTTTTTCATCACAATCTGACTGAGTCTCCGATACATTTGGGATATAGAAATAATTCCTTTCAGGGCGGCTGGGCGTCCAGTCAGCTGCTGCATCATCCACTGCTGATTCACAGCCAGCGATGACACCTCTTTAGCCAAAGAAGTCATTGTAGTGGCCAGAGCCTCGTATGCCTCATGCTTCCTTTTCCTGTGTTTCTTACCAGAGGGGTGTGAGGCAGACTCCTTGTTTTCACCGACTTTGGTCTCAAATGAAGCTGCCCGGGGGGAACGTTGTGAACCACCATCAGAAGATGCCCTTGATGACACAGATCCATTGCCACCAGCAACCTTGTTCACTCGACTTGACAGGGTGCGAGTGGAGAATGAGGCACAGCTTGGACAGCTGGACGGGTCTGCCCTTGAAGCGACAGCATGCTCCGGGCCGAGGCACACCACACAGAGGGTGTGGATGTCCTCAATCGGCATTTTTCCATTGCAGTTCGTGCAATCGTGAAAGCCAGGCATGGTATAGAGAGGAGTAATACCACTAAATTACAAAAACACAATCAGTGCACTTATCTGCAACGAGCACAGATAAAGTGGTACCAGACGTGGTACCAGCAATTCTGCCACAGTGGTACCAGAGATGGTACCAATAATAACAACGGTACCAGAGGTGGTCACCTCAGAATCTGTGGTACCAGAGGTGGTACCAGCAGCCACAAGGCACAGATATTGAGCCTGTAGCAGCCTATGAGAGATATAGCTAGAGAGATGTTCTCTAGCTACTCTCTACCTCCCTTAAGCAATTAGGGGAGTGACTCACTCAACAGAGTGAGAGTCCCCAACAATAAGATGCTAGCCTCAGAGTCTGGTACCAGTAACCACAAGGCACATATATTGAGCCTGTAGCTACCTATGCGAGATAAGACTTGAGAGATTTTCTCTAGTCAGCCAAATTACTAAATAATAAATAATTGATACTCTCTGTACAACTGTAAAAATCTCGCCTATTATACACATATATTAATATATAAAACGTGTACAGACTAGCAAGCTATATAGCAAGTAGGCTAGTATGTTAACTTAAACAATCCTAGCACTCAGGCGAGTTACTCACTCAATAGAGTGAGAGTCCCCAATAAGATGCTAGCCTCAGAGCCTGGTACCAGGGCTGGTACCAGTAACCACAAGGCACAGATATTGAGCCTGTAGCTACCTATACGAGATAAGACTGAGAGATTTTCTCTAGTCAGCCAACTACTAAATAATAAACAATAGATACTCTCTGTACAACTGTAAAAAATCTCGCCTATTATACACATACATATATTAATATATAAAACGTGTACAGACTAGCAAGCTATATAGCAAGTAGGCTAGTATGTTAACTTAAACAATCCTAGCACTCAGGCGAGTTACTCACTCAATAGAGCGAGAGTCGCACACAAATAGGGAGAAAAAGACCGTTTTCTTATTAGTAGCGACAGCTACCTTAAAAACAGTAGAGCACAAGTAATCCTAGCTAGCGCGATAGCCTGGAAAGGGGTATATCTACCAGCTTTCAGACAACAGTCAGTAGGCACCTCGCGCTAACTGTCATAGAAATGTCTTACCTTATCGCGTGAGGGATTAAAAAGGACGATTGTGTGCCGCGCTCAGTTTTATATAGAGTGACGCGGCACACCCACGTGTTCCTCAGAAATCGCGCATGCGCGGATTATATTCCAGCCCTCTGGGCTGAAAACCTGACATGTGTTCAAATTCGCAAACATAGGAACACTGTTGGCCTTGAGTTTTTGGCAAACGTAGCCTACAGTGGAGCTGGATATGAGCTGGACGAAATGTTACCATTACAATGGAGTGTAACTAAAATCGTTCAAATGTAACGGTTGAAAGATAGTTGGTTGCAAGCTAACAGACAGTGTCTAATGTTACAATGTTAGGGACTCCCGACCAGACCAGGCCACTAATTAAGTTCAGGACAGACAATGAGGAGCAATTTAGTAAAAAGAAATATGCATCCAAGCAGCTATATGAGTGAGTGACCCGGTTGTTGTTTTCCAATGAACCATGAATATCTCTGATAATTCCTGTAACCAGAGCCTAATCTACATCATTGTTTGTTGTCTGAGACAGGACACTGATCAAACAGCTGGGCCTCGAGGGAAAGGTCAATGTACAGCAGGTTGGGAAAAAATAGGAGAATTTAACAAAGAAATATAAGGTAATTATTTGGTGAGATATATGCTGCATGTTATCGCAATCTGCCTTTTCAAATGAATGCGTAATCTATATATCAGCCTTTCGTGTGTGTGTGTGTGTGTGTGTGTGTGTGTGTGTGTGTGTGTGCACGCACATATATGTTTGCTATTGCAGGATCTGAAAACACCAAAGACTGGTTCAGGGACCGAAAGCGGGGAGAAAACAGCTGCCAACTGGCCATTCTATGGGGATATGCACGAAGTTCTCGGTGCCAGACCATGCATAGCGCCCCCTGTGTTAGTGGCATCTTTTAATGAAGGCAGTGATGCCACAACATTACTGATGGTAAGTAAGGAAAATACACTCAAATTGATCTCTTACATTTAACCGGTGCAAAACTTCAATGGCACCAACATATCTAAGGCCTGAAGTACATATCATGTCTGTAGATCTCCAAAACATTCAGTGTGAATGGACCTTCAGGCCCTGGTTTACTGCTGTGTGTGCTTGCAGTGTGCACATGATGTTACTGTGTATGGTACTGAACCAATCTGGTTATTCATTTTCTATGTACAGAACATCGTTGAACCAAGAGAAGATTCTGCCTCCAGTCCTGGTCCTCCAACCACTCCCACTGCTCCTGATCCCACAACACTGTCTCCCAGGAAGAAACGCATGAAGACCAATCCTATACTGGAATTTCTCAAACAGGAATCCGCAAAGAAGCAGAAGAGGCACGAGGAGACTGAAGCCAAAACGGAACGTTTCCTCAGCCTATTTGAGAAGCTAGTTAATAAAATGCCAGAGCAGTAATTTTGTTTTGCAAATGTTTTATATGGAACAAATATATAAACAATAAATAAGAAAATACAGCACAAAATTATTGAATGAGAACATGTGCATATGAACTATTTACAAGTTTGTAGAAGCATTCCTACTGAGGCACTTCTATATTGCCAGTGATCAGGGCAGCAAGCCTGTCCCTCGTGGCATTCCCTGGCCTTTCATGTGGTGCAGGGGCTTCCTGCAGAGGTCCTGGAGCCATGATGTCCTGTGCCACATCATCATCAGGTTCAAGGACATCCCCATTGTCTATGCACACATTGTGGAGGAAGGCACACGATGCGATAACCCGAGGCGCAAATGTGGGTCTCACCTCCAAGGCCTTGAAAAGAGTAGACCTCCATCGGGTCTTCATCACACCAAACGCTCTCTCGATTATCGTACGCCCCCTTGATTGATGGTAGTTAAATCGCTGCCTCTCCCATCCATTCACTGGTTCCTTGTATGGTGTGATAAGGCAGATTGGAGTCTCCAAACAAGGATATCCACCATCGCCAAGCAGAAAGTATCCCTCGGGAGGGTATCTTTTAAACAGGTAAAAGGAGCTATTTTTTTTAAACCCGGGTGTCATGTACTGATCCTGGGTATCCAACAAACACATCTAGAAATTTCCCAGATGCATCACAAATGGCCTGCATGTTTATTGAGAAAAAGCCCTTGTAATTTAGATAGTCCAACCCGGTGTAGTGATGGGGGCTTAATGCGAATGTGACAGCCATCAATGGCACCCACAGCTTTATTAAAGACTGGATTCCTCGCTAGTTGGCCAAATCCAAGTCCAATATTGTCCAGATCTGCAGGTGTTGGGAAAGAGATGGCTCGATGTAGGTTGCTCCAAATGTGTTGAGCGGTTTTGTGTATGACTCGGTGGCCTAGTTGAACTGTTTGTTGAGTGCTTGTGTTTATGTTATTTTTCCTTAATTTCCAACACAAGAAATGGCAATAATAACATAGAAGAACAAATAACTTTTTGTTTTTGTTTACATTAATCATGATCGACACTGGGCTAACGTTACTACTAAACAATAACAACAGGTATCTCTCTTTGCGAGAAGGCGATAATAGCTAACGTTACGATAACTAGGCTAACTGTTAACACAAAAGTCATTCAAATTTTAACTGTAAATAACTGTTTCATCAGAAACGTTCGCGAAATTTGTTCCGTACAACGTTATGATGTGAACGCACCTCGAGCAGGTTAGACTAACGTTAACACATCGCAATCATACCAGCTAAGTTCAGTACAACGTTACATTTCTAAAACAAATGTACATACCTGAAAGACATCCACCATCGCTAGTTGGTGTCGAAGCCGTCTTCTGTTTGTCTCATTTCTTCTCCGTTGGTTGTTTAAACGGAGAAGGATGATAAAAGCTAACAGAACAGCTGGAGCCGGCATTTTCATGAATGGAATTACTACTACTACTTTCGTTGATGCGTGTGACGTAGGTGAACTTGTTGGCAGTGGTGGAGGAAGTACTGAAGTTTAGTACTTAAGTAAAAGTACAAGTACCCAGAAAGATCAAAGTAAAAGTAAAAGTACTACATCAACAATCCTACTTAAGTAAAAGTAAAAAGTACTTACTTTTAAATTTACTTTAAGTATTAAAAGTACTCACGCAATGGGTTGTCTCTCAATGTCTAGGCTGTGCCATTTTGATAAAGAAATAGCTACTGGTAATAAATGCCTCTACAGATGTCAGTACTAGTAATAATTATAAGCAACAACATTTGTTAATTGGAAAGGTTGGTGTACTTATTGTGCCTACCATCTGTAATACTGTTCACACTATATCTTACAATTCTGCGGATGACAAGTTATCTACCAGGGATTATTTGCAAAGTTAATACCATTAAGCCAAACCAATAAAGACACCATGTGATATCTTTAAATCTTTTATTTAATTGTAAACGTGTAAAAAAGGGAAAGATGGAACATGAAAAACAAATGTGACTGTAAAACTGGACAGAACAAGGCACGCTAGCTTGACATAGCTAACCTACCAGCTTTATCTTACCACTACGTTAAATATATAATGAAGGTCCAATCATGTTTTTTTTATGCTATTGCTGTATGTCAACATGCATTTCGCTAGATAACATTATAATATCATGTCAGTAAACGAATGAAATACATATATCAATATTCAAACGTCAGGGACATTAACTTAGCATAGCAATCACTCTGCTTACCTCGATATGCTACTTTAAATTTGAGGGCGAATTATTGAAGGCTAGCAACTCCTTTTTTTGAGGGAGACAGGAAACGCATTGAAACCTCCAGGAGTCATTCTTGGGGCCTTTGAACTCGAACATATCTTTTAAATAGGGCCAAGGGTGGCTCATATCAGAGGGCTCAGTTCAGGCCGACTGGATCCATGTTGAATAGGCAGTAGTCAGGCTGAATGTTCAACTATAACTGGCAAAGCTACCGCTAGTGCTGCTGCCAAACGAGCACTCTGATATCATTGGAGTTGATAGAGCCACCTGATTGGTTTAAACTTCCAAAACAGCAATGCAATCCATAGTTTTGTGTAGGCAACATTTTGGCGAAACTATGTTCATAAAATGTAACGAGTAACGGCACATATTGTAGAAATGTAGCGGAGTAAAAGTATAGATAATAGCTAAAAAATGTAATGGAGTAAAAGTAAAAAGTATGCACTATTATTTTTACTTAAGTAAAGTACAGATACGTAAAAATGTACTTAAGTAAAGTAACGAAGTAAAAATACTTTGTTACATTCCACCACTGCTTGTTGGCTACTAATGACGCATCGAGTGGTGTCCCATTTCGCAGGTAAAGATTTCAATCCCTTAACACTTCACACTCCGTTGTGAAGGGGCACTCCCCAGAATTGAAGTGCTAGGGTGAAGTGGTAGTATTGGGACAGGGCCTAAGCCTTATGCTGTAAACCGTTTTGTTGTCTGAGCATGCGCGATAATGTTGAGCCTTATGCCGTAAACCGTTTGTGTCTGAGATTGCGCATTGTGAGGGACTACCATCCGCTAAAGGACTACCGTCCGGTAGCGACAGGTGTACCTACAGACCAATTGCTATATTTAGCAACCAACTAAGCATCAGCAATATGCAATACAATAAAATAACAATAATAACATGCAATAATAGTTCAGGAAACTGGACAACTCTACAAAGAAGTCAGTGAACTATAAAAATGTTTGAAGAAATTCCACAGTTCTTATTTTTATGCATGATAGAGCTCCAAAACACATAGACATTATGGAGTGATAGGGACCTTCTTGTTCAGGTCCAACATTGTGTAATGTCTGGGGGTCCATCCCAAACCAGCTAGTGATTAGACACTGACCTAAAGGCTCAGTCTTCCTACTTCAAGATATGCCAACCAAGTTCATCTCTGTCTACAGTTTACTTAATGGTGCGTGTACATGTAGTGTCTGTTGAGCCCTGAAGGACCCTGATTGAGTACAAAGACATACTGAGCATGAAAGACATGAAATACAATAGATGGAGGCATTTTATTAAAATACACACCAATATTCAAGAAAATGTGGGCCAACAAAAGGCGAGAAACTGAGAGAACAAAAAAGGAATCTAAAAGAAAATGCTTTCTGGCTAAAGAATAGCAATGGAAACACAATACACATTAGCAAAATATAAGACGATAGCAAAACACATGAAGTAAAATCAATAGCAGTACAGATAGATCTGGTTGCCCTTCGGGAAAGAGTGTCTACATAATGTCATCACAATTATACCCAACCCAACTGGAAACAAGGCGATGTCGTCGACGAGAAGAAAAATGTCATGACTCCTTTGAAGTGTGTGTCTTCTGATGTGTTTGACAATTTGAAATTGAAGCAAAACACTTTCCACATACATTGCAAATGTACGGCTTCTCGCCAGTGTGAACCCTCATGTGCTTCTGCAAATTCCAGCTTGTAGAAAAAGTATTTCCACACTCTCTGCATAAATGGGGTTTGTGTCCAGTATGGTTCCTTTCATGTTGTTGACAGCTGGTAAATGAAACAAAACACCTTCCACACACTTTGCAACTATATGGCTTCTCTCCAGTATGCTGCCTCACATGCACTTTAAGAGCAGAATTCTGAGCAAAACTTTTCTCACAGTAGGAACATTTGTATGGCTTCTCTCCACTGTGTATTCGTTTGTGTATTGTCAAATATTGTTGTTCTCTGAAGCTCTTCCCACACTCTTTGCAGTAGTATGGCTTCTCTCCAGTATGCATTCTTTGATGAATCCTGAGGCACTTTTTTGAAGAAAATAATTTCCCACACTCTTGGCAATCATATGGCTTCTCACCAGTGTGGATTCTTTGGTGCTCGAGTAGTAGACAGGCCACAGTGAAGCTTTTGCCACACTCTGTGCAGTGATGCTTCTTCTCTACAGGATGCATTTCATTCATGTGTTCTTTATATTCTTCCTTCTCATTGTAACCCTTCCCACATTTTTGACAACGATAAAAGAAGAACTCTTTTGTCTGCTGTTGCACCAAATCAGTGGAGACACTTCCACATGGATCAGGTTTCTTGGCAAGGCATGTTGGTTTGGACTTATCAAGAGTCTTTGTTGTAACTTGGTCACGCCCACATTTTTCTCTGTCACCTGTGAAAAGTTAAAGTTAAGCATCACTGCAAGATTTTTCATATACAGCATTTCATTTGTCTTAATTTCTATTCATCCTATTAATGAATATCTATCATGTTCAACTGTCATTTTTGTTAGGCATCTTGTCTCACTAACAGCATGGAAATATGGCTTTCTAGTTTTTGTCTACAGCCAGCACAAGATGTTGCCAAACATATTAGCGGTTATATAGCCCTATCTAGTTATAGTTTGGCCTTAGAGGAAGTGTTAGAGTATACATATTGAACTCGGGCCACTTTTTTTTTCAACCCATCCACAAAATAAAGATTTAACACATTTACTTCTATCACAATCTATTAACAACGTATAAGCGTCAATCAAATAACTCACGCAACATGACCTAGAACACCCCTATCAATCAAAATGATTAACAGTTCTCACAGATAGTGAAGAGGAGGGTCATATAGTATATTGACATATAGTATAGGATACTTACTTCGGTTGTCTTTTTTTGTTTTTCTTTGAAGACCACCTGCATTGAGTTGTGGCATCCCTGTGCAGCTCATCAACAACTGTGATAACTCCTTCAAAGGGTCATACGATGGGTTGTGCTCAGAAACAAACACATTGGGATCCATCTTCTGTTACTGGGAAGAATAAAGCAAAAGCAATTAAACAACAGACATATTATATGGCTAAATGTGCTGGCTACTGACTATGCTGTTTTACTGGGTAATCAGAAGCTTGAATCACACGTAGGTTATGTTATGAATATAACTAGAGGCATTGCTTAGACCAATACAGAGCAGTCCACCAAATAATAAAAACCCCTGACTAAAAGGTCAAATAACAGCAAAAGGTGAGTCCATGAAATTATGCTTTTCTCTTTAGGTGATGTGCAGAACTCAAACGCACGACTCAGAAGTATAGAGAAGAATAATCGTTTACTTAGCAGGATTCGGTACACTGGTAGACAGTCCAAAAGCAGGCAAACATATCCAAATGGGCATAGGCAATAGAGCACTCGTTGTACAGGCAAAGGGTCAGCAACACGAGTTAAAATAACAACGAGAACGCGCTAATCACTGGGCACACTAGAAAATACACAGAACATACCATGCAACATACAATGACGAGAACACAAGGAGAAACAATAATACATGGACTATATACAAAACAGATAACGAGGGACAGGTGAAAACAATCAAGGCGGGGCAGACAATGAGACACAGGTGGACTAAACAAGGGGAATAAACAGGACACAGGAGAAGCCAATCAGACAAACAAACAGGGTGATGATTGGGAACAGGTGAGGGGTGGAGACACGGACAACAACAAGGGAGCACATGGCATAAACAAACAAACACAGGAAAGCACATGGCGGGAACAAGGAAGCACAAGGACTAGACACAGGAAGGAAACAATGGCAGACAGGAAGTAACATAAACGAAAGAGAAACAAAGTAAAAGCACGGACAAAAACAGAGCACAGACCTGACACTAGATCGCATTTTACTGTTGCCCATATCATAACGACCAGCCCAAGACCAAACATAAATATATAATAATGATTTACAGTACTACACAAGAAAGTACAAAATGACATTCTTCTTGCAGTTCCCTCTGTACTAGAGACAGTAGGAGAGTTTAGGAGGAAGAAGGCACACAAAAGCCAAAGGAATGCAGGACTGGAGTCAGTAATGACATCTCTGAATGCTAACTGGCAATGTCCCAACCTCAACCTAGTTAGCTTGAAGAAGAGGGAGGTCATAAGTAGTTTATTATAACCTTTACTATGTGTCCAAATTTGATTGATTATGTAATATATGAGACATATTCAATTCAATTCAACTTTATTTCGCCATGTATACAGATACTAGGAATTTTTTTTTTGGTATTCTCCATGCAGGCTATAGACAGATGTATATGATTGATGTGTACAGTGTTATTTGATTGAATTATGACCCCTTGTCATTTTGATTAGCCCATAACTCAACACAGGCACTCTCTCTGACTTACATGACACCATCTGACGTTTCACAGAGACAGTTTAAGGATAGTTTAGTCTTGGCCTGGCAGGGGTGTGAGAATTGGCTGATAGACCCCTTTGTTTAAAAAAAAAAAAAAACACTTGAGTAACACAAAGCAAGGCAAAACCCCCTTGATGTGGGGATTGTAAGTGATAAGAACAGTGGGTCCCAATCCAATACACACACACACACACACACACACACACACACAGAGTAAAGTGCAAAATATATTATATATATTTATTTTTACGCAGAAACGTAACACGTAAGTTACATAAACGCTGTTGTAAGCCCCTTTAAGCAGTGACGTAACACGTAAGTGCGTCCGCCAAAATTTCTGACTTTCCAACAAAAACCACGGCGTGCCCACGCAGCCCGCAAAGACTGTGATTGGCTGCTAACCACATCCTTTCAGGAGTCTCACATTTCCGGTTTCATAGCATAATACCGCCATTTTTAAAGGCCAATGCAAGACTAGAATGTTTTTGAATCATGAATAGCCTGCAGACCGTCTCACAAGCCTCTTCTTGTTGATTATGAACAAACATAACAGAAGAGGTCCGAAGATATGAGCATCTTTACAAACCCTCTTTTAACACTTATAAGGACGCTCAAATGACCGCAAATTCATGGAGAGAATAGGCTACTATCCCATTCTCACAGGAGAAATCAGCAACAGCAATCTGAGCATATTTGTCAAACGCGATAAAAGATACTGCTCTGATATATTCCTATTCCATACTGAATATTCTGTTTAGATCACAGGTTTGTTTTGACATACCATCATATTTCAGATGATAGTTAGGTGATAGGCTATACTGTGTTGACATTTCATATTCATTTTCCACCACTTGTTAGCCATGTCATCCATTCATATTGATGTGAATCAATCAATTTCACCCCTGAGGCAAGCGATAGAATGGATCCTGGTCTGCTCATATACAAAAGTTAACATTAACGTGAAGTGGAGTTAACTTGCGGCCAACACCATTATATTACAAGCACTGACATTCACTCATGATGAGAAGGTACACCTGGCGATTCTCTCGCCTTCTATCTTTCATCTTTGAATAATGTAACTTATAAACACGTCGTTTTAAAGCGCTGTGGCCGTCATTAAAATATGTATCAATAAACGAACTTCTGCATCATGTGATCTGTCTTTTTTCGCCACTGGTACTGGTACTTTCATATTCATTTTTTGCCACTTGTTAGTCATGTCATCCATTCATATCGATATCAATCAATCAATACTAATACAACTTTAACTGTGATGTGTTTTTGTTTCATTTCGCAACTTATTTACTGTATAAACCAAGATAGCAGGTGCCCGTTGGTAAATAGCCTATTTCACATTTTATTTGCTTAAAACACACAGATGTAGGCTACTGTCAAATCAGAAAGAAAATCAGCTGTCACTTGGCTATTACCTGACCAATACCTTTCAAACACGGTGATAGTATTCACAACTAATTTGTCCTTCATTCTACCAAATATGATTAAACGGCATATGTTATTGCATCCGTGAGGCAAGCGTGAGCCCGGTCTGCTCATACAAAAGCTATCATTAACGTGAAGTGGAGTTAACTTGCGGCCAACACATTGTATTACAAATACTGACAACATAGCTACACTCATGATGATAAGGTAGGCCTACACCTGGCGATTCTCTCGCCTTTTATCTTTCACCTTTGAATAATGTAACATATAAACACGTAGTTTTAAAGCGCTGTGCTCGTCCTTAAAAGATGTGTCAATAAACGAACTTCTGCATCATGTGATCTGTCTTTTTCGCCACTGGTACTGAATTGCCAATCTTTGTATTTCGTGTAACAAATGTATTCATTTTCCTTTGTCCCGCTGCAATAAATACGCTTACTTCACTCAACATTCAGAAGGGAAAGGGAGATAACCCCGGAGTTAAGAATATAGATCACTTCGGCTCTGGAGCAGTAAACAAAAGTCTCCCCTGTAATCTCAGACTACGATTAGCAGGAAAGGTTAACAACAGGCTAATTAATAAAATACAATACTTAATAGACTAACAATACAATATTTATTTGTTTGAGTGTTGTTGTTTAGTGAAATGGGGGTGTATGATCGTTATTGTCTATAAAGTAAGGCATTTTCAACAGAAAAATCTCCCGTTCATCGTGTCCATTCGCGTCATGGGGTAGTCAAAAAAACGTTACTCCACCTACTGTTTTGGCGTTGAATCGCTTTGCAACACGCACAACCCTTGGGGAACCCAAAGGAACTATAAATCAAAACAACTGCGCCTATGTATCTTACGTGCTTACGTTTCTGCGTAAAAACCGAGTATAAAAGACCCTTAAGAGATGAGAAAGTACAGAGGAGTACCCAAAACAATGCATGCAGGGCTGAATTACTCCAACACCCTTTAACAAATTTAAGAGAGATGAGCAAAAAACAGCCCCCCCTCTGCCAGTTAGTGCTAAGACTCACAAAAACTAACACAACAAATGTGCACAACCAAACTAATGTGACAAACAACCAGCATCAGGTTTAGGCTACCCTTACACAAACAATTTGGCCTAACCAAATTGTGAACAAAGAAAGAAAAAAACAATTTTTTTTGAGTGTGCATTGAAGTTTGTTTTGTCTTTTCGTTGTTTCAGTTCAATATGTCAGGTAGTTTTCTCTTTCTTTGTTCACAATTTGGCCACTACTCACTGCTCAATGCTTCCTGATATTCAGGTATTCTGCTTTGCTCCCATCTATAGTGAGTTGTTATGTTATATAAATTACTGGGGTTAGGGGATGGTTGGTTAGAGTGGAGTCTTTTTAGGTCTTTTCTGATCTGTTTATGGTCTGAAAAAGGGGTTTCATTCAGATCACCTAGAATTAGGATATTTCCCTGGGTTTGTAAGTGGGAGATGGCTCCCTCTAGATCAGTAAAGGTTTGATCCTTAAAGTAGAGGGATTCAACTGGAGGGATGTAGATTGTCCATAGGAATATGTTTTTGGTATTGGAGGTCAGGTCTTTTTTTTACCTTGGCCATACATCATTTTCACCTTCTCTAACAAGTTCAATAGAATTTGTATATTTAGCTTTAAACCAGATAAGGATTCCCCCCTGAGGTCCTTCCCTGTGTCACTCCAGGGAGCTTTCTTGCTTCCCCATAGCCTGGAGGGCTGCCAGTTAGTAAGTCTCTCCTGTCCCCTCCCCCCCCCCTTGAACTCATCAATACATTCAGAGTTGTTACTTTTTAGTCCAAAGGCTGATGATCTTAACCCCTGGACATTCCATTGGCTGATTACAAAGGACTCGTATTGTTTCATGCTGCAATATGAGTTATTGAATTTGTTGTTGTTTTCATGGAGTGCATTTCTTCTATTCTCGCTCTCTCTGTACATTTCTCTCTCTCTGCATCTCTCTCTCTCTCTCTCTCTGCATTTCAATTAAATTCAATTGGCGTGACTGTACATTACAATGTTACCAAAGCACTTAAGCAATAACAACAATAATAATGGTAATACGGGGGAAAAATTAAATAATAATAATTAAGTACAAAAAATTAAGATAAACATATAACAGATAAAAAGTAATGGACAGTGAGAAAGAAGGGAAAACCCGTAGTTAATGTAATTTTCTTTATTCCTTTCTTTTAGCTGTTTCAGTTTTGAAGCAATGCTTAAGTCTTTTTTTGTTGAGCCCATGTTTTTTGGACTAGATAGTTTAAGTGGGCTCTCTCTCGGGGTGTCCACCCCCTCAGTTGGGACGCAGTGTGTTGGTACTTGGTTGGTACTAACTTATTTGCAGATGGTGCCTGAAGTTTGCTGCTCTCTTTTGGATGTCGAAAAGGAGTGGGTATCTTCCCAACTCTGCTGTACAAGCTATATTAGGGCAACTCCTGTTTACACCCAGTATGTTCTTGCAAAATACCAAATGGAATACATCGGGGATGGCTTTTACCCCATGTGTCCAATTTGTATTTATATTTTGTTCCCCAAACTTCACTCCTATAACGTAGTATTGGTTTCAGTAGTGAATCGAAAATTTGTAAGCAGAGTTTTATAGTATGGTTATATGTTAGTAATGAGTTCCTTAGCATGTAGTAGGTTGTTTTTGCCTTTTCAGTTAAATCGCTTATTGCACCATCAAAATGTCCTGTGGAAGAAATCATTAATCCTAAATAACAATATATTTTTACCTGTTCAAGTTTTTGTTCGTCAGTTGTGATCCTGTAATTACTATTAAGTATGGAGTGTCTTTTCTGGAATATCATGATTTTGGATTTATCCAGGTTAATTGGAAGGGGCCCTTGTTAGACTGTATTAGTTAAGAATATTCAGACTTTCCTGAAGCGCCTCTGCACTAGGGGAGAGTAGGAGGAGATTGTCAGCAAAAAGCAGGCATTTAATTTCTTCATTTAGAAGTTTAAGACCTGGGGACGAAGATCTTTCAATCTTTGTAGCCAATTCATTGATATATATGTTGAATAAGGTTGGTCTTAAGCAACAGCCTTGTCGAACTCCTTTTGTCTAGTCAAAATATTTCTTCTGTTGTTAATTCTGTTTTTACAGAGAATGTATTGTTTTTATACATGTCTTTAATGATGTCATACATTTAGTCTCCAATTCCACCATCAATTAATTGCAACATAAGTCCGCCATGCCATACTGAGTGGAAAGCTTTGCTAAAGTCTATGAAACAACCAAATATTTTACCTTTTTTAACATTTTGTACATGTTCCTCTATGAGTGTATGGTATGGGATGTGTATATATGGTCAGTTGGTCTGTTGTTTTGAGAAAAACTTATCTGGAATGAATTTATGATATTATTGTTCGGGATAAATTGTATTATTCTGTTGTTCAGGATGCCACAGAATAATTTCCCTAAATTGCGGCCTTGTGAGATGCCTCTATAGTTGTCAGGATTAAGTTTGTCACCTTTTTATGAATTGGTGTGATGTGGCTCACCTTCCATTGTTCTGGAAAGGGGCCCGAAGACAGGATTAAATTGAATAATTTCAAGATTGCCTCTCTTAATTTAGGTGTGCTGTGTTTCAGCATTTGATTGTACCCTCCATCTACGCCCCATGATTTTTTGTTCTTGAAGGATTTTAATTTTGTATTCAATTATAGTAATGTTATAGTGGCATCTAATTGATTAAGCCTGTTGTTTTCTCAACTAAGAATTTAAGGCTTTTTGTTCAGAATTTAGGTTACCTTTTGTATAATTTTTCAAACCGTTCTTCTATCGAAGTTATTACAGGGGCCCCAGAATGTGTTATGTATACACAGTTGCTTAACAAAGTGGATTTGACAACCTTCTCATCTCTTAGGCCTCATGCAGACGAAGTCTAGTTTGCCTGAACCCGGAGAGAACCGTCTCCGGATAGCCCTATCGTGCAGACGAACCCACTGTATCCACACACTGTATCCGCACTACTTCGAATCGGGGGTCCAAAGTGAGTCAACTCGAAATCTGGTCGCGGGTTGGTATGCACGCCATCCGCAAACCTAATCGGATTGCCCCACGTGATCGCATCACGTGATTGCATGCAACCTCAGGCTGAACCCTTATTAACCCCAATGCGTCACTTCATAACATTTACATTTACATTTAGTCATTTAGCAGACGCTTTTGTCCAAAGCGACGTACAAGGGAGAGAACAGTCAAGCCAAGAGCAATAAAAAGCATGGTGTAACAATAAATACTACTTTACATGAGAATTAGAAAACAACGACCTAGAAAAAGGAAAAAGAAGTGCAGGAATGTAACTGCTGAAGTGCAAGTTAAGTGCTAGTCAGGTGCCAGTTAGGAAGGGAGGTGCTCTCTGAAGAGTTGGGTCTTCAAAAGCTTCTTGAAGGTAGAGAGGGACGCCCCTGCTCTGGTAGTACTAGGCAGTTCGTTCCACCAACGTGGAACTACAAATGAGAATAGTTTGGATTGCCGTGCTTGCACAGACGGCAGTGCCAAACGACGCTCACTAGACGAGCGCAGCGTCCTGGGTGTAACATTTGCCCTTACAAGAGCATTTAGGTAGGTGGGAGCAGAACCAGCAAGCACTCTGTAGGCAAGCATAAGTGACTTGAACTTAATGCGAGCAGCTACCGGCAGCCAGTGGAGCTCAATGAGTAGCGGGGTGACGTGTGCCCTTTTCGGTTGGTTGAACACCAGACGCGCCGCCGCGTTCTGGATCATCTGTAGTGGTTTCATCCACGCAAGCCGGCAGGCCCGTTAGGAGGGCGTTGCAGTAGTCCAGGCGGGAACTCACCAAGGTTTGCACCAGCAGCTGGGTGGCATACTGGGTTAGGTACGGCCTGATTTTGCGGATGTTGTATAGCGCAAAGCGGCACGACCTGGAGACAGAGGCGATGTGGGCCGTGAAGGTCAGTTGGTCATCAATAATGACCCCCAGGTTTCTTGCTGTTTTGGATGGAACAAGAGATAAAGAGTCAATATTGATATGGATGTTATGGTGGATGACCTGTTTGGCTGGGAAGACCATCAGCTCCGTTTTGGCCAGGTTTAGCTGAAGGTGGTGATTTTTCATCCATGTGGATATATCAGCCAGACAGTCCGAGATCCGCGCAGAGACCGTGGTGTCCTCAGGAGGGAAAGACAGAAACAGTTGAGTATCATCGGCATAACAGTGATAGGAAAACCCATGCGAGCGGATGAGAGGGCCCAACGAGGTGGTGTAAATGGCAAAGAGAAGTGGTCCCATCACTGAGCCTTGGGGCACCCCAGTGGTGAGGAGGTGAGGTACAGACAGCTGACCTTGCCAAGACACGTTGAACGAGCGCCCAGTGAGGTAGGATTCAAACCAGGAGTGCGCATTGACAGTATGGACAGAAGGATGCGGTGGTTGACTGTATCAAATGCAGCTAAGTCGAGCAGGACGAGAGCCGAGGATTGAGCTGCTGCTCTAGCTGTTTTTAAGGCCTCCGTTACAGACAACAGGGCTGTTTCGGTGGAGTGACCGCTTTTGAATCCAGACTGGTTTGGATCGAGGAGATTGTTCATAACAGCAACAACATAGACTAAATGTATGACGTGGCTCCTTTTCGTGACTTACACTTTTCTACTGTGCTTAGTTGTTCGTATTGGGATAGTGTGCTGCTCTACCTACATGTGGATAGTTTTTCGTGGTCTTACTTAGCCAGTTGGACATAATTTTTGAGACCAGCCAGAACAACTGACACCACCTATGGGGCGCCGTTTGTAAAATGTCGCACGTTCTAAAACCCTGCTCAGTTTTGGTACATTTAGCATTATCATATGGGGAAAAAAGCACAACAATATTCAAATGTCACTTTTTCAAACATTTAGAGAGATATTCATGTAAGGATAATGTTTGGCAGTAACACAAAGTTGTTGAATAATATAAATGTTTCATCTAAATGTAAATGTTAAATATAAATGTAAATGTTAAATGTAAATGTTAAATGTAAACGTAAATGTTCGATGTTATATATAAATGTTAAATATAAGTGTTAAACGTAAATGTTAAATGTATATACAAATATCAAATGCTAAATGTAAATGTTAAATGTAAATGTTAAATGTAAATGTAAATGTAAATGTTAAATGTAAATGTTCAGTCTACATGTCAGACTTGACGACAGAACATTAGAATATTTACGGTAATTCATAGCTTTCAGTAACACTACCAGGGATACCTTGCGGGCAAAATGTGTCGACCAACAGTGGACATCGTCGAGCAGTGCAGCCTACTCAATTACGATCGCCATCAAACACAGATCATACCACAATAGCCAGACAGAGCAATCTAGAAAAAAAATTACATTTTGGGAACCTGTGATCCCTTTACTGCACCCGCTGATATTTGTATTTCTATAACGTCGTAGAAGTCCCTGCCTGAGCTCCAGTTTGGAGATATTTACATCTATCTAATAGAAAATCCGTCCCCCTACACACCTCAAAAACTGAAAGCCTACCAAAAGCACGGATAATAATTACATTTTCAGAAGGGGATGGGTTCATAACGATGTCGTCTGGAAGGTGAAAACTAATAAACATCTTCATTATCAGAGCAAAGATGATTGCCATTTAATAGCTAGCTACCAGCTAGCGAGCTACATGCTGTTAACTAGCAGCCTTTAGCCTACCCAACACTGTTCTTTATCATTTGACACAATTTCCTGGTTAACACAAGTACAACCACCTGGTCTGGCGAATGACAACTGAAATTATCTTCCCAAGTATTTTCTACTGGCATTGTAGTATTACCAGTTAGATGACAAAATACAGTAGCCTAGCCTACTTGCTTAAGTACTTGTCGCAATCTCAGAGCAGAAACCGGGTAATCCAATTTTAATCGTGTTGATGCTTTGTTACTTGACTTTATTTCTTGATCTATTCCCGTTTTAGGTAGTTATTCTGATAAATGAGGCGACCAAAACAGGGTTACTGATTTTATTGCAAGCTCCAAAAATAAGGCTACTTCACTGCCCGCCTGAGAAAAGTTGACCCAGAAGACGTCTACAATCAGCTGGAAACAGCCGGGCTTGTCTCCTCGCTGATTTGAACAGCCAACCGAGCAACAACTGTCTGGCATTTTACTACCTATGTCAGACAATTTTAAAGCGGATATATTAAATAATCTTGAATGAAAGAGGGTCAGTTCCTGTATAAATTCCAGTGGTAGACAGCTGTGGAGTGTATTTCTTGCCCGCAAGCTGGTAATTCTGACGTGACGTGAAAACTATGAAAGCCAATTACCGTAAATATTGTAAGGTTCAGTCTTCAAATCTGACATGTAGACTGAACATTTAACATTTACATTTACATTTAACATTTACATTTAACATTTACATTTAGCATTTACATTTAACATTTACATTTAACACTTATATTTAACATTTATATATAACATTGAACATTTACGTTTATATTTAACATTTACATTTAACATTTAACATTTCCATTTATATTTAACATTTACATTTAGATGAAACATTTATATTATTCAACAACTTTGTGTTACTGCCAAACATTATCCTTACATGAATATCTCTCTAAATGTTTGAAAAAGTGACATTTGAATATTGTTGTGCTTTTTTCCCCATATGATAATGCTAAATGTACCAAAACTGAGCAGGGTTTTAGAACGTGCGACATTTTACAAACGGCACCCCATACAGGCAAACTAGACTTCGTCTGCATGAGGCTTTACTCTTTGTGTGTGTGTGTGTGTGTGTGTGTGTGTGTGTGTGTGTTTGTGTGTGTATTGGATTGGGACCCACTGTTCTTATCACTTACAATCCCCACATCAAGGGGGTTTTGCCTTGCTTTCTGTTACTCAAGTGTTTTTTTTTTTTTTTAAACAAAGGGGTCTATCAGCCAATTCTCACACCCCTGCCAGGCCAAGACTAATCTATCCTTAAACTGTCTGTGAAACGTCAGATGGTGTCATGTATGCTAGATTTATAGTTATCCATTTGGACGGAGACGGACACATAGCCACGCCTTGGCAACACCCTTCCCCGTGGTGGAACGCCCATCCGAGCCCATCCGAGCCCTTCGGAGAGCTGGACGGACACCGACGTGCACCTCTCGATTTTTGTAACTTTTTCGGATACGAACGGATAGCGACGGATACCCCCTTGGCTGTGATTGGTCCGCTAACGAAATCATTTCCTAACGACATCATTTCCGGAATCTCACATTTCCTGTTTCATTCCCTATCTGTTCCTATTCTGTTATAGAGTGTGGATCAGCCGAATATTTCTGTCCGAGCCCGGCCTGCGTCCGACAGAGTAGTGCCCGAGCCAGACAGCCATTCAAATATATTGTCGGAATCCAACCAGACATAGTCAATGTCTCAACTGTTCATACTAATGACACATTTACGTATGTTTTTTATGAATAGCCTGTAGACCGTCTCACAAGCTTCTTCTAGTTGATTATGAACAAACATAACAGAAGAGGTCTGAAGATATTTCTGAAACACTTATAAGGACGCTCAAATGACCGCGAATTCATAGGAGAGAATACTATCCCATTCTCACAGGAGACATCACAGCAATCGGAGCATATTTGTCAAACGCGATAAAAGATAGCCCTACTGCTCTGAAATATTCCCATTCCATACTGAATATTCTGTTTAGATCAAAGGTTTGTTTTTCGACACCGTGATATTTCAGATGATGGAACAGTTGAAATGAATGCTCATATACAAAAGCTAACATTAACGTGAAGTGGAGTTAACTTGCAGCCAACACCATTGCATTACAAACCCTAACACACACACATAATGAGAAAGTAGGCTTATTACACCTGGCGATTATCTCGCCTTTTATCTTCCATCTTTGAATAATGTAACTTATAAACACGTCGTTTTAAAGCGCTGTGGCCGTCCTGAAAAGATGTGTCAATAAATGAATTTAATCCATAGAATCCACGTTGACTTCACTACTTATTAAGATATTGTAACAAATCACGGAAGTGTGGAATATTTGTTATGGCTTTTAATTAAACACTAAACACAATACAATGTCAAAATGGCACGGGCTTTATGCCCTGCTACAAGTTATCACGAACAGACTGTGCTACCGTCACACACCTGTTTAAACTCCGTCCCAACACAGAACAACGACATGCAATTAGAACAGTAAGGAACATTGTTAACTGCATCACATAGAGAAAAGTATGTGCCCGCCGCACGGCATTATGGGGCGACTATATGCCGGCAAGTTAAATATGGAATGTTCAATGCCTTATCGCGCTGACTTGTCCCAGCCCTACCCCAGCCCGACAGCAAGTAAAATATTTAGTCCGAACCCCAATGAGTCAATGTCTCAACTGTTCATACTACTGACACATTTACATACGTTTCTTAAGAATAGCCTGCCTTTATTAAACTCGAGCATCAACAGATGAATGATAAATGCACTGGCTCACACAAACAAGCCCCTTTAAATGCACAAGCGCGCACAAAAGGGATATAAGCATATTGAAATGAATTATTCACATTGCAAGAACGGAATGAAATGGCCTACACATTACACACGCTATGCATCTGATATGCCTAAATAAAACTCACGTTATATGCTACACCAGAAGAGGCGCGAATAAAACAAGTCTTACCATTGAAGACCATCTTTTTTCTTGAAAAATGTAAGTACACGGACACATTCCTTATAAAAGTATCTACATAGTCCAACCATCGATGTTTAATCCATGTTGTGGAGAAAGAGGATGGCATCAATCATATTTCATTAAAGCTTCACCCTTCTTACATTGGACATATCAAACAGCCTCATTAGAATCCGCATAGAATATGATGCCATCCGACAGAAATATCTCCATAGGCCTACAGTAAATTTCCCCTCGAGTGTCGTTTTAAACTCTCCAGATGACAGTTTCTTTTTTTTTAAACTTTAAGTGCACAAAGTTCGTTATAAAACAATCTACATAGTCCAACAATCGAGGTTTAATCCATTTACATTTAGTCATTTAGCCAACGCTTTTGTACAGGGGAGAAGCATGTGAAGCAAACACGTTTACTTGACTACTTATTAAGATATTTAAATATGGAATGTTCAATGCCTTGCCTACTAAGCAGAAATATCTCCATACAGTAGATTCCCCCTCGTTTTGTATTGTTTTAAACTCTCCAGATGACAGTTTATTTTTTAACTTATTCCCTGATACCAGTTTGCCTCCTGTAATCGCGTTGTCACAGCTAGGACATAAAAAGAATCCCCGCACACAAGAAGGCTATTATCCTAAATGTGATTTATTTTACTCTCAAAAACGAACTTCTCCATCACGTGAGGCAGACACGTTGACTTGACTACTTATTAAGATATTTAAATATGGAATGTTCAATGCCTTATCATGCTTATGTTTGAAAGCCATTGTTTTCAGCTTGCAGGTGCTTTTGCCTCTGGCCCAGTTTGTCGGTTTTGACGTTCATCTCTCTCCCCCAACCATCCAGGTTTAATCAATCCTTGTTGACTACTAAGCAGAAATATCTCCATACAGTAGATTTCCCCTCGTTTTGTATTCTTTTAAACTCTCCAGATGACAGTTTATTTTTAACTTCTTCCCTGATACCAGTTTGCCTCCTGTAATCACGTTGTCACAGATATTTATTTGCCCAGTCAGCTTGTTGGTCTTGACGTTCAGATGTTGCGCCTAAACTATCATATCGTCTCGTCACATGATCAAATAGAGACTTGACATTGGACAACAGCATACATATTACCCAGCAATCATCATTACAAATCTGAATATGACAAAAAATACCAAAGAAAATGAGATAGTATTCATTTCATTGAATCGTTTTTAATAGTTTCTATAGTGTATGTAAGATAAGCATATCATTTTGTTATAGATTGCTACTATTTTTCACACAAATAATACCTACCATGATGGAGATAAGTTTGCCTTTTCAAGTGAATATATAGCGTTAGACAGACTATCCATTGTAATGTAGTGTGTCTCAAAGACCCATGTGACTACACCTGTTGCTCTTGATGACGTGACGGCTGGGAGGAGGGAGATAAACAATCGACGAATTCTATCACTCAAAGAAGATGCGTAGTAGCTCGTCTGTGACCAAAAAAACGCTGCTCCACCTATTGTTCTGGCGGTGAATTGTTTTCAACACCCACAGCCGTCGGAGAAGTATAAATCAAAAACAGTACGTCCGAATCCGTCCGAATCTGTTTCCCCGCCCATCCGTAAAACGGACGGACACCGACGCAGATCTATAATTCGGGCTTAAGTCAGAGAGAGTGCCTGTGTTGAGTTATGGGCTAATCAAAATTACAGTGTTCATATTTCAAAAATGACAAGGGGTCCTAATTCAATCGAATAACACTGTACACATCAATCATATATTACATAATCAATCACATTTGGACATATAGTAAAGGTTATAAACTACTGTCATATAGCACATTGACATATAGTATAAGATACTTACTTCGGTTGTCTTTTTTTTTTTTTTTTTTGTAGACCACCTGCATTGAGTTGTGGCGTGCCTGCAGTTAATCAACAACAGTGATAACTCTTGATAAGATGTGTTGTGCTCAGAAACAAACACATTGGGATCCATCTTCTGTTACTGGGAAGAAGAATAAAGCAAAAGCAATTAAACAACAGACACATTATATGGCTAAATGTGCTGGCTACTGTTTTACTGGGTAATCAGAAGCTTGAATCACACGTAGGTTATGTTTTGAATATAACTAGAGGCGTTGCTTAGACCAATCGCTCTAGATCACATTTTACTGTTGCCCATATCAGAATGACCAGCCCAAGACCAAACATTAATATATAATGATTTACAGTACTACACAAGAAAGTACAAAATTACATTCATCTTGCAGTTCCCTGTACTAGTGACAGTAGGAGAGTTTAGGAGGAACGAAGGCACACAAAAGCCAAAGGAATGCAGGACTGGAGTCAGTAATGACACCTCTGAATGCTGGGGGAGTGACAAATAGTAAATATGTGTGATCAATGGTTTCTGTAATGTATGGAGATACACACAGGAATAATTATTGTTTTATTTTGTTTTGATGTGTTATACCATGACCGCTGACCATGGACGGATTATGAAACCATGGGCCCCTGGGCCTGGACATGTAAAAGGCCCCCTCCCCTTCGTGCACGCGCGAGGCCGCAAAACTTGTGCGCTCGCAAGACATTACTTAAATGTGAAGACATTTTTTTTTCAACAGCAAAATAACTAACTTCACCTGTACCTCAACAGGATTTACAGCGCACACAGTGGCGTAAGGTAGTTATGACGGGCCCTAGTGCACGCTAGTTTCTAAATGAGGCACTCGCGCGGGCATATATGAAAAGAATACCAAAGAAAATAAGAAATGATTCATTTAATTGCATTGTTTTTTAAATAGTTTTGCGTAGTTTATGTAGGATAAGTATATAATTGTGTTATAGCTTGCTACTGACTATTTCCTGCCCCCAAAATAATGAAAACCATGACAGAGATAGGTTTGCCGATTTGAGGGCATATATAGCATAAGATATTCTCTTGAATGTAATATAATTCATCTTTGAACACAGGCGTGTTTACATAGAGACACTGTGAGACAAGTGTCCTTCCTTACTACCAGCCTATGCGTTGACCAGCAATGAGATGTACCTAGTGTTATGAGCTCTGTTCATTTGACTGTGTAAGCAATAAAAGTGGAAGATACCAAAGAATCTGGTTCGGAGTATAATAACTTCATTGTAGATACACGACAGTTTCCCTCTGGCCAAACACAGGAATGCTTGAGGTTGCACCTGTAACTAGCAAGGCCGTCACTAGCAAGGCCATCACTTAAATTGTTATTTTTTGCAAGTTCTTCTTAGATAGTGTTGTAGCGAAAAACAACTGTTTCCAAATTTTAGAGATAATATTCAATCAAAGTCAGAAGTCCGAGTGCGATAAACTGTTCGTTAATCCATCCCTGACAAAACACAGCACAGAACAATACAACACAACAGCACAACGGTCTGAGAAATATAAGAAATATATACAGGGAGGAATGGCTATATACAGGAGCTGTGAACTGTAAACACAACAAGTAGTGCAAAGAGAGGAGAGTACAAGAAGTGCAGGGATAAATATTAAATGGAAGAGAATGACGTAGGAAGTACAGTATATACAACCTGTATAGTTATACAGTAAAGGGTGGAATGTATTGCACATTTCGTGTTTGAGATACGAGATTAAATAAATAAATATGATAAATATAATTTGTCGTTGTAATTGTACAGTGGTTGTTTTGGTGATCCAGGGTTATTGCACAGTGCCAAAGCTGTTCATGTGTGAGACGGCTAGGAGGAAGAAACTGTTTCTGTGTCTGGAGGTTTTGGCGAACAGTGTTCTGTAGCGCCTACCAGAGGGGAGAAGCTATATTTAGCAACCAACTAAGCATCAGCAATATGCAATACAATAAAATAACAATAATAACATACAATAATAGTTCAGGAAACTGGACAACTCTACAATGAAGTCAGTGAACTATAAAAACGTTTGAAGAAATTCCACAGTTCTTATTTTTATGCATGATAGAGCTCCAAAACACATAGACATTATGGAGCAGTGGCGGCTCCTGAAAAAATTCTCAGGGGGGGCAATTTTTTGGATAATGATTAAGGCGATCCATTCAGTAGGTACATTAAGTTAGCTGATTAACTCATAAAGCAATACCTTTTTGTCCACTATTGGCAGCAGACAACAGTAATGTGTCCCCTCTTGCTACATAGCTAGAGTAGCAAGGTACAGGTGGAAAGCTATGGAAAGTTGCATCCAGGAGCCTTCATAAGCAAACATGATGTGGCTCCACATCAAATTATCCCACTTTTTCATTATCCACGTGTCTCAAATGTTGTATGATGTAACATAGCAAAACAGGACACATGATATAATAATAATAATAATAATAATCATAATAATTCATTTAATTTGTAATGCACTCTTCATTCAGAAGAATCTCAGAGTGCCATGTCCAGTAACAACAAAAAGAAGGGGTAACATTAGTCAAAACCAACAATATTTATTGACTGATCTTGAAAGCATTGGCTTACAAAAGCAAAATAAGTCATCACATAAAAAATAATTTAGTGTGCAAGAAGCAAACTGTGAAACCCATGAAAAGTGACAGTGGTATATAGAAATACAGACCGCGTTAGCCACTTCACGACTGCGATTTTCTTTCGTTCCAATTCTTGGATGTAGGATTTCCCTCCCTTTGTAGAAACCTGTTGAATGGATACATTTGGTCTAGGAAGTCCTAGTACGCCGACTAAAAAGGAGTTTCTGTCAAAGAGAGTTATCGCACTGAACAGGAGCCATCTTGACAGAATATGCCTCTGGCGAGCTGTATGACGTACTCATACGCTTTTACATCCATTACTTATGACACGACATGGAGGGGCGACCCTTCCCGGAAGCCATAGAGAATTCATTGAGAGCTCTGTTTTGTGAAAAAAAATGGATTTAACATGGGAGTCAACGGGAGAGGTCTGGGGCGATTTTCATTTCGCCCCAAATCGCCCCAGAAGGGGCGGGGCCATTTGAAGCACGACTTTAGGGTGACTGAATGACTATTACCTGATTCGACAATGACATACAGAGGCAGATCAGACGGTCTAGTGGTAGAATCCGACAGAAAAAAAATTATTACATTTAAATTTACATGTCGTCATTTACGCGATTTGCAAGGATATTGCGTTTATACATTAGGAGGTTTTTTCCCCCCCATAGGCAGTGCGTCGCCCCAATCGCCCTTATGGACAAGCCGCCCGTTATGGAGTGATACGTACCTTCTTGTTCAGGTCCAACATTGTGTAATGTCGGGGGGTCCATCCCAAACCAGCTAGTGATTAGACACTGACCTAAAGGCTCGGTCTTTAGACTTCAAGATATGCCAACCAAGTTCATCTCTGTCTACAGTGTACTTAATGGTGCGTGTATATGTAGTGTCTGTAGCAGTGGTGGAGGAAGTACTGAAGTTTAGTACTTAAGTGAAAGTACAAGTACCCAGGAAGATAAAAGTAAAAGTAAAAGTACTACAGCAACAATCCTACTTAAGTAAAAGTAAAAAGTATTTACTTTTAAATTTACTTTAAGTATTAAAAGTAAAAGTACTCACGCAATGGGTTGTCTCTCAATGTCTAGGCTGTGCCATTTTGATAAAGAAATAGCTACTGGTAATAAATGCCTCTACAGATGTCACTACTAGTAATAATTATAAGCAACAACATTTGTTAATTGGAAAGGTTGGTGTACTTATTGTGCCTACCATCTGTAATACTGTTCACGCTATATCTTATAATTCTGCGGATGACAAGTTATCTACCAGGGATTATTTGCAAAGTTAATACCATTAAGCCAAACCAATAAAGACAACATGTGATATCTTTAAATCTTTTATTTAATTGTAAACGTGTAAAAAAGGGAAACATGGAACATGAAAAACAAATGTGATTGTAAAACTGGACAGAACAAGGCACGCTAGCTTGACATAGCTAACCTACCAGCTTTATCTTACCACTACGTTAAATATATAATGAAGGTCCAATCATGTTTTTATTATGCTATTGCTGTATGTCAACATGCATTTCGCTAGATAACATTATAATATCATGTCAGTAAACGAATTAAATACATATATCAATATTCAAAAGTCAGGGACATTAACTTAGCATAGCAATCACTCTGCTTACCTCGATATGCTACTTTAAATTTGAGGGCGAATTATTGAAGGCTAGCAACTCCTTTTTTTGAGGGAGACAGGAAACACATTGAAACCTCCAGGAGTCATTCTTGGGGCCTTTGAATTCGAACATATCTTTTAAATAGGGCCGAGGGTGGCTCATATCAGAGGGCTCAGTTCAGGCCGACTCTGGATCCATGTTGAATAGGCAGTAATCAGGCTGAATGTTCAATTATAACAGGCAAAGCTACCGCTAGTGCTGCTGCCAAACGCGCACTCTGATATCATTGGAGTTGATAGAGCCACCTGATTGGTTTAAACTTCCAAAACAGCAACGCAATCCATAGTTTTGTGTAGGCAACATTTTGGCGAAACTATGTTCATAAAATGTAACGAGTAACAGCACATATTGTAGAAATGTAGCGGAGTAAAAGTACAGATAATAGCAAAAAAATGTAATGGAGTAAAAGTAAAAAGTATGCACTATTATTTTTACTTAAGTAAAGTACAGATACGTAAAAATTTACTTAAGTAAAGTAACGAAGTAAAAATACTTTGTTACATTCCACCACTGGTCTGTAGAGCCCTGAAGGACCATGATTGAGCACAAATACATAATGAGCATAACATGCCATAGATGATGGAGGCATTTTATTAAAATACAAACCAATATTCAAGAAAATGTAGGCCAACAAAAGGCGAGAAACAGAGAGAACAAAAAAGGAATCTAAAAGAAAATGCTTTCTGGCTAGAGAATAGCAATGGAAACATAATACACATTAGCAAAATATAAGACAATAGCAAAACACATGAAGTAAAATCAATAGCAGTAGAGAAGGGTAGACACAAGTCGATCTGGTTGCGCTTCGGGAAAGAGTGTCTACACAATGTCATCACAATTATACCCAACCCAACTGGAAACAAGGCGATGTCGTCGACGGGAAGAAAAATGTCATGACTCCTTTCGAGTGTGTGTCTTCTGATGTGTTAGACAATTTGAAAATGAAGCAAAACACTTTCCACATACTTTGCAAATGTACGGCTTCTCGCCAGTGTGAACCCTCATGTGCTTCTGCAAATTCCAGCTGGTAGAAAAAGTATTTCCACACTCTCTGCATAAATGGGGTTTGTGTCCAGCATGGATGTGTTCATGTTTTTGACAGCTGCTAAATGAAACAAAACACCTTCCACACACTTTGCAACTATATGGCTTCTCTCCAGTATGCTGCCTCACATGCACTTGAAGAGCAGAAATCTGAGCAAAACATTTTTCACAGTAGGAACATTTGTATGGCTTCTCTCCACTGTGTATTCGTTTGTGTAATGTCAAAGAGTATTGTTTTCTGAAGCTCTTCCCACACTCTTTGCAGTAGTATGGCTTCTCTCCAGTATGCGTTCTTTGATGAATCCTGATGCGCCTTTTTGAAGAAAATAATTTCCCACACTCTTGGCAATCATATGGCTTCTCACCAGTGTGGATTCTTTGGTGCTCGAGAAGTAGGGAGGCAACAGTGAAGCTTTTGCCACACTCTGTGCAGTGATGCTTCTTCTCTACAGGATGCATTTCATTCATGTGTTCTTTATATTCTTCCTTCTCATTGTAACCCTTCTCACATATTTGACAACGATAAAAGAAGAACTCTTTTTTCTGCTGCTGCACCAAATCAGTGGAGACACTTCCACATGGATCAGGTTTCTTTGCCAGGCATGTTGGTTTGGACTTATCAAGGGTCTTTGCTGTAACTGGGTCACGCCCACCTGTGAAAAGTTAAAGTTAAGCGTCACTGCAAGATTTCTTTCACATACAGCATTTAATTTGTCTTAATTTGTATTCATCCTATGAATTAATTAATATCTATCATGTTCAACTGTCATTTTTGTTAGGCCTCTTGTCTCACTAACAGCATGGAAATATGGCTTTCTAGTTTTTGTCTAGATTTGCCTCACGAACCTCTTCACCAAATAGGCACAAATACTTATTAACTTTCATGATGCATCACAACACTTCATGCGTCACAAGAATTGTGTATTGGTCATCTGTTATAAAGGGGTGAGGTTGCGAGGCGGGGCTTGGGGCGTTCACGTGGGGCAATGACATCATCGGGTTAGAAAGTGTGCGGATTGGGCTTGGCTCCTGGCCTTTTGTCTATGTTGAGAGCCATCAGACATGGTTCCTGGCTTTTGTGTGTCTTGGAGGCAAAGCTATTAGACTCTGATTGTTGGCTTTTGTCTACAGCCACGACAAGATGTTGCCTAACATATTAGCGGTTATATGGCCCTATCTAGTTATAGTTTGGCCTTAGAGGAACAGTTAGACTATACATATTGAACTCAGCCCACTTTTTTTTCAACCCATACACCAAAAAAAGATTTTTAAAACATTTACTTCTAACACAATCTATTAACAATGTATAAGCTTCAAACAAATAACACACGCAACAAGACCTAGAACACCCCCATTAATCAAAATGATTAACAGTTTTGATAGATAGTGAAGAAGAGGAGGGTCATATAGTATATTGACATATAGTATAGGATACTTACTTCGGTTGTCTTTTTTTGTTTTTCTTTGAAGACCACCTGCATTGAGTTGTGGCGTCCCTGTGCAGCTCATCAACAACAGTGATAACTCTTTCAAAGGGTCATATGATGTGTTGTGCTCAGAAACTAACACATTGGGATCCATCTTCTGTTACTGGGAAGAAGAATAAAGCAAAAGCAATTAAACAACAGGCACATTATATGGCGAAATGTGCTGGCTACTGACTATGGTGTTTTACTGGGTAATCAGAAGCTTGAATCACACGTAGGTTATGTTTTGAATATAACTAGAGGCATTGCTTAGACCAATCGCTCTAGAAATTATGCTTTTCTCTATAACATTAATGTTTCAGTCATGTGCAGATACTCTAGATCGCATTTTACTGTTGCCCATATCATAACGACCAGCCCAAGACCAAACATAAATATATAATAATGATTTACAGCACTACACAAGAAAGTACAAAATTACAATCATCTTGCAGTTCTCTATGTACAAGTGACAGTAGGAGAGTTTAAGAGGAAGAATGCACACGAAAGCCAAAGGAATGCAGGACTGGAGTCAGTAATGACACCTCTGAATGCTAACTCGCAATGTCCCAACCTCAACGTAGTTAGCTTTACCCCCCTCCTCCCTATTTCCAGAGACCTTCTTTCTTGTCCAGCAACATCTAGTTGGATACTAAAAAGATATCTCCCTTGACTCTGTTCCTCACATAACCTTTGCCACCTTCTAACCATCAGATGTGGGTAGAGTAAGCAAAAGCTGTGGCCTTTATATTGAATGAGTTGACTGCTTCAACGAGTGAAAATGGACCGTTTGAAATGTTGTCAATTTTCAAGTCATTTTTGAAGACAGACCTGTAGGTACAATTGGTACCAGACTGACGCAGGAGCACCAGAATATGTAGGTACCTTACCTTCTGAGCAGGCGCCGGATAAATGTGGTTGGAATTGTGTGTATAATAATAATACGATCTTCACGAGTGCCAGACAGACAAATTGGTACTACCCCGAGATCAGCACCAATATGTTGGTTATCTCACCCGATTGGACAGGCATCAACCATTCAACACAAAGGCTGACCCCATATCTCTGAGAAGCAATACGAACGATACCACTTAGATGGTGCGGGGAAGCCAACTACCAAATAACCATGGAATACATATCAACAGTTATGTTCGGTGAACAAAACAGATAAAATACATGAACAATGGCCAAGGTAAACAGTCCTGTTTTTAGTCAGGTAGTGAGTAGTTAGTATAGTTCAATCAAAATCACATTGGAAGTTACCAATCCTTGGAGAAATGAGTTTCCGATGTTTTGATGAGGCAGAGAGAAGTATGGTGATGTCCGTAGATGGAGAAAGTTGTCCAAGCTGTGATGTCCTCTTTGATGCACTGCAGTTTAGGCCGGAGGATTCGATCGCCCGTTCCGTTGTAGTTTGTCTTCAAGATGTCGTGCTTTGTTTTGCTCCGGTTGTAGAGTTAGCTAGCAGTTGCTGCCTAAGATTACAGTGAGGTGTGCACCCTTGGATGGAGGGCTAACGACAGAGAAAGATAACAGGTAACTGGTGGTTTTAGTGGTCTAGTTCAGGGGGCGTGGTTAAAGTGGCAACGGGCTACAGTTAAATTGAGGCTGACTTTTTAGGTTCTGGATTAAACTATATGCAAGTTACTGATTAAAGTCAAACACACTCTAAAAAGTCATTCAGGAGACCTATTACCACTACTTAATTAAATGCATGGTTGCAAGATAAAAAAATCGAATTCATTGATTTAGATAAACCTTTTAAGTTGCAAACATTATTTTAATGAGTTGTGTTGACATAATAATGTTGGTAATTACATCAACTTAATATTGTTTGTAATTTAAAAACTCATATTTCTACATTAATTTAATTAAAACAAAATTCAAGATGTAGTAACTTAATGAAATTGGCTTGATAACTTAATTTTTCTCCACCTTGAGTTCAGGATTTCAAGTCTCCTCCCATACCCACTTAACATGCCTGGACAAATTCAGACAGTCAAGACTGTGTGTGTTAGAGGGCCTGTAAGCTGAACAAATATTATATAAAGGGCATTTTCAATGCGAGTATCATTTCATTTACAAATCAATTCTATTCATATTCTCAATTGTGATATGACCAATAGTTGACTCGTGTACGGAGGTAAGGCTACACTTGCTAATACAGTTGATGGAATATGTTGTATTACTACACGAAGCTAACGCTATTCTTATTTAGCAGTGTAATTTGGCCACCCTACCCTTTAGTTTAGCATAGCAGTGGATAAGAATGAGAAACAAATCTGCTCAGCTACAGAGGGCTTTTCGTATGTGACGTGGGGAGGAAAAGCATGATTACATATTACTCCACATTAAAACAATTTGAAAACAATAGGCTGAAAACACAAGCAGTATTTCAGCAAAACTAAAATGTGTCATTCTTTTGGGTATGTTCGCGTTCATCACATTAAATAAAACTATGCAGAGCCATATTTGTGAAAACTCTTGTGATATTACTCTACCTTGTTAGACTCTACATGCTTCTTTCGGTTCTGCAGTTGTCTTTGCCGGCTCCATCATATTTATTGACAATCAGCTTGTCAATAAATACAAGTGTACCCTGGCCATAAGGGGGTCTCGAAGCGCGATTTGTATTGATGATAGTGGGGTAAAAATGAGCTACATTTCGCAAATTAAGGGGGAGCTCAGTAGTAAAAAAAAGTAGCGAAATTGGGAGCGCTGCTCCTGTTGGTGCGACGAACATATAACACAACAACATATAAAACAACAACAGTACAACTAGCTAAAAAAAAAGTACAAATTGCTTAAAACTATATATTAAGAGTTCAACAAAGTGCGGTGGTATTCCCTGAGAAAGAAGAAATACAGCAACTTCCCTGAGGTGCTTTACAATAAATACGAATAAATACTTTTCATGTTGTGATTAACGATTTATATTATATGGGGGAGGGTCACCTACCTGGTCAATTGACGGCTCTGGTTAAGTAATGGAAAATATCAGAATCACGTTTATTGGCCAAGTAAGTTTGCACAAACAAGGAATTTGACTCTGGGTTAAGTGGCTCTCATTGTACTTACACAAAATATACAACACAACACAGCACAGAACAATACAACACAACAGCACAACGGTCTGAGAAATATAAGAAATATATACAGGGAGGAATGGCTATATACAGGAGCTGCAAGTAGTGCAAAGAGAGGAGAATGCAAGAAGTGCAAGGATAAATATAAAATGGAAGATAATGACTTAGGAAGTACAGTACAGCCTGTATAGCTATACAGTAAAGGGTGGGATGTATTGCACATTTCGTATTCGAAATACGAGATAAAATAAATATTAAATATGATAAATATAATTTGTAGTTGTAATTGTACAGTGGTTGTTTTGGTTATCCAGGGTTATTGCAGTGCCACAGTGAATAGGCTGTTCATTTGTGAGACGGCTAGGGGGAAGAAACAGTTTCTGTAGCGCCTACGAGGGGAGAAGCTGGAATGTGAGGGGTCTGCACACATTCCAGGGGTGAGGGGTCTGCAGTGATTTTCCCTGCCCGTTTCCTGACTCTGGAGGTGTACAGGTCTTGGATGGTGGGCAAGTCGGCACTGATGATCTTTTCAGCAGACCTGACTGTCCATCCAGTTTATCCAGTCTATCCAGTTGAGTGGCCGATCCAAACCAGACAGTTATAGAAGTGCACAGAATAGACCCGATGACTGCAGTATAGAACTGGATCGGCAGCTTCTGAGGCAGGTTATACTTCCTGAGCTGGCGCAGAAAGTGCATCCTCTGCTGGGCCTTCTTGATGATTGTGTTGATGTTGGGTTCCCACTTCAGGTTCCGGGAGATTGTGGATCCCAGAAACCTGAAGGAATCCACAGCCAACCCAGTGCTGTTGAGTATGGTGAGTGGGGGCAGTGCAGGGGGGCTCCTCCTGAAGTCCATCTGTCATCTCGACGGTTTTGAACGCGTTTAGCTCTAGATTGTTGCAACCGCACCACAGGGCCAGCTGTTCAACTTCCCTCTTATATGTAGACTCGTCTTCATCACGGATAAGGCCGATGACTGTTGTGTCGTCTGCAAATTTCAGGACTTGAACAGATGGGTCTTCTGAGGTGCTGTCGTTAGTGTAGAGGGAGAATAGCAGTGGGGAGAGCACGCATGCCTGAGGTGCTCCAGTGCTGACTGACCGGGTGCTGGATGTGGTTTCACCCAGCCTCACCTGCTGCTTCCTCTCTATCAGGAAGTTTGTAATCCACTGGCAGGTGGAGGCAGGCAGTGAGCTGGGTGAGTTTGGTGAGGAGGATTTCTGGGATGATGGTGTTAAACACCGAGCTGAAGTCTACAAACAGCATCCTTGCATATGTCCCTTGGGAGTTGAGGTGTTGCAGGATGTAGTGCAGCCCCATGTTGACTGCATCATCCACTGACCTGTTTGCCTGGTAGGCAAACTGCAGAGGGTGTTAATGGGTCAACACCAGTCTTTCAAAGGATTTCATGACCACAGACGTCAGGGCAACGGGCCTGTAGTCATTCAGTCCAGTGATTAGGGACTGGGATGATGGTGGAGCGTTTGAAGCAGGAGGGGACTTCACACAGCTCCAGAGATCTGGTGAAGATCCGTGTGAAGATGGGGGCCAGCTGATCCTTTCAGACAGGCGGGTGACACACCTTATGGGCCTGGAGCCTTCCTTATCTTCTGTCTCTAAAGGTGCTGGAACACATCCTCTTCACAGACCGTCAGTGCCGGTGGGGAGTCAGGGGGGAGGTGATAACAGGGGGTGCAGATGATGATTGTGTGAAGTCTGAGTTGGAGCAGGTAAGGGGTGTGAATGTGGGGTGATCAAACCTGCAGTAAAACACAATTAGATCGTCATCTAGTTGAGGGTTCTCTATGGTGTGGGGGGAGGTTTTCCTATAGTTGGTGATGTCCTGCAGGCCTCTCCAAACTGACGCAGGGTCGTTAGCTGAAAACCTGTTTCAGCTTTTCAGTGTAGCTTCTCTTTGCTACTCTGATCTCAGTGTGTTTCTGACCTGCTTGTACAGGATCCTGTCCCCACTCAAGTAGGCCTCCTCTTTGGCTTGACGAAGCTGCCTGATATTATGACTTAACTACCATAAAACATGAATAAAGATAGTATCCTGAATAATCTCTGACTCCTGGTCCCCCTGTCTGAGTCCATTCCTAATCAGTTTCAGCTGACTGCCAGACAACCTGTGATTACTAGAGCTCTATTAGAAACTGTGTGTGTATACAAAGGGTTACCATGCGTCGACCAATTCAGCTTCTATAGCTTCTTTGGGATGGACCGTCTGGTCAACGAATGCCTTTATAACTACAGATGTTTAGAACCAATTAGAAAACTGTCTGGATATGATCAGATTTAAAATTAGGTTAGCATAAACATTGTTGTAAACACACCTGAACTTGTCTGGGCACCCCAGCCTTGGTTACACAGTGGTCGAGTAGCAATGTCACTATCCACTGAAATTAAAAGAGAAACACATAGTTAATCACTGATCAAATAGCTATAATATTATTTACAAACATGATAATATTCATTATTGTAAAAACAGACTTACAAAACTGATTGAATTTTACAATACCACAAGATGGTGTCATAAATATTTCACCATATACTGAAAAAATAGTTGACCACTGATCAAATAATGATAATAAATATAGTTTACAAACATGCTAAAAATGTATTAAAGTTAAAAAAAAGTTTTACAAAGCTGGTGTGCAATGTCTGTGAAATAAATAGGTTATCTGTTTAAACAAAACATAAGACAAAACTAAATGAAAAGATTTTACAACATAAACTACAATGTAATGTTAAATGAAAAATAACACCAACTTACCCAAAGTGCCTTCCCCTTCGATCAAACAGGTCCTGATTGTTGAGTAGAATCTGTAAACTCATGGGTTCCAAAGACGTCACTTCCGAAAAACCTGCCGCCATATTTGTGCCAGATTTGGCTGCCACTGCTGAAGTTAACCAGTGTTTTGTATTGTAAGCATTTTCCTGTAAAAGGGAGCTAAAAAAATAAAACCATTCAGAAACCTCCATTTGCCCTTTGGCTCCACCATTACAAAGAGTGCTAGAGCCCTGTGGAGTCGCGTTAGCATCAGGAGAAAGTTGATACAGAGGTGACATTTGTCACTCGTACTGCTTTATCATTCCCTTTTTCTGCACTGCCTGACGCGACTGGATCACTGAGAACTGCCGTTCTACCGTCCCTCTTATGTTACTATTGAATCTACAGTATAAAACTCTAAATTAGATCTAAGTTTATTTAGCAAATTAATGTTTTCATTATAGAACAGATGAGGGGAGTATGCATTAAAATAATGTATATTAACCTAAATAAGAACTGTTTCTATTGCATCGTGTAGTATAACCCACTCATGTTATTATCCATTATACTTCTGTAGATGGCCTAATGCTGAGAAACATGTATGTATATTGAATGTCGTCGAAAAAAAAACTTTTCAACATTCATTTGACTGTCACTATTATTTGATACAGTTTACAATTTATCTACAGAACACATCTCTTCAGTAATACTCAAACAAGGGTGTCAGGGCATCTTTTTGTTTATTTGGGTGAGGGTATCGTTCATTTTCGCCATTGTTGCTGCAAGCGCTTCCAGTGCCCCAGCGATTCTCTCCTGGCTGTCGGCGATTCTCAGCTGGCTGTCCAGCACCGCCTGAGTTATTATGTCACCACGGGCCCTGGGTGCACGCGTGGCAGCGCTGATGGACGGCCGGGCTGGTGGGGCAGCGCTTGTGGACGGCTGGGCTGGTTCTGCCTCAGAATCATCAGTTTCATCTGTGAATAAAATAATGGGTAATGAATGTATGGGGGTTGGGATCATACAATGCTTGGCGCACTGCAATGGCACATGTTTCAATTGGATATCCATTGTGGGAGATACGCTTACCGTCCGTTTCAATTTCTCGCTTAATCAACGGGGGAGATAGGATGGGTGATGGGGCCACGGCTGCTGAGGATAGGTGGTACCCCTGGTCTGTGTCCATATTATCAGCACCTGGCACACCGTCGACTGGTTTGGCTTCCATGATGGCCTCGACGCGCTGGTCCCTCTCAGACAACCCTGGGTCCGCTGTTCCGTCTCCAGTGGCCAGCATGTCTCTCCTATGCTTGGAGATTCTTTTTTTGGCCTCTGATTTCACATCAGCCCATTTCTTTTTAACTTCAGCTGCTGTGCGCCCCTCTCCTGACACCATGTTAATGTCACCTGTTATGTCCTCCCATGCCTCTTTTTTTTTGCTGGAGTTGTACCCCGCACTTACAGGACTAAATAAGATGTCACGCTTACTCTCTACACCTTGAAACAATACCTCCATCTCTGGACCGGTAAAGTTAGGTCTTCGTTTACTGGCATGTGCGCCACTGTTGTTTGCTTTCCGCTTTGACATGATTTGAAATTGTGTTGCTGTTGCATTACCTGTGGGTTCTGTGTGCACAGGAGTCTATCGCACTTATAAGGAGCTGGCAGGGCGATTATGTATGCAAATTCAGGTGTACGAGAATGCACATTCAATTTAAGAATCCTCATTCGGGGGAGCGCAGCTGAGAACACGTTGGCCGTTTAAGAACACATTTCCACGTATTCATGAATCTGGCAGGGAGCTTTCTTAGGGTTGGTATTACGAGGTTCGTAAGAAGACATTAAAGAAAGTGTTCGAGAGTGAGGTCCATTGGTACTATCCTGACAACAGCACCAATATGTTGGTTATCTCAACCGATTGGACCGACACAACACAAAGGCAGACCTCATGTCTCTGAGAAGCAATACTAACGATAGCCCTTAAATGGTGTGGCGAAGCCAACTACCAAATAACCTTGGAAATATATATCAACAGTTATGTTCGGTGAACAAAACAGATAAAATACATGAACGATGGCAAATGTAAACAGTCCTATGCTTAGTCAGGTAGTGAGTAGCTAGTATAGTTGAGAAAAGATGGTGATGTCCTTAGATTGAGAAAGTTGTCCTATCTGTGATGTCGTCTTTGTACACTGCAGTTTAGGTCGGAGGATTCGATCGCTCGTTCCGTTGTAGTTTGTCTTCCCGATGTCGTGCTTCGTTTGGCTTCGGTTGCAGAGTTAGTTAGCAGTTGATTACAGAGAGGTGGGCACCCTTGGATGGAGGCGAACGATAGAGAAAGATACAACTGGTGGTCTCTGTGGTCTAGGTCGGGGGGCGTGGTTAAAGTGGCATCGGGTTACAGTGAAGTAGATCAGTCAGTCAGTAGGTCCCGCTCACTCTGCAAAGTTCCCCTTTGTGGGTTAAGCCAAAAACAGCAAAGTAACGTAACTCAACAAATGAAAATGTACACATGTGTATTCAAATGAACATATACTCAACCCTACACATACACTTTTCGGAGGTCCATCCCAAACCAGCTAGTGATTAGACACTGACCTAAAGGCTCAGTCTTTCTACTTCGAGATATGCCAACCAAGTGCATCTCTGTCAACTGTTAATGCAATGGTGGGTAGCATATTAAATGCACGCAAATATTTAAGGAAACGTGGGCCATCTGAGAGAGTGAGAACACAAAAGGAAAGTAAAATACATTGGACCTCATTCTCGAACGCAGTTAAGAAGAAAGTAAACATACATTTCTTCTTAACTCCATTTACAAAGTTCCCGCGACAATTCACTCATGAAAGTTTTCTCATCTGGGATTCGTTCTTAATTTGGAACAGTAGCAGTCGTAAATCCATAGACATAGACGCCGCATTTGTCACTACCCGATCCCAGTCGCGCATGCGTCACTTTGCGACACTGTCGACAGCGAAGCCGCGCATGCGTCACAACGACAGATCATGTAAGATTGCCAGTTTCGATCATGGAAGACAGCGAAGACAGCCAGTTTCACCGAAACATGACAGTTTACTTGAAAACGAGATAGATGGTGTCACTATGGAGTAAGAAGATGAGGTGGGGGATCACACAGTCTATCAAATATTTTTTGGAAGAACACTGTTCATTAACAAATATTCTTGGGAATATCATGATCAGAGTAATAGCCCAGACAAACAATAATAAAGATCACACGTATAATGCTTGGACCCAAACCAGAACTGTTCAAGTGGTAGAAGTCACTGCACTATTTTGCACTCCGGCAATCATGGTAAAGGGAACATAATTAAATATTACATTAAATATACCCACATTATGCGTTAAGACAACCCCCAGTTGTTGACGTTGAGCCTTATGCTGTAAGCCGTTTACAACATTATTAAACATTACGTTAAATATACCCACATTATGCGTTAAGACAAGCCCCATATGTTGATGTTGAGCCTTATGCCGTAAACCGTTTGTGTCTGAGCATGCGCGACTTGGATCAGGTAGTGAACTACCATCGGGCGGTGACAGTGACAACAGCATTGACTGCTTCGGCCAGTTGCTGCGAAACGTCAACGTCGCCGCCATATTGGAGAGGTGAATACTGGCCTGTAAACAAACGCAAGTAAACGGAGCTGCGGTTTTTCTGAATAAAAAGCACTAGCGTTTACATTTCTCAACCAATTTCACTGAGTCGTTTTTATATACTTCACGTATATCATGTATATGTCTATGCGTAATTATGCCAGATTGGAGAGCGCCCATGTTCTTAAAAGCTGGATTTGTGAGAAATCGTTGGTGATTGCGTTCACATCAATTCTGCAGACCAAGATCACTGACCTCTGCCTTGGTGACAGGCAAGATCTACCTATTGAGGCGTTGAGAGAAAAAGACTGTCCAGACTCCAGACTGTACTTACAACTAAACTTTTTATGTGGCCTAATTGTAATTGAATGAAATCACTTGGTCCAGCTTTTAAATTGATGTGACCAAGAACACACTAAATTACTTAATTGCAGTGCAACATAAAAAGGAAATTATTTGTTGACAGCACAAAATATGAACAAGAAAAAACACATTTGCAATGAGCAGGCTGGATATGAACTGTTTTATTTATCAACTGAAGTTACAACACAAACTGACAAATTTCTCATGTGACTCAAGTCAGTGTGATGGCTGTGACTGAAAACTGTCTGTGAGTGCCTTGTAGTCAGTATGGTGTCTAAGGCAGTCTGTGAGGTGTCTGTCAGTAAGCCTGCTCCTTTATTTAGATTTGGTGATTTTCATCTGCGAAAATGCCGTTTCAAAGAGGTAGGTTGATCCAAAGTAGGCACTCACTTTTAGTGCACATGCACTGAGGAGAGGAAACTTCTCTCGGCTGACAAGTCCCCAAAAGTCACTGTCCCTTGACCTGGCTTTCAGCTCTATGTCATTTTGCATATCAACCATCTCCATGTCCACTCCACCCGGCAAAGGCAAATGCTTTCTGTAATTTGGCTGCAACCTCCTCTGTATAAATAGGCAGGAATGGGTTTGAAACAAATGCAGCAATATCCTCCATGACGCCTAACTCACCAAGGTAAAAATAAATTCCTCTTCCCATTCTGGATGGAAATGGTAGGGTGTCGCTGCCTTTTGTGTAGAATTGATTGATAGATTGTAGAATAAAGCAGGCATTTATACCATTCAGTCAGGTAGAATACAGGAGATAGACACACCCTGTAATGGCAGTGGGATGGGTGGTTCACCTGTGGGGGAGCGGGTCCTCTGAGGGGGGAGGGGATGAGAACAGAGGACAAAGGGGGAAGGGGTTGTTGATAGCAGGAGGGATGCTATCTGTGGGCAAGGGGTTCAGATGCTAATGGTTCAGTTCTCAGTGAGACAGAGTACACATCCAGGGGTATGGGTTACAGAATCAGATGATACAAAATGATACACTTAAGGTGTTTTTATGCTTTTACGACTCCGTTACTCCGTGGTCACACAGTTGCCTCGACGGACTCATTTTCATTTATGGTTCTCCGACGGTTGTGGGTGTTGTAAAACATTTTTTTTTTTAAAGATGGCGGTGGACCAAACTCTGTAGATGGTTGTATTTGTATTTAAAAGTTGTTTGTTTGACTTTTTTTGCTTAGATTTTGTAAAAGTTACAGAGAAATAGACACTGTGCAATGTAAAACCCCCATTACTGTAACTGAAACATACATCTGAGGGGATTTGCGAGGTGTCTGAGCCAGCTATCTAATGTTGGCATACTACCACTCACAAGGTAAACAGCAATGTATTGACAGATTGACAACCCTCATTGGGCTCATCTCTGGGGGGGATGAGTCCGCTTACAGGTGGGAGATTGACCATCTGGTGACCTGGTGTGGGCAGAACAACCTGGAGCTAAATGCTCTGAAGACAGTGGAGATGGTCGTAGACTTCAGAAGGAACCCAGCCCCACCCACCCCCATCACCCTGAGTGACTCCCCAGTCGACACTGCGGAGTCCTTCCGCTTCCTGGGCACCATCATCTCCCAGGACCTCAAGTGGGGGCTGAACATCAGCTCCCTCACCAAAAGAGCTCAACAGAGGATGTACTTTCTGCGGCAGCTGAAGAAGTTTAACCTGCCAAAGACAATGATGGTGCACTTCTACACCTGCATCATCGAGTCCATCCTCACCTCCTCCATCACCGTCTGGTACGCTGCTGCCACTGCCAATGACAAAGGCAGACTGCAGCCTATCATCCGTTCCGCCGAGAAGGTGATTGGCTGCAATCTGCCCTCTCTACAGGACCTGTTTGCCTCTAGGACCCTGAGGCGGGCAGGTAAGATTGTGGCCGATCCCTCACACCCGGGTCACAAACTTTTTGAGGTCCTTCCCTCCGGCAGGAGGCTGCGGTCCATCAGGACCAAAACCTCACGCCACAAAACCAGCTTCTTCCCGGCTGCCGTTGGCCTTAGTAACAAGGCCACCTGACGTGGACTCTCATCCCGCCCCCACACCTCAAGCCTGTGTTATGTTAACACACACTACATTGCACATTGCACATTGCACATCCACTTTTGCACTCCTGCCCTGCTTTTTGTATTGTAGTACTTATTGTGTTTGTGTAGTACTTACTGTGTTTTTATGTTTTATGTTATGTGTAGTACTTACTGTGTTTGTATGTTTTTATGTTTACTGTATGCACCTATACATCAGAACAAATTCCAGGTAGGTGTAAACCTACTTGGCAATAAATACTATTCTGATTCTGATTCTGATTCTGATTGACGGAGTCGGATAGTTAAAAAATTTGGGAGGTGCACGTCAGGCCACGGAATGGTGCTCGGAGAGGGCTTTCCGTGTCTCCGATAACAGACAACCATAAATTGCGCTTTAGTTAATGTCTGTTACAGTAGAATAGCAATATTCAGTTCCATCTGTCTATGCTCACACAAGAATTACTATGAAACAACCAATTAGAAGAGGAAAACATCAATATACGATTCAGCAGTAAAGAAGAGGTAGACACAGGTAGGTATCCCCCCCCCCCCCCCCCCAAAGAAAACAGACTGTGTATTGGGCTTCTTGGAAGGGTACACAACAGAAATGTCATTACAATCACACCCAATCCAACATGATGTGAACAAAAATGTCATGGCATCATCTGAGCGTGTTTTCTGATGCGTTTTACATGTTGTATGGCATAGACTAAGGGTTCTTGTAGGACCTTTGTAATCCCAATCCATTTCTCCATTACCTGTAAAAAGATAACAAGTATGCAAGGGATTTTTTTGAAAAACAGAGTACACTGTAAATAATAAGGTAAATATGGTAACTATGGTAAATACTATCGGTTTGTGTCATTAGAAATGAAGAAACAATTGTAATATATCTTGGTAAACATTAGAAGAATCTAGTGCATGTGATGTCAAGATTAATACAAGCTGTTACCACCACAGCTGTTTTGTCAACATAGTATCTGTATGAAGTAGATTTTCCATCATGTTCTTAGAATGACTATTTGTCAATGATTTTAAAACTACACATTGACAAGACTACATATTGCACCTAAAAGCCCCATTCCGGAAGAATTCATATTTTTTTCCTACTGAGCTACTCTAAAGTTATGGAGTATAGCTCACTTTTACATCATTCTCGTGAATACAAATCGCACTTCGAGGCCTGTCCATTTGGGACAGTATACATGTGTATTTGTTGACAAGCTGAAGGATATGGAACCGGCAAAGACATGGGGCTGAAGCCAAAGAAGCATGTAGACTGACAAGGTAGAGTAATATCACAAGATTTTACTCAAATATGACTCTGCATAGTTGTATTTATTGTGACATTGGAAATGACGCTAATATTACCTAAGAATAACACAAAAAAGCTGACAAATGTTAATCTAGCTGAAATACTGCTTGCATTTTCAGTCCATATACATTGTTTCCTAAGCATTTGAATGTGAAGTATGTTTAATCTAACAAAATGTTGTTGGCGACATGCTTGATATACATTGGACAGTGTAATTTATTACAAGCTAGCAGAGTTAAGTTTTTCAAGGTTGCAAACTCCAAGGCTTATTGGCATGAGATTGACTAAGACTGATCAAACTTTTGGATGGAAGATATATTTATTTGGATATAGCGGTAAAACGTTTTTACATTTAATGTTCTAAAAACGTATATAACGGAAAGAAGACTGGTTACCCTGAGAGAAGATGTTTCCTCTTCCAGTATGACCGACAGAGAGGGTGGGATGACGTCTATAGGATGCTGGATTATAGAGACTATGGGGCCAAAAAATGGTAGGAAAGATTCCCTTGCTAAGATGACAAACCGCAATCTTTTCCACACAATATTCTATTCATTCTTTATTGGGATAATTTCTTTGGACATATTTCTAATTTATTCAGTAATACAATACAAGACTCTGGTGACTCAGAGTGCAAATTAGTTGAGATAAAAGGTGAGTTTGGGCTGTGAATAAAGACCTCTGATCACTGCTGCGGGTTTGACTGGTCTTTTTGCCACATTGGTAGGGATCCACTACTTTCCATTTACAGGTGAACGTGGACTTGATCTTGTAGAGAACATTCTAGAGAAGAGAGCGACAAAATAACATAATTTATTAAGATCTAAAGACCATATATTATTACTGTCATTATGGTGAAATTTGTTATAATAGATATTGAGAGAAATTTGAAACTCAAGTATGTATGTGTGTTATTCATATGCCTTTGTGAGCTGAAATATCACGGTTCTGTCTCTGTATGTCTTTGATTCTTAAGTGCTGGGGTCTCTAATTCTATATATGTGCTTAGAAGTGTACCTTCTGTGTGTGCGTAAGCGAGGGCTGATAAGAAAAACTGGTAGTCCTTCTTTTTTGCCTTGCTGAAGCATTTCGCTGCGAAAAGCATAGCAAGAGGACCTCAGAAGTTGGGAAACCGACCATGTGGTTATCTCTGCTGACATAATGCTTTGGCTTAAGAGAATCGCTAACTTCAACCTATGTAAACCTTGTGTGATGTGTTTAACTTTGCTTCTCTCTTATCTGCTGCAGTCTGGGAGTGAGCCAGGACTCTCTCTCGTCCTCTAGGATAGGGGTGAGCCCGTGCTTCTCTCTTGTCTGCCAAGACATGAGTGAGCCCGATATGCATATTGAATAAAAAGATACTTTTGGAGTCTGATGTAAACTTGACTGAATTTACACCTAACATAATTGGGGGCTTGTCAGACAGAACAGGTTCACCAAGAATTGTCATCACACTCCACCAAAGATAATGTTAATATGATTTTAATGAAAAGACTAAGCAGAGTATATAGGCACTTAGGCAGTGGCACTGTATTAATTCATGTACACAGTAATTAAGAAAATCTTAAATTTCAAAAACATATTCACTGCATACTGATAGTGCATTTAGGTTTGTTACAAAAGTATGAAAACTGAGATTATATTAAAATTATATGTACCATATTAGTCTAAGCATAAAAAAAAACAATTCAATACCATGAGAATTTCCCGACACATTAACCAGAGTATTACACAGTTATCAATCATAATTATGACTGGACGCCAAGCTCACTGTGCAAATTCATTAGGAGTGTACAGATAAAGAGGTCACAGTTAGTGAGTCAATCATATACATACTGTTTTGAAATCTTACATTAGTTTAAGCACTTTCTCAAACTGAATAAAAGACTTGACATGTAACTGTTTTGTCAACTGGATTGGATATGTTTAAAAAAAAAAAAAAACGTTCCCTTTAAAAATAAGGCTGACTTCAGGGAATATTTATATTAACCCTACAATGTTTACTATGTAAACAGATTTTTATAAAGTGTCAAACAAGAAAAGATAAGAAAATGAAATAAAATTGGTCCTTCATTTGAACTAGATTTGGTTTTGTCAGACATACCGTAAGAGAGGACAACAAACAATTCACTCTTTCCAACTTAGTCTCTCTCTCTTTTTCTCTCCCTCACACACACACACACACACTTTTTCCAAAGTCAGCTCAGCATTACAAAAAGTGCGTTAGAATATTACAGCAATACAAAATAGCTGTATTTGTACATCGCATGCCAACTATAGATTGTATTGTGTGGGCCTACATATATAAATGTAATGTAGAGCATTTCAATGTATAGGAATGTAGAACATTTTGAGGGCGTCTGCCAGTAACACTTCCCTTCTCTAACTGATCCCTCCGATATGGCAAATGATATTTCAACCGAAGTGATCACTTTGGCCACTCCATCACTTGGCTTATGTAGACGGTGGTTTCCCTCTTCAATGCCTTAGAGGATCTAACATCCATTACACTTACAGTGAAGATAAGCATGAGGCATACAAATCCTCAATCCAGTTTCACTTCTAATTGTCGATATGCATTAGTGTATGATGGTGTGTGTGTGTGTGTGTGTGTGTGTGTGTGTATGTGGGCAGTGATTTAGTGCTCAGTAGAGCTCACTTAGGCCAGCGGTTTTTCGAGCTTTCTGCATTAGAGCCCGTAGTTGGAATTGTTTACGAGAGAGAATCCGGACATGCTGTAACAACAACAACATGTGCATTAGTAATTAAATCAGTAAATAACAACATTCATTAAAAAAAACTATAGTCGCTGGAGTGAAAGGGCTGAAGGGCTACAGGGGTAAGGAAAAGGGCGATGAAATAAGTGATTGGGACAGTAGAAGACATTATGGAGAGGGGAGGGAAGGCATTAAAAAGATGGGTATGAGAACAAAGCTGGGGAAACCAGAAGGGTTCAATGAACAGGCTTCAACCTCGCCTTAATGTTGCCAAATTAGTTTTTACTCCACAAACCTAATTTAGAAACTACGACGTGTATTAGAGCCACTGTAGGTAAAAAAAAGAAAAAGCTGGAGGGGGATAATATTTAGAGAAAAAAAAACTTCTGAACTTCTGAGATTTAAGTCGAAAGACAAAATATTTTTTTTTTACAATATTCTCTGAGATTATAGAGTCATACATTTGCAAGATTATCCCCTTCCCTCAGCTTTGTGATATTTTCACCTACAATGGCCCTAACGTGCCGTCGTAAAAAATTGGTTCCCAATATCCAACATCAACAAGAAGCAATATATTTTAAAACTAGCAAAACAACAAGTCTGCAGGTGAAGAGTATTTACTGTGGTTGAAGTAACTCTCGTAACAGTGTCATCCTAGCTGTTGGGTGATACTTACTCACCTTAAGGAAGACCTCCAGATCTATGACTCCTCTGCGGAGGGCTTCTCCCAGGTAGAAGATGGTGTCTTCGATGGCATTCTCCTCTGCATACAGGTTCAGTATTTGCCTGTAGAGGGGTGCTGTGGGAACAATGACGTCATCAATGTCGTTCTTCTCAGACTGGTTGTCCATCTTCTCCAGCGTTGCTTTCATCTCATCGTCCTTCTGCTCGAGGAGCTCAATGTTTCTGTCCACATCCGTCTGAAGGCATGAGGCACATATGTGAACACGCACGCACAAAGTGAGGAGGCCTCAAGGTACACCTACCCACCATCACGATCCAAACTCATCAACAACAACACAGGACTCAGGATTATCTCCCCTAGGCGAGGCTTAAAACCGCGCAAATGGCAGTGGCTTAGGCTATACAGTAGACAGCTCTGAAGCTACATTTTGAACACCCAAACATCCTTTCAAAACAGCAATGGATTGATTCTAGCATTAAAAGTTCTTTAAGACACTGTTATAAATAAACATATGGAAATGTTCTTTCTCTCACTTTCCCCTCATTCCCTCACTGTCTCTCTCTCTCTCTCACCATCTCTTGTCCAATTCTGGTTATCATGTCCTCCAGCTTCTGATGTCCTCTCTTCAAGTCCTCCTCTGTCTTCTTAAGAGCATCAAGCTCAGCCTGGGCGCAGTCCATCTCTTCTTTCATCCTCCAGCGCAGTTTATCACTCACCGCCGACACCAGGGACGCCCTGATGGTGTCCTCACCAATGGTGGCATCACGACCAGGGCCTGAACACACACACATACATGTACACACACACACACACACACACACACACACACACACACACACACACACACACAGTACAAACACAAGCACAAGCAAGGCATTAGTCGCTACATATCTTACGGTTGGACAGACTTTGAATGATGAATGAGAAATCCAGGGGTCATACTGAAATGACCAGTGAGCAAGCCCCTACCTGCGGCGACAGTGGGAGCTGGGGGGGTGAAGTGCCCTGGACCGGGGCTGGCAGGGTAGGTGCCGGTGGCAGGATAGGGGTAACCCTGGAAACTGCTCAATCAAAACCAAGATAAAGAATACAGTATGTTGTGCATCAAGAAAGCGGTTTCTATTACAAAAAGGCTTTTCTCCCACGGTTTACCCAATATTGCAGATACTAAGCCTTTCAGTACAGAAAACCTGTACCCCATGGTGAGTTAGCATTGAATGGCATTGAATTTTAAGGGGAACTTTAGGGAAGGTTTGGGTAAGAAAAATCACACCTGAGGTTGGGTGAGCGTGGAGGGCCATAGGCGGCAGATGGGCCAGGCATAAAAACAGCTAGAACATAAAAGGTTTAACCAACAAACTAGTTATGCAAACACCAACATAACCAAATAGCAAGAAAAAATGAACTCAAATTCAAATGGGTTATACAGTGCTTCTACAGTGTGTTTATGATGATTCACCCTGGGGGCAGTTTCAAATATTTAACTTTGAATGTCATATGGGATGTGGTAAGTGTGTCCAACTGTAATTCAGTTAGTTAGTTATTGTATACAGTGCTTGAGAGTGAATCAGTGATAATAAAAGTAAAGTACAGCAGCAAACTGAAGTGAGTAACATAGCTACATTTCAAATAGCCTGTCTCCTGTCTGTCATTCACATAAGTTACACCAATCACTTCGTTCAGAAGTATGAATGTATTGCAGTAAGATTATAACTGTATCATTGAGAAGTCACTCTCCAGCAGAGAGTGTTGCCCTGGGACCAGTTTTGAGTCTTGTGCGGTTGTTATTTGTAACTTACTGCTGGTTGGGCCTGCTGTCTGGAAGGCCGGGTATGGTGTTTGTGTGGCTGGTCGCGAAAAGACAGGTGGCTCTTCCCCAAACACCAAAACCATCACCTGGATTAGGTTTAACAAGTCTGACTGGGGCTGACAACAACGAGGGGGTGAAGAAAACCAGAGATGTGGTTAGTGCACAACACACACACACACACACAGGATCGGCTAATGCCAACAGAACAGACATTTAAATCCAGTCAAAAGGTGCACGCCACATTCAGAGCACATATTATGATATGATTTATAAGTCGTTTGGTGAGAAAACAGAAGATGTGAGGAACCAGAGAGAGATGCAGCCATTAGTGTCACATTAGTGTGTCTGGCTCAATTCACTAGAATGGCATTTTAACACTGTGAGCTACAGAAAAACAATGCTGTAAAATAATACAGTGACAGGATGACAATGAACTGGAGGGCTTTGCCCAGTATCCATGCACTCTAACGGTGCAAACCCATGACACCGTTACGAGCGACGCGATATTCTAAATCCATGCATTTTAACGGGAGCCAATCCATTGTGACGTAGACCACCGTTTTGGGCGACACGACCAATAAAAGTTGGAAAAGGTTGAATCCTATGCAAATGAGGAGCGATTTTTCCCTGCAGCGGCCAATCAGATTGTTTGGTGTCGTCTCTGACGGTTTGAAAATGCTATTTCCACACGCTACAACACGCCCACTCAAAGCGATGGAGGCGTATCGCGTCGCTGTCATGGGTTTGCACTAGGGGTGGGAATCTCTTGGCACCTCACGATTCGATTCGATTCCGATTCAGAGGTCAACGATTCGATTCTAAACCGATTCTCGATTCTAAACTGATTATCGATTATCAATTCTAAACCGATAAAACGATTATCGATGCATCTCGATTTTTAAAACATTTGAGTTTGCTACTCAGAGTCTCAAATCACTTCCTACTTTGTGTTTGATAATTAAAGAAAATCAACAGATCTATTTTTTTTATTAGAGAAAAAAATGTTCCTTGTCACAATTATGACTTTCTATGAAACAATGCAATAATCGATGCAGCTTGCATTTCAACACAAAATATTACAACTTTTTTTTATTAAAAATTCTTTTATGAACTTTTCTGAATCGAGACAGAATCGTTCTAGAGAGAAATCGAAAAATCGATAACAATCACAATACAATAACCTCACAAGACAAGTCATGTTAGCAAAATGACAAAAGGAGGCCACAGGAAGCCCATTTGACCAGCAAACAACAAGGTTGCTCTGGACTCACAGGTTTCCATTTGTGCAGGTAGGGCAGATAGACTTTGCCATTGGCGTCCACATGCTTCCCGGTCTTGATCATCATGGTACTGGTGGGCCTCACAAAGCAGATGGGGGGATTATAGGGGTAGGTGTCCAGCAGCCACACACAGATGGGGATGTTGTAGGTATTCCCTACAGAGAAAACACATAATTCCCTGAGTAACACACAGATGCAGAGGGCACATTTGCACACTTCTGAGAGAACCATAATGGAGTCAGATTAGACATGGAGACAAAGGACTATGGAAATACAGAGGGATAATTTGCTACTTGTCCTATAGTCTACCATCCACGTGGAAACACGTTTATATTTTTGCAAGTGCATGCATCTCTTTATTTCCTGGATTATAGCTTCCCAAACAAAGACGTTGGCCTCTCTGTCTACAGTGGTATTTTGTCTGACCTAAACTGCAAACTAAAAACAACATGACCATGAATGTTAAAATAAGCTTGAAGGACAAAACCAGCGAATTATTAATATTGCAGAGGGCACATTTGCACACTTCTGAGAGAACAATAATGGAGTCAGATTAGACATGTAACAAAGGACTATGAAAATACAGACTACCTGTGCTAAAGTTTTTTTATAGTTTGTATTTTTTGCAAGTACAAGCAGCTCACGTGTCCTTTTTTGCTAGATAATAACTTTCCAAACAAAGATTTGGGACCTTTCCCATCGAGGACAAGAACACCACTTGCATCTCTGTTGTGTCTAGTGGTATATTTTGTCTGATATTTTGTCTGACACCATTTTGTCTACATCCCATCTACAATGAATGTTACAACAGGCTTTAAGGACAAAACCAGCTAATCTTAAATTTGGATAAATAATGCTTGGTCACTGGATCTACTACAGCTATACAATGTGATCAATAACCAACCAACCAAAAAAAAAAGAATGCTTTTAAGACAATGTGCTCATGTCTCTGTATAACAGGTGCCACTTGTTTTTACCTCTGTAATTGACGGGCACAGTCCCTGCCAGGCTCATCAATTCCTTGCTGGAGCCATCATTAAACACTGAGGTAAAGTGAGACCAGAAAAGTAGAGTTAAACTCTTGTGCACACAATTATCCATTACAGAAGAACATAGAGATCAAAATGCACTACAAAACTAATTTCTCTAACTCTAACATTTTATGACACGATACAGCTTACACAATGACATGGTGGAGTAGGTTTATCATAATTATTATGTTTTAAAATTGTATTGCTTGTGACACTAATATGCAGCTAAAATGAATTTGGAATGTAGTATGACATAAATTCTCAAACACGTACACCTTCACACCCAAGCGTTCACCATACCATATGAATCCATAACAGGCTTGAGATCTTTGTACGGAGTAATGACATTCATGATTTCCCGCATTGTCAGATCTCTGTATTTGTAGCCCTGTGTAAAAATAAAAAATAAAATAAAAACACCACAATTTCATACTTCAGAGACGTCATCTTTCGAAGATAATCTGGAAAACGGATGCTGACGTTTACAAGTGGACAGAAGTAATTATATTTGTCAGTTGGGTATACGGCATGGAGTAACACATTGTGCCATAGACAAGACGAACAGTTTCAACACAGTAGCTCTTAACAAAAAGGACACGAGCTACATGTAACGTTAGCTTAGCACATAGATCAACATGTTTGTTTGCATCCATCACACATTTGAAAGTAGTTCGCTTCCACACTGACGGCGTCACCACGGAAAATTATAATCTGGACCGAAGCAATGCACAGATAAACCACACATGTAGATTGAATTAGACCGAGGAAATGTAACAAATCGCAACTCACCTTTGCCAGCATTTTCCGGAGCGAATTCTCGTTGTTTGCCATAATCCTAACGAGTCCCCAAAAAGGACGGGACTAAGGTTTTATTTCACTTCTTCACTGTGACAGACTATGCCTCATTCGATCACATTGGCATTATATCAATGAAAAGTGGAAAACAGCAGACTAAACGTCAAATCAGACCAGCTTCAGGAATCTGGAAAACTTCCTCATAGTTTCTAACCAGCTGACTGAATGGATAACGTGGGCGCGTTCGAGATACGCACTGAGCGCAGAGTCTGTAGACAAAGGCCTAAATGCTGGAATGCTGATATAACACCCGATTTCGCGATTAGGATTAGGCTATATACTACCATCTAATACCATAACACAGCCTACGTGTTGATCCCAAACTCAAAACTGAATGTATGTTTTATCAGAAAAACATGCTAACAGCCAATGGCCTGGCCAGTGACAGCACACTTTTCATTGGTCAACTCAACCCAAAAGAACAAAAATGGAATCCGAGTTGCAATGCAGAAAGATGTAAACAGAATGGTTTTCACTGCTAAACTTCTGGTCAGAATTCACATATGTGTGGTGTGACCAAAACAATAGTAAACACAAGATTTAAAACTTACACACAAGACAAAAGTCCAGGCGTATATTTTATTATTTTTTGTACATTTCAGTATAAACTATATAGACTTTTATAGTGTTGACTGTAGAAATAATTTTTGAATATCACCAAACAATGCTTAATATCAACATTCTGTTTTCCTTTGAACTAGTCTATGGGTCCTTAAACTCTCCCAAAACCAGACGACTCCTTGATAGCTCGGGTAAGAAGTGCATTCATCTCCTCCTCTTCCACACCTCTGGGCAGAAAGAGACTCAGTGAACAGGTGGAGGCATACGGTATCCGTGAGGGACCCTCCTGCTCATAAAACTCAATGACTGGCTCCCCTGGGAACCCAAGACAGGGCACTGAATGCATGCCTGTCCAGAACACCAGCAGGTCCTTGAAAGTCACATCTGTGGCTTTTTCTGATGAAAGATATACATAGAAAAAGTCAGAGTCAGGAAGTTAATTTGCATAATTCCCACCAATAAGCTACTCTTGTAACATTACAGTTTTATGGTCAGTGATCATTGTTATAGGATGGCATCTTATGATATTTCTACACATTATACTGTTAGATAAGGTTTTTTTCTCTATGTATGGAAGCACCAAGGTATATGAAGTCACATGTTACTACTAACTCCATACCTTCTCCAACAGTTCTATAACTTTATAATACTAAAGCCTAAACAGCACACAAAGAGGGGGAACATTAGAAGCACCCTGGATTGCGATGAGGAACATTTCCCATCCAAACATAGTTTCTTCCTCCCTCTCTCTCTGGTTGCTTCCTTGTGGGGACCAGGAGATTTTATAGAGGCCCTTAAACGAAGGCAGTGACATTTCTCGAGATGTGCTGGTGAAGATGGGTAGGAAGGCTATCCAGTTCCTCTCAACTTGATGCCACAAGTTCCCACAGGTGTTCATCCCCTCAATGAACTGTTGGATCACACTAGCAGTCCTGAGTAAAGCAGAAGTAACTTCCAAATGAATGTAGGAGACGATTAGTGCATGAGAAAATACTTCAAGGAAAACTTTGGGATTTATTAACCTGGGCCCTATTTTTAGATATTTTTGGGTCCAAAATTTTACTAGGGACACCTAATCACCATTGGTATTGGTATTTAGTTAGAAAGCTAACACCGGCAACCGCAAAACAGCTATACAATGGAATCCTATGACGCAAGAATCAGCGTTTTAGTAAACCTTTTTTTTTGCCACTAGCAAGCTCATAAATGTTATTATCAATGTCTGACAACATGGAAAGGATCTTACATAGATACACCTGCGTCTGTTTACCTCAATACCTGAAAAGAAACTGTACAAAATGACTGTACTGTCAATGTTATATCTGTCTCTTCTTCCGGACTCTGATGTAGCAAATCATTCAGTACTTGTGGTCGATTTGTAATGTTTCTCCTGATGTAAACATTACAAAAAAGCCCCCCACCATGATAATCAACTACAGGAGTAAATATACATGAAGTAGAAGTACATATTACCTGAAGTAAATATAATGCTTCACAACCTGTGTAAAAACTGTGGGTATGTCTTTGATTTTTGCAGTAAAAATTCCAGGAACACCACAATCTGAGATCCAGTCTCCTAGCTCACTGCACAGGGACAATAGTTGCTTCTCTGTAGAGCACTGCTTAATCTTAAAACATAAAAAAAATATATATTTTAATTTTTTAAGGTACATTATTGTGGAAACTTTTGGATGGAACAGATACGACAAAAAAACAAAGCAAACCGCGCTACAAAGCTCTTTAATGACACATGGATGGACACAGCTGGATAGCTTCAACAGTAAAAATATATATACAGTATATATATATATATATAAACATATTTTTAGCATATTCATATTCGTTAACATTTATAAATAGTATGTCCTTATGTAACATGTACGTACATCATAAGTCTGAAATATATAAAATAGAGAATCAGTGCAAAAAGAGAAAAGAAGACTAGAATACCTTTTGTAGATTGCCCTGAACGTTCCCATCGGGGAGGTCATGATAGTCAAAGTGTTGTAGGTCTGCTTTTTGAGTGCACATCATCTGAAATAGTGCTGGATGCAGGGCACAGATGCCTGGTCCATTGTGGAGAACAGACTAGGCTATGAACATCCCAGCTGTCCTGTATTTCTCCTGTTCCAGAGCTGAGAGATCATAAGTGAACAGGACCTTATCTTTGAAGACCCTCAAAGATGCCATAGGTTGATGCCACATCGATCATTAAAAGCCTGTTGTGGATAAAGATAACATGCTTTAAACTTTGTAATAAAAACCACAGAGGTTCCGGAAATCTGTGAATATCAAGTGAAGGGTTTCACTGTATATTAATATTTAAAGGTTGTAGTCCTTCACAATGGTAAAAACTGTTGATATTTGAACTCAACAGCCATTCAAACACATCCCTCCCTTCAGTTCTTCTAAAGCAACATTGGAGCATGATCCATGTTGTTGTGGGAGATTACAGCCAATGAGGGCGATGTTCTGACGTAATGGAGTTGTGTTCTAGTTCGTGCAGCAGATGGAGAGCAACTGCAGCGCCTTACTCTGAAGACTGCAGCCACCTTGCTCCCACAAGGTTTTAGTGCTATGTGATATGGTGACATTCTGCAGTGCTGGAGAAAATTGAAGAACATTTCTGACCAACATGCATTATTTTAAGTCAGTGTCGGTGCTGCACAGTGCCGGATTAAGTCGACTGCACCCTAAATTTCCCATTTATGGAGCCAGGATTCTTATTATAATCAACGACTACCTGTTTAAGAATTCTGTACTATTATTGACATAATTTAGTTATTTGTATGTTTTTCAATGCTTCCAGATAAAATTCAGCCTTTCAAGCCTAGATTTTATTCTTGTGAGACTGACTTGGTGTAAACACCTGAAAAACTCTCTCATGGGTCCACCATAATCGGCAGCCTCTTCCCCAACAAATTCCACATGTGGTGTCCTCTTCTAGGAAAAATAACTCTTCTTTCAAAGAGCGATGGCATCCTTTAGCACCCTTTTTCGGCGAACCACAACTGGGGTGGAACCACTTTCTTTGTTCTTCATGGTGAATGTCTCCAGGATCTCACATAATGAGAGTTCCTCCTGAAGTTTGAGAAGATAGTAAAATGACTAATGTGCTCAACACATTTGTTAAAAAAAAAACACCGTTCGCATGATGAGTTTACAAAGTCAGTGATTAAGCTTCTGTCGGTGATGAACTGATGAACCATAAAGAGTATAATGCCATAAACAAACAGCATATCTTCATTTACCTCAATAGTTCAAATAAATCATTATATGCCATTAGATTTATGTTTGTTTTAAAAATAAATGTGATCACTTGGATCACTTAGACGTTCACCTCAAGCAACTGTGCTTCATTTGCATCCACATTGGAGATGGTAGGAAGTGTGCCAACAAGGGAACCTCTGGCAGCTGTCTGTCTGTGATTCACTGAGGATGTGCTAGAAGGTTCTGCAAAGAATGTGTGGTGTCTAACGTGTCAAACTTTGGTTTGAATGTCATATGGGATGTGGTAAGTGTGTCCAACTGTAATTTAGTTAGTTAGTTAGTTAGAGTATACAGTGCTTGAGAGTGAATCAGTGATAATAGAAGTAAAGTACAGCAGCAAACTGAGGTGAGCAACATAGCTACATTTCAAATAGGCTGTCTCATGTCATTCACATATGTACACCAATCAGTTTTTTCAGAAGTATGAATGTATTACAATAAGGTTATAACTGTATCATTTAGAAGTCACTCTCCAGCAAGGAGCGTTGGCCCAAGACCAGTTTGAGTCTTGTGCGGTTGTTATTTGTAACTCACCACTAGTTGGGCCTGCTGTCTGGAAGGCCTGGTATGGTTTTTGTGTGGTGGGTCGCGAAAAGACAGGTGGCTCTTCCCCAAACACCAAAATCATCACCTGGTTTAGGTTTAACAAGTCTGACTGGGGCTGAAAGCACAGAGGGGGTGAAGAAAGCCAGATATGTGGTTAGTGCGGCAGGCAAACAGCACAACACACACACACACACACACACACACACACACATAGGTAAGCTAATGCCAACACAAAACCCAGTCAAAAGATGCAAGCCACATTCAGAGCACATATTATGAGAGTCATTGGGTGAGAAAACAGAAGATGTGAGGAACCAGAGAAAGATGCAGCCATTAGTGTCACATGACTGTCTGTGGCTCACTTCACAAGAATGGCATTTTAACACTGTGAGCTACAAATAACAATGCTAATGGCAACATGGACAAACAATATTCAAAAAGGTCAAAGGATGACAATGAACAGGAGGGCTTTGCCCAGTAACCAACCATGCACTCTCAAACTCACGATACAACAACCTCACAAGTCAGGTTAGCAAAATGACACTTGATAAAAGGAGTCAACACAGCAAGCAAGGACTCACAGGTTTCCATTCGTGCAGGTAAGGCAGGTAGAATTTGCCATCGGCATCCACATGCGTCCCAGGCTTGATCATCATGGTACTGGTGGGCTTCACAAAGCAGATGGGGGGATTATAGGGGTAGGTGTCAAGCAGCCACACACAGATGGGGATGTTGTAGGTATTCCCTACAGAGAACATTAGAAGAAAAGAAAAAACATAATTTCCTGAGTAATACACAGATGCAGCAGGCACATTTGCACACTTCTGAGAGAACAATATTGGAGTCAGATTAGACATGTAACAAAGGACTATGGAAATACAGAGGGATAATTTGCTACTTGTCCTATAGTCTACCATCCACGTGGAAACACGTTTATATTTTTGCAAGTGCATGCATCTCTTTATTTCCTGGATTATAGCTTCCCAAACAAAGACGTTGGCCTCTCTGTCTACAGTGGTATTTTGTCTGACCTAAACTGCAAACTAAAAACAACATGACCATGAATGTTAAAATAAGCTTGAAGGACAAAACCAGCAAATTATTATTATTTGGATACGAAGGCTACAACAATGTGTGCTTAAAAAGGCTCCTTCCTTGGTTACTGCAAACTACACTTACTACACAATGTGGCCAATAACCATCCGTAACACTGCATACTTTCAAGATCATGCATTCATGTTTCTGTACTAGGGGTGCCATTTGCTTTTACCTCTGTAGCTGACTGGCACAGTCCCTGCCAGGCTCATCAATTCCCTGCTTGAGCCATCATTAAACACTGAGAGGGGAAGTGAGCCAAGAAAAGTAGAGTTAAGCTCCTATGCACACAATTATCTCTATACATTACAGCAGAACATGGAGTTTAAATTCACATCAAACTAATTCCTCTAAAATTCTATGACACATTATCTTCTACAATGATATGTTGTATTTTTACATATACTTTCACAAAATTAATGTTTACCTTTCTAGCATGTGATACTAACATACACAACCAAATAAACACTTACACCTTCACACCCAAGCGTTCACCGTACCATATGAACCCATAATAGGCTTGAGATCCTTGTACGAAGTAATGACATTAATGATTTCCGCCACTGTCAGATCCCTGTAGTTGTAGCCCTGTGCATGAAAAAAGACAGTTTTATACTTCAGAGAGGTGATTTAGGGAGGCAAATCTGTAACAACTGTGTAAAATGTAAATTACACAAGAAATGACATTTATGAGCTGGGCATGGGGTAAGAAGACGGTACAAGACTAAAATGTTAATCACAGAAGCTCCAAACAAAACTGACACAAGCTACATGTAGCTTTGCACATTGATTAACATGTTGAATCCATCACAAATTTGAAAGTAGTTAGCTTCCTATCTTCCACACTGATGGCGTTGCCAAGAAAGAATATAATCTGCACCGAATCAATACATAGATACAACACATATGTGAATTAAATGTAGCCTAGGTTAAACTAGACAAAGGAAATGTAACAAATCGGAACAAACATTTGCCAGCGTTCTTCGGAGTGCATTTTCGGCGACTTCCATTTTCTTAAGGAGAGTCAGAAAAGGATAAGACTAAGGAATCTCTATTTATTTAACAACCGATTGTTATCCGATAATTCCGATTACGACTCGGCTACCGCCAACCATATAATATCACAACAGCCTACTCAAAAAAGAATGCATGTTTATCAAGAGCGTGCAAAGACCCGACAGGTATGGCACACCATACGAGCGTCCTGAACAGGATAGTGAAAGCAAACTTTTCATTGGCTGTGTAACCTTACCGGAACAACAAATTAAGAGAGTTGCAATGCAGAAATAGGCGCACAGCATAGTGATGCATTATATGACTGCAGCACAAAGTGCAAGAATGAGTGTGTGTCGCTGTCGCTACACAATGGTAGTCCTTTGGGGGATCGTAGTCCCTCACATTGCGCATGCTCAGACACAAACGGTTTACGGCATAAGGCTCAACATCAACATCAACATATCTGGCTTGTCTTAACGCATAATGTAGGTTTATTTAACGTAATATTTAATAATGTTGTAAACGGTTTAAACGTCAACATATGGGGCTTGTCTTAACGCATAATGTGGGTATATTTAATATTATATTTAATTATGTTGTAAACGGCTAACAGCATAAGGCTCTACGTCAACATATGAAACGAAACTGGGGAGAGACTTTTTGATCCTCCACCTCATCTGTTTTGTCCACTGTGACAACATCTTCTTTGTTTTTAAATAAATGGTCATGTTTTCAAAAAACTGGCTTTCGTCGCTTTTCTCCATGATTGAAAACGGATCTGTCGTTGTGACGCATGCGCGCGCGGCTTCGAGTGTCGCAAAATGACGCATGCGCAATGTGAGGGACTACTATCCCCCAAAGGACTACCATCGTGTAGCGACGAGCATGGACGGATTATGAAATCAAGGGCCCGGCATAAAAGCTTCCTGGGCCCTCCAATTCACGGACAGGCGCAGAGCAACAGTCCAATCACCCTGTGCTTACGTGACATATTCAATACCTGTAGATTGCCTGCGGGAGTCACATCACATCAACACATGATGCAATAAGATGTATTAATGTATTTCGATTGCCAACAAATAGCACATTAGTGGACAAAATAAAAAGTCACCTGTATAGCCCATCATACAAGATTTACAAGACTAATACCATAGGCAGTAGCTGTGTCTGTTCAGCTTGTTTCTACCGCTACTGCCACTGACCTAGTTAATCCAGTCACACAACCAGTCAATTGGCTTGCTAAACGTACTATAGCGTAATTTGAATAACCTTGATTTAATATTTGTAAAATTAAAATAAATATGCTTGTGTCCAAAACCTGTTTTTGTTTTTGTTCCAGTGCAAGGCATGGTAAAATATTACAGAGACATAATCTGCCTAATTATAGTTTAGATGGATATTCAGGTATAACCACAATACACCTAAATAGGCTATAACATCTTCATTAACCAGACTTTTTTTTAGGGAAAATGGATATTTCAAATCTGAAGATCTTCAATTACTACCAGAGGCCCGCAGGAACTCTTATAATTTGAATCTGATATACACACACACTAGATATTCAAGGACATATAGGACCTCAGAATTGGGGGGAAATATACCACTTGCATTCAAACTGGGGGCCCATGTATCATTTTGTGTATTGCTAGGGGCTTTTTAGGGTCTCTCAACAGTCAATCCTGGAGCAGCAGGCTTACTTGGTGCAGTTTTTAGGCCCCTAGGCCTGTTCCTGATAGTATCATGCAGTAATCCAGGGGAGGAATTAAGTCAAATAAGAAGATATTTTCCGTTTCAAGAAAAGTGAAAAAAAAAATAGACTCAAAAAGTGTTGTGTGTCTTATTCTGAGTGGAAATTTCAGGAAACATAGTCTGTGGATGTGGTGGCTGTACACTGATAGGGTGTGAAGCAATACCTGTTCTGTTAAGTTATGTTATGTGGTGTTGCGACCTGTCAAGTGACTAGAGGCGTGAGGGGACTTTATAACATATATATTCATGTGTAAAATCTGAGAATGTTGTGAAATGTACTTTACTTAGGAACAATATGAGCTTATTTAGATATATGTACTTGGCAAGGATAAAAGTGAAACCTAGCAAAGTGTTTCTATCAGTAAGGGAAAACTGGTAGAAGAGAGGTTTGATACTGATGGTGAGGTGATTCCTTATATTTGTACAAAAACCTGTGAAGAGTTTAGGCAGGTTTCCTTCAGTGTGACTGAGGACAGGTTTTTGAACTTAGATAATGTTTCCACATTGGAGATGGTAAGAACTGCGCCAACAAGGGAACTTCTGGCGGCTGTCTGTCTGAGATTCACTGAGGATGTACTAGATTAGAAGGTTCTGCAAAGAACATGTGGTGTGAAAAACGTAGCATTGAGTCAAGATAAAATCGAGAGGAAGATTTTCATACAAATGTGGTCAATAACTAACCATAAAACTTTCGAGACAATGCATACATGTCTCCACATTAGAGGTGCCATTTGCTTTTAACTCTGCAGCTGACAGACACAGTCCCTGCCAGGCTCATCAATTCATCCGCTGTAAGGAAAGCAAAACACTCACACCTCATGCCCTGAGCCTGAAATTGTTGTTCTTATATTTGCCACACATTTATTGCTTCATCTAGTGTCATACCATGGTATTGCATCTAATTATGGAAGCTACTCATAACTCATAAAGTGACATTACAGAGGAGGGGATTCTACAGGTAAGTATCCAGAAGCAACACCAGTATGTGATACATGTTTCCAAGATACGTGGAAGGTGGTCAGTTAAAAGGCAAAAGCGTTGTGGGAAATGAGAGAAATAGCTAATTTCAGTCAAACAAAAAAAAAGAACCAAGGATCCAATGAACACATCCATTGGAGCCAGTTTGAAATGTAGACTTGTCTATAAAATTGTGTTTTCAGTTGGACATTGTGTTTTTAATTAGCTTGTTCACAGACAGAGCAATATGTCATCTGATCACAACCGTAAACATCAGCTCATTTCTCTATGGCTTTAACATTGGTAGGTGACTGACAGGCACCTTTTTCATGTAATTATTTATCTGAAAAGAAGAAAAAAGGTTTAAATCAAAGTATTTTTAATTAACTGATGGAAACAGTTGCAGTCCCAAACAGCCAACCCATTCATGCCAATGAGGCCATCAAGAGTCAGATAAGTGTTAGTCGAAATTTAAAAACATAATGAAAGACCAAAACTCAATTTAACATCGATGGCAAATGTGAAGAATAATACAAAATTAGACTAAACTAAATAAAATTATGAAATACCAAAGGTACTAAACTAAAACCTAGATGCAATTTGGTGTTAGCTTGATAACCAGGTGATCTTCATGATGTGATCAGTCTGTGATTGGCAGGCAATTTGCATCGACCAGTCACAATTGTATGCTCTGGTTTTTTAGTTCTTTGACAAGACGGCAAAGCTGGTTTTCAACACTCATGCAGGATGAGGAGCTTCACTGGATTAAACTCTGGGTACGTTTCTGTTATGGGTGAGCGGCGCTATTAGAATGGAGTGTGGTTTCTTTAATTGTGACTTTCTGTGTGGTCTTATTTAATAGATATGTTTGTTTATTTCACGGAATTGCTATGCTGATTCTGGTTTTTGGAGTGTACAATGAAAGGATTGCAAATGGTAAGGATTTTTTGTTTCTACCCATGCACTTGCATGAAAGATTGTCTTTGTTTTGGAATTGACAACCAGGAACTTTTGTCTTCCCTTGGATTGGAAGGTTATATGTTTGCCTCCCCTGGCTCTACAAAAGGAGGAAGAGGTACAGATACCCCATACCTAATGAAAATAAGCAACTACAAGCTGGACCTAGTCGACGGGGCAGCGTATATTCGCTTTCTGCTGGTAATTCTCAGACCACATACAGTGGATCGCACCAACCGCTTCAGGGCAGACCATCCCCCGTGACTAGGCCCCAGACTGGGCAGAGAGCTCATGCTGGAAAGGAACCCATGAAGAGCAGCTACCAGTCAGACTACAATAGATACTCGGGTTCTGTAAAAGGAGGAAGTGGTTCCAGCAGTGGCTATTTTAGCCCAACCCAACAATCAGAAGCAACACCTGCCCAAAGAGGAAGTGCACTCCCTAGTACAGCTATCGGAGGTTCAGTCCAAATACACAACAGCCTTCAGTGGGCAAGTATAAACCAGTCTCCCCTTCAAAGCCTGCCCAGACTTGACTGTTTAGTCAAAGTGGCTATACAGTAGACTATACCATGTTAGATATAACCAAGTGACTGAAACCAAGCCCAGCGGTCCTAGTTACAAGCCTGTGTCTCTCTCTAAACCGGCCCAGACTAGCTACCAGCCTTTAGCCTCCCAGAGCACTGTCAAATCTCCATCTGAGCCAGGGCAGAGTTCCTCACAGTCTTTAAGTCAGTATAGTTCTGGAAGAGTTGATCAGCTTAGAAATGGCTACAAGCCAGGTAGCTATGGACAAAATGCTAACAGCCTTATTCAAGGTAGCAGATTGTCCAGCCAAAGTAGCTTTAGGCCAGCACAGACCCATTACAGCAAACCTGTGCAGACCTACCAGCAAACTCCGAGCAGCTCAAAACCAGTAAATGTAAGAAAGCCAATTGCCTATAGCCAACTGCCTGCTCAGCCAGTTCAAGAAGTTGGCAAACCTTTGCCTCAGAGCCACTCTGTGCCATCCACAAGCTCATTTCAGAGCTCTAGCCAGGCTTCCAGGTCTCCTAAAACTACCTACAATCCCAAACAGGGCAACTACCAGACATCCCAAAAGCAATGGAAGCCACACGCTGCATCTAGACCTGCCAGCACCCAGAAACCAGCATCTCCAGCTAAGCCAGTGCAGACACGTAGGCCAGCACTGAACAAGCCATCCCAGACAATGTTCAGCCAAGTTCAGAACTGGCATCAACCATCCACTTCAGTTTCTAGTGGTGATTCATTTGCCAAGCCTGAACAGAAGCATCAGCCTTCCAAATCAGCACAGGGTAACTACCAGTCCTTCTTAAGTAGATTCTCAGGAGACTCTGTAGCCCCCAATGCAGAGGGTGTCAAAATTAAGCAAAGTCAGTCCAGCGTCGGCATGAACCATCTTCTACAGTTTCTAGTGGTAATGTGTATTCTAAACCTGTGCAGAACCTCCAGAGACCCAAACCAGCACAAGGCAATTACCAGTCCTTCCACAGCCACTTCCCTGGAAGTGGTGCAGCCCAACCTACTGCCAGTGCCTGGAAACCAGAAAAAAAGCTGGCATCAGCCGTCTCCTCAAGCCTCCTCCAATCCTAACTACTCTAACCTGGGCAGAGCCAGGAGACCTCCAAACCAGCTCAGGGTAACTACCAGTTCCAGACTGGTTGAGTGTCCCAACACACTCTGAAAACCCAGGAGTTGCAATCTCCAGCCAAGCCAGTCCAGCGCTGGCATCAACAATCTCCAATTTCTCACAGCGCTCAATCCTCCAGATACACTCATGTGCAGAATAACTACAACCGATTCACAAATGGCTTCACTGGCCAAACTGTGGCCCAGCCTGCAAGTAGCTACAAGCCATCTGTACCAGTCAACTATGACCAGACTAGATTAAGTCCAAATCAGAGCGACAGGCCTACCACCCAAAGTGCCGTTCAGCCAGCGCGCAGCAATTTTGCCGCAGCTCCAGGTAGTTAAGCCAGTTCAGAGCCGGCCAAAGCCAGCGGTTACAGCCCAGTCTCGCAACTCTCGGGGGGCCATCGTATCCACGTCCAGTCCAGAGCAGTTGGAAACCAGAAATAGGCCTAAAGGCTCAGCTTTGTTGGATTTAAAGTATTTTTAATTTTCACTGATGTCTAGTTGCTCATGGGTGGGTTTTTTTTTGTCTTGTATTAACTTTGCCTTTCCTTTCTTCTAGGCATGGTTGCTTGAAATGACGCTTCAATAAACTTGTTTGAATACATATACTTGTGCTGTTTTTGAAAAAAGCTTGCTAAGGGTGACTTTACTGTTGGCCATTACCAATGGAAACCTATTATAGTGGACAAGACAAGTTGACCCTCAGTGTAGGTTTGCTGTTCCAGTGTTACTGCTGCCTGCCACTTCTGCACTGCTTTTGGGATGCTCCTGTATGCTTTGTCTTTACCATGATAGTTGGGAGGACGAGAACAAAAGAAGCGGGTACATGCATTTAAATGTTAAAGTTACATCCTTTAATTCTGCTCTCCACTCAAGCGTAGAGGCAGATAATAATAGCAGCAGAAACAGTAGTAGGTAGTGGGTCATTTGTTTTCCAACCTCAAATTAGGTGAAACACAAGTTTTTAGAATTGACACAAAGGAAAGCAAACACCATCCTTGGATGGGTAAGAAGGAACGGATAACAAAGGCTTTTCAGTATGACAGTTCCTTACAGCAGTCCAACATTCAGTAAAGTAATACAAAGCACTCAAGTGTCAATTTGATGATGGTAGTGTACAAGATACATTAGTAAGAACAGAGGAACATATTCACATTTAAAATGCTCACAGTTAAGATTCTGCCGTTTTCTGTTTCATAGAGGTACGATACATACTTTACTTTAATGTTATGAGTCAAATCTGATCTGATTTCCAAATCATGCTAAAACCAAGTGGCCAGTGAGCTTTAAGAGGAACAATAACAGTACACAATGACTTTCTTTTAAACGCATGGTGTACCCTTTTAGAAATAAAAAATGTGCATCAAGTCATTTAGAATTCAAAATTAATGATTACAAGAAACAAAAACCACCAAATACAAAACACCTGTATTTGGAAAGCATTCTCCAGATACTAGCCAATATACTGAAAGTTGTTTGTACATTTTTAACCAGGGTAAACAAAAGTGGCTAATTTGATCAAATAAAAACTAAAAAGGTGGTTTGGGCAAGAGGAAGTAGGCTCAAGCACAATGGGCTCATGTTGACCATCTTCAGTGGAGCACAAAGGTCAAGGAATCTGCCATAACAAGGAAGAACTAAAAAGATGACACACATGCGCACACACACACACAAATTCCCATATCCTCTGAAATAGAGGATTACACCAAGACACTAGATTTGGAGGTAAATAAGTCATGATTAAGTTTGGTCTCAGGGTTGGCTAAACGATAAGATTTTAAGAGAAACCCCTCTTTTGACAAATGAGTGAATGTTACCATATCTGAACATGTGTTCACTTCTACAATGGTTTTGCGAATTTACCCAAAAAGGAAATTTGACCTTGTTTCACCATTACGGAGCACATGAATAATAAAAAAAATGAGACAGTTCCAAATCTCTGTAAAATGCTGTCATTTTTAAAGGTTCATGCTATTTAATGGCATTAAACACTCAGTGGTCTCCCTTATCATACTCCTGTGTTTATCAATAAACCCAACCCTGAAAACGGACCACTCTGGCAATGTCCTTATAACAGGATGTTAACCAGTACCGGCACAACAAACATCTAGATAGCATAATAATAATAATAATAAAATATCATTATCATCTGTGGTCATTCTATCAGCCACTGCTCAACGTTTGTTGATGTGTCAGTAAGTCATATGGACAAAGTGAAATCCAACAAAAAAAAGCAGCCATGTCTTTTCTAGGCTGCCATGCAGGAGAGAGAAAACAAGAGAATGCCTTGCCATTCAGGAGGATATATCAGCACTATCAACAAAGACACCAAGAGAACCATTTTAATACATATTCTTTCAATCCAGGTAAATCATTCTGTCTCACCCTATTTTCTATTGGAGATGGTGAGCATTTCAGAGATGGAGAGAAGTGGGACACCTGAAACACTCATAACACCAAGAAAGAAGCATGGTAAAAACAAACACACAGTACATTTAACACTCCTCTAATATTAAAATTAAGTATCCATACAATACCTGTCAGGTCTGTATGCCAATAAATTCACACATTATCCATTCATTCTGAACCTATGCATAGCACAGTGATGGCTGGAAACACATTAGAAAACCATTTTAGATTCTGCCTAATATGCCAGTCCCTTCGTGTAGCCGTACTGACTCTAGAAGGGACTTAACATGTGTCAAGGTCTCTACACAGGCACTCATTAAAAAGAGGAAAAACAGCAATGCCTGGATGGTGATAAACACAGAGTTCCAGAGAATTAGATTCCAGTATTAGTAAACCGCTCATTCCGATGACCAGTCTTTCAATGCACTGCGTTATTTCCGGGATTAGAGTGAGGGGCTGGGTGGTCAGTGTGCCAAAAAGACTCACACACGCTTATTTTTCCACCCATGAGAAGAAGTCTTCCACAAAATATGGTAATCAGTCTTTGCAGGCTTTGTGTGAGAGCATTTGGATATGTTTCCCACAAGGCATTGTGTACAGACAATAACAACTCATTTTAACTACTCACAGTACCTTGAATTTAAGTAAAAAAAAAAATACTATTGCACTGAGACTTACATTTAACTCACTGCATATTAACAATCACAACATGTCCTATTTTTAGGGATAATGCTCTAGTGTGTGGGAGGGAGATCTGTGGGCACTTGGACCGCACGCGCACGCAAGCACACACACACACAAACACAGACAGACAGACAGACAGACAAAATCTCCTCTGAAGCAGCTGGTTATTATTACACTGCAGATCAATCACCCTCAGTGGTGGAGTGTGACCATCTTCTTCCAAATACAATTAAATAAAAAAAATTAAAATTAAAACAAAGGCAAATAACAAAGCATTGACTCGCCGTCTACAAGTCCGCCTCAAATAAATCAAATCTGTGTGTAGCATTCAGGGGCATAGCCAGGGCTAGCCCAGTGATGAGACTGCAGTGGTTTAGGCCTGATTCTGTCCGTGCTTCAGTCTTGGCTGTCCCTCAAGGCCAACCCTGAGGGCTGTGGGAGCCTCCGGCAAATGGGTTCAAACTCAGGCTCAGGCTTGCAGGCGTCTGTGTGCGACGCTGAAAAGCTGCCCCCTTTCCGCAGTATGTCACCGGAGGTGTGGCATGTGAGGTCCATTTAGCTGCTCTGCTCCTAAATTCTGATCCGCGGGGGCCCACGATGGCTGCAGAGAGAGGGCAACAGGTCATGCGTGAGGCTAGTGTATACAGATGCTAGTTTCACACAAGTTTATACAGATGCAAGGCCACACAGACAGACAGACAGACAGACAGACAGACAGACAGACAGACAGACAGACAGACAGACAGACAGACAGACAGACACACACACACATTTAGAACAGTCAGCATTAACAGAATTATCTTAGTATTGGGTATATATTCAAGGCATACAATCTGATGCAGTGGCCACACATCCTCCAATTCACTTTTTCTCTCTCGAGATCTGTGTGATGCACACAGTTTATTTATCACACAATAACCGGTCACCTGGTCATGACAATACACAGCGACACTTGAAGCAGTCCTGTCCGTTGTCATCAGGCGGGTTGAGCTTCCTCAGTTTGTGCTGCCTGATCTCTCTCACCAGGGTGTAAAAGGCGTCTTCCACTCCCTGCACAACACACACACACACAGTTTTCAATTCTATTGCACCTGTTAACACAGACCTACATGCATCTGTTGAGTTAGCATTTGGAACATCCTACAAAGGACAAAAAAACTGGTTCATACAGAGCACACCCCTGATACCAGGGTGTAGAACGCATTCTTCACCATTCCACATACCAACCCATTAACTGCCTCACCAATACACACAGACATAAAACCCTATAGAACACAACTCTAAAACACTTACCACACATATCGTGTGCAATTCCACCATATAGGCTATTAGATAATACCACATGCCCCCTCTGCACTGTCCAACATCAGCCCACAGAATTAATTCTCAATCCTCTCCTATAACACTGCGTGGAGACAACATGGTTAAATGTGTGGACCAAACTTGTCTTTGCTTGGCTCAGGAAAAGATGTGGGTGTGCCATACCTGTCGGGTCTTGGCAGAGGTCTCGATGTAAGGGATGCCATAGCTGCGGGCGAGCTCCTGGGCCTGACGCGTGTCCACTGTGCGCGATGGCAGGTCACACTTATTGCCCACAAGCACCATGGGCACATCGTCTGAGTCCTTCACCCGCTTTATCTGCTCCCTGTTCGTTCGCGTTCGCGCGCGCACGCACACACCACACACACACACGCACACACCACACACACACACACACACACAAAGTTTGAGTGCATCATCACGACAGCTTCATACTTCCAACCCACATTTCTGCACCACATTTCAGATTCTGAAGGTTTATTCAATTCCACTACCTGGAATTCCTTCAAATGGATTTTAGCTCCTGCTTAATAGGTTGATCAGTCCTGTTGGGACTGTTATGGGCTTGGACCCCACTTCCCTCCCTAACCCAGAGTGTTCACACAGACCCACCTGTACTGGTGGATGTCCTCAAAGGACTTGGTGTTGTTGATGGCAAACACACACAGAAAACCCTCGCCGGTCCTCATGTACTGGTCCCTCATGGCGCTGTACTCCTCCTGACCTGCAGTGTCCAGGATGTCCAGCAGGCACGTCTCCCCGTCAATCACCACCTGCTTTCTGTAAGAGTCCTGTCAACACATGCCCCACAAAGCCACGTCCCAAAGAGGTATGAGCATTCCTCATTTACCAGGGTTTTTCCTGCATAGAGAAAATTTAGGCGCGCACCTAAGCCGTTTTCCCGAGCGCCTACAACAAATCCCGAGCGCCTAAGGCACCAAAAAAAGTCCACGATAAAAAATAAATAAACAAAAGCTGTCATTCATGACGCAATTCAGCTTAATGGTGTTTTGAGCCCTCACCGTCGACTTCAAGGCAGCAGCTTGTCCCACCTCCCACCCCCTGAGCCAATCATTGAAAAGAGGCTGCTCCAAGCTTGCCAGTTTAGAGAATACGTTGGTTTGAATTTGAGATTTGAGCAAGCAACTTAATGTAGCTAGCTTTTAGCTGTTTTAAACCAAGGCACTTCAAAAATGTTGTTTACAACCTGCTTACAAATCTGGTTAAAACAACTAGTGAAGGTGTTTTAGAATAATATTAATGCCATATACAATAACTGACTTTATGTTAACACCACTAATTAATGTTAGCTGTCTAATTATTTAGCGCAATGCTAGCATGCATCTACCGTAATTCGATGTTTAACCAAGGTAGCCTATTGTACTGCAAAATATTGATCGCGACCTGTTTACAAATCTGGTTAAAAAAATAAAGGTGAGCTGTTATTTATAGATATGAATTATTTCGCTCAGGTGGTGGGATGCGCCTTCATCACGCGTGCAATGCATGTTCGAATATGGTCTCAATAGTATGTTTCAAGTTTAGGCTACAGCCGAAACCTCGTTCTGTTTTGATCAATAGTAATCGAGTTGATAAGCGTGTCTTCTTGTCTGAACAATACGCAACTGTGAGGTGCGCGAATGGACAGAGCAGCCAGCTGCCAATCACTCAACTTGCGTATGCATCCTGACTTCATCAGTCGGCGGTGATTTTGAGCATAACATTCCATTTTCAGTATTCATGGCTTTCAATGTATTACAATATCTGCTATGTTGAGGACCTACACAGGTGTAGGCTATTATTTGATTTGTTTACCCGTTTGAACGAGTACCAGTAGACCGCGGGTCCTCGGGAGAGGCAGACAACCGCATTGGTTTATCAATGAAAGCTCAGCTCGTTCGGAGGAGAGCGGATATATTTGTGTTGCATCTCGAATTAATATTATCATTGATAAACCGGTGCGGTTGTAAACTGTCGTTCCGCTGCGAGGGCCAGCCAGACGTGCACGAATACACCTGTACAAATGCAAATGAAATGTCCACTCAAAATGCTGACAAAAGTTTGATTTCCAACGCAGCCTCCATTGGTGGGCCAATAGAAGTTAAACACACTATTAAACATATTTGTGGACAGTTTTAATAATAAAAACAAAAATAATGCTATGTAGGTTTGTATAATAAAAATGAATAGTAATAATAAATAAACTTGATTTTCATAATTTGTGTGTTCCATTTCTGACCACTGGTTAGTTCTAGATTCTATTGATATACATTTCAGTAGTTTGCATATATATGTAAAGAGGTAAACCTTAATAATCTTTGAACCATACATGATAGCACCATGGGGCTTGGACTATTGTCAATCTATTTGAATCTAAAGTGGAAGCAAAATGATTTCCTGAAGCATATCCTCATTATTTATGAAATGGTAAAATGTAAGCTACCAGGTGACATTTTTTTTTGGGAGCACCGAAGACCCATTTTGACCCAGGAAAAACCCTGTTTACAAATATTTTTTTATTATTATTTATCTGACACATGCTTCAAGCATATAGCCGAGAATTAAATCCCACAAGTCAAGCACATAAAGACACGAGTTGATACTATCTAGAACAACACAGGCAGTTAGAGAAAAGAAGCAGGTCTTACCTCAATAGTGGGATCATATTCATCAACAAAGTGATTCTGAATGAGTTGAATGGTGAGTGCACTTTTGCCCACACCACCTGCCCCAACCACCACCAGCTTATACTCGGTCATCTTCACAACACCAGCTGTGAGGGAAAGAGGGTAAAAGGAAAGAGAGAGAATTACTATTTGAGCCTGAGGGGTGTTTTCCAATGCTGGGTAAACCCCTAATATTCCAGGTAACATCAATACAAAATATTTAATTAGCAGGCAAACAAAGGATCTATTGTGAAAGTCCATAAGTTCAAAACTAGTTCAGAGACTACTGTGCCAGATATTAAAGATATGGCCATTGAGTGCTTTCATAGAGGTTACTGTATGTAATGACACCTGAAGTTTTGATCTGGCTAACACATGCTGAAGCAGTCAAAGCTACCACAGTGAAGATATTATCACATCTTCCTCTTGGAATGATTAAGCAAAGTTCTAGACAGTAGCGCACACACGAGAACAGCTCAGCTTCAGCTCAAGGGCAACACTTGGAACTGGGAGCGACATATGACAAAGCACAAAAACAACACACACACACCCATAAAAAGAGGCTGTGGAACGTTGCACAACATTGTGCTGACGCAAACGTTCTGTTCCACACTGCCTTTGCCACCACTTCCTGGACTGTCCTTGGCAACTGCTCACCTTTGCTGCTGTTGCTACGACAAAATGAAGCTATTCGAGTGGAGTGACGCACACGCAACACAAAACAAGCTCTTTGAGCAGCCCACAGTCGAGGCCACCCACACACCTCCACAGGGTTTTCCCTATACTGCTGAAACTAGTGCTCCGATAATGAACAGCAGTGGAAAACAGGGCAGGTGACGACGAGGAACTTGAGTTTTATAGCTGCTTCTTTCACATTCACAAAGGCCCCCATGTACAGCTCCATACAGCTGTTGAGTGTGTTGTGGGGGTCAGAGTCCCTATAGATTTGTGTGATTCTGTTTTGGAATGACATATCTGTTACTGTGTCCACACATCAAAGAGGAAACAACCTGCTGCTGAGGTCAATGGAAAATCAGAGCTAGTTAAAGACAATCAGAAGTTAATCATCTATGTGACTTATTGAGGAAAAACTATGCACTCAGGCCATATTAACAACTATTTCCTCCTATGCCAAGACTCACAATTTACCCTCAGGGCATTGTGAGCATATTCCGGGGACAGGTATATCCACATCACCTGCTGCTACCAGATTATATCTCATCTGAGTTTTCACTAGGACTGTTGTATTGAAACTTTGAAATGAGAGAATCTCATTGGACCTTGTTTCTGACTAGTAAAATACTACATGTGCTACTGGAAGCTGCTAATCTAGACCCGCCCAATTTTACTCTGAAAATAGATCATCACAACACCTCTAACAGTCAAACAAACCTTTATGAAGGATATGCAGAACACAATCACTGGAGAGAAATATGTGGTCTGGAAAACGACAGGCGGAAAGTATACGGCTGCGGACACAGTCAGTGCATGGTGCGCATTACGCAAATTTCGTCATCTGCACAGTCCGTGCAGACTGCGCATGAGCATGCAAGTTTTCAATTACTGACTCAGAGTCAAGAGAAAACAAAATCTATTTACGTTATTTACTCATTTAGCAGACGCTTTTATGCAATGCAACTTGCAGTACAGCTCTACATTTTCATTAGCGTGTTTGCTCCCTGGGAATAAAACTAGGGAAGACCCGCTGATAAAATGAGGGATTCATTTATTTCATGCTTCAGCTAATCTAGCTGATTAGTTTACCAGCAACGGTATTCTAAGGAAGGTAGCAATTGCCAGAGGAGTAAACTGTTATGAAGGGGGCAGAGAAAACTATAGACTTATAAAAAAAAAAGTCTTTGCCATAGATTCACACAACATAGAGATGTGATTTCAAACACTCTGATTGAGCTTGTGCGTTGAGGTGTCCGCAACAGCAAAAATAGTATACTTTGGAGACACCCGTGTGCTTGTCTGTGTCCTCAGAAGTATACTTGAGGCCTTACATCCACACAGATACACCCCTAAAAGCTGAGTGTGCAGCCCTCGGTTTCCAACACTTACCAGGCTCTATGTGGGCAGACTTAACACCATATACACAAAACACTCAAGACCCTGTCCTTTAGCCCAGTCTCCATTACTGTGGCAAACTTCCAATGTTTACTTGATGATAGGCTATGTAAGATACCAACCCAGAATTCCTGTCTGGGTTGCTGAGATATTTCTAGTATCATATGTTAAGTCTCATCAACAGATTAGCCATGGCTATTGGACAGATCATGACCTGGGAATTTGCAAATAAGAAAGGTTGTACACCTTGTTACACCTGTTGTACACCTATGTCTACAACATCATAACTTCCCTTACTTTTTTTGGTACGGTGACCTCATAAGTTTGATCCATTTTGATTCAGTTGCATTTAAAAAAAGCACCCAGGTCATGCAGCTGATTTAAGATATAATATATAATATAAAAATCACTGTAAGAATTTCTCATCCTTCAAACATGAATTGGTGGATACAGTGTATAGTTGATCATTTTAAGCTAAAGGAGACAGGTCTCTGGGTCATACTTACTCAGCTTTGAGATGTTGTTTTGAAAAAGTCACTGAACACACACTGAGCAGGTGTAATAAACGAAGCATTCTCGGGTATTTCTGTTTGCGTGGATGTAGGCTATGTCTGTGCAGACCCGGTTGTGGGTTGGGAGTGGCCTCTCTGACAGGGAATTCTGTGCGCTTGTAGATCTGTTGATTCAATTACCTAAATGAAATGACAGAGGCCTATTGACAAACCTACCATCGGTCGTCATTCCGAGCTTATTATTAGGGTCACAAACAGTAACATTTTCGAAACAAGTTTACTGATAAGGTACATTTGAGCAGCGAAGTCTACACGGTTACTGAAAAAACATACTATTTTCGGCTGCAATATTACATACAATGTACAGACCTACACAGGCAGACAGGGACTGTGTTGCTGTTTTTTTCAACAGTCGAGTGCTACAATGTTTAGTTGACCTGTTACGGGGCGTCACCCCTGCAGCTAAATACAAGCAACAGGAAGGCGAGGCCAGATGCCTAACATCTTGCTCTGGTCGGTGATTTTTTTTGCTCCAAAAAATGTCAGTTATTTAAGACTATTAGAACAGCCTCGGTAGTCTTAATCCAGCCAAACAAATCTTACTAAGGAGACGATGCTATAGCAAACCTAACGCAACCCATCAAGGAAACTGTAATGACATCATTTGATTTTTTTTCGACTGGCACGTAAACAATGTGGCTAATTTCAATCGGTTGAGGAATTTTCATGGTTGGAAGGCAACAAAGACTCTAAAAGTGAAACGAGACGTGGTAAACAAACGTACACAAGTTCAAAAACTGCTAGCTGGTACAAAACGATGTGCCGTAGTGTCCAAATGATAACGGCAGCTGTGATTTGGGCGAGTAGTGAGGTTTTGGTAGCATCCATAGACCAATGATCAAACATTAAGTTCACCTAGCCTTATGTTGTTCCGAATGGAAAATACTGGCATAGCAGAACCCACTAGACACCACAAGTTTCTGATTAAAACGAGAAAACATTTCACTACTTACAAAAACACGACGTTGTCGATGTCCTCGAGGACAGAACGTGATGAGAGAATATAGACAATCGCTCGGGCCGTGTTGCACTCTTTTTAGCGCATACTGGGCGATGCCGTGATAATATTATTATTTCTTTCTCTTACCATTCACACTACGTGCTTTTCGCCGTTTTCAGCAGTGTTACTGCCGTCATTTCTCTACGGTAGATTGCAACCCGTGAGTTCGACGGCGCTGGCAAGAAAGCAGAGCACCCGGTGAGGTCAGAGTAGAATGCAGCGAACAATGTGCAGCGCGCAGGGGAAGGCGGGACTGAGCGCGTAACCGCAGCCCACGCCCAAACTCATCAACAGTGAAAAGTGTGGCGCACAGGCCTGTGACGGTACTGTCTCTCCCACCGTCTCTCCCAGGCCTACGCGTGGTAATGACTTATAGAGAATGCACTATTGATTGAACTCAAAAAGAAACATCTGGATTACAAGAACTTGAGCGATACATCTCAATAGAATGTAGCCCTTTCATTAAATGCAGACTCGCTCCGCTTTGCATTAAGATTCTACAGCAGATATCAAGACACACACATACACACACATCTATATATCGTGACTGTTATGTAGATAGCTCCCATAATTTGGTGTGCTCCATGTTAATGTTCAAATCTAGAATGTGTTTGTGTGTAATAACCAGTGTTCACCTGTGTGCGTTATCTATTATGTGTGAATTTGTGTTTGTCAGCGTATTTCCACCCTTATCTGATTTGTCTTGTAAAGCATACACCCCTAGCACTTTGCATGCCCTAATGTATCAGTTCTTGAATGATTAATTGCTCTGACTCCAATAAATGGCAAAATGCCAAAGTCAATCCTTTGAGTTGCTCCGTCATTGCGGTGGTGTCAGAAATAGGAACAGTGCCCCCTAGATAATGGAAGAAGCAAAGAAAAAGAAGAATGGGGGTTGGACCAGCCAAAAGCTACAGCGTTAGCCGTTGGAGAAGAGCCATTGTCAGCTAGAGAGATGCCAGCGCACACCGCCTCCGCCAAGCTCGACACAAGTTATGGAGAGACGCTGCCACTTCTCCATCGCCTGTTCCAGGGACCATGGGCACAAGTCTTCCCACCATCGAAGTCTTCACCCAGTTCGTCACGAGCCGAGGGGTGGGGCTGTTACATCACTGCAGCCCGATCAGGACACTGAAGACAACGTTGACTGTGGAAGTAGATGTGCTGTGAACGACTTATGTCAACGGAGCTGTTTGGAGCTGGAGGCGAGACAGAGAAGTCCGCTGCGAGCGCTCCTGGAGGAGTTCAGCACCCTCTTCGCAGCCATACACAAAAACTGCACGCACACCACCCTGGTCCAGCAGGATATCAACACAGGATATGCCCACCCCATCCGCCTTTGTTCACAGGCAGCAGCCGAGCAAAAGATTCAAGAACTGGCAGAGGCATGCGTTATTGATCCCAGCAGGAGCTTGTGGGCCTGCTGTCCTGGTCAAGAAGAAAGATGACTCCTGGTGTTTATGTGTCGACTACCGCTGACTTAATCAGTCACCCAAGACCCACTGCCACACATTGATGGTGTACTCGAAGACATCTCTGGTTTAGTTCTCTCGATCTCTGCAGCGGCTACTGGCAAGTAGAGCTGACTGCAGAGGCATGCTCAAATACCGCATTCTCTATTGGTCAGGGGCTCTGGTAGAGCGTATGATGGAGAGAGTCCTGGCTGATGTTCCCCAAAGTCCCAGCGAAGTCCCTCCTTGTGCACACTGCAGACTTTGAAGGCGTCCTTGCTAACCTATGTGCACCTGAAGAAATTACATCTGTTCAGGCGCGAGACAGTGTTCCCAGGCCATTTAATCGGCACAGCAGGGGTGTCTACTGATTCAGCAAAAGTGGTAGTGGTGAGAGACTGAGAGCTACTGGCTGTTATCTTGGAAATTCACTTCAGAGCCTGTCTGTATAGAAAAAGTGTCATGCTTCTCTCACCTGGCTCCTCAACTTCAAAGAGCTAGAGGGGTAGCTGGCTCGGTGGCTCAAGACTCTGCAAGACTACGACTTCGAGATTCGCCATCAAGCTGGCCCTCCTCACACCAATGCAGGCGCCCTTTCTCAACGGTCGTGTGAAGCAGATCAGTACCGGCGTTGACAGCGTCAGGAGGCTGCTATGCGAGCCACCGCTCTGAGTAGTAACAGCCTGCTCCACCACCCTGAGTAGTAACAGCAGGCTCCACCACCCTGAGTAGTAACAGCCTGCTCCACCACCCTGAGTAGTAACAGCAGGCTCCACCACCCTGAGTAGTAACAGCTCCAACAGCCTTGAACATTGAGCAGCGAGCAGCAGCAAGCAGCAGAGGGCAGCATTCTCCAGCCTTCAGCAGCAGGCAACATTGACAGCGAATGGGAGACCATCGATCCCCAGCAACTCCAGCCAGAGCAGAGTCAAGACCCTGTCCCCTCCGGGGCTCAAGCCTGGGTGGGGCTGGGCCAGCGACCAGACTGGGCCTCTGTCTCAGCACTGGATACAGAGACCCAGTCCCTCCGCTCACAGTGACCCTGTCCATGCAGGGTGGGCTGCTGTATCACCACTGGTCCTGGTGCCTCGCTGCCTGTGCCCCAAGTTCTTCAGCTGGTCCATGGCTCTTTGGGGGCAGCCCACTTCAGAACCGTCAAGACACACCACTCGGCTTCGGTGGTTAGCTGCAAAGGAGCAGCGCAGGGGACTGCACTTTCACCTTCTTCTTCACCCTACACCAATACACTTCAGAGTCCTGTCATCTGCAGGAATGTTTGGATGACTGAGCAGTTGTGGAGTGTGTCAGTGGTGGACAGGGCACTGAGTACAGGGAACTGGCGGACCGCTCTGTGGCATGATG
>NC_045157.1:14280021-14440021 GCF_900700415.2 Clupea harengus | reverse complement strand
AGCTGACATTCCAGAAATCCTGAAATAGTTTCCTATCTATCTATGTATTTCTCTGACTCTCTCTATCTCTATCTATCTATCTACCTATATGTTTATATATGCTCTGACACTTTATCTGACCTTGTGACAACACACAGCACTGTATATAAGAAGGAGGCACTTTACAGAGCTATTTTCCCATAGACTGATTTCATGGGTAGATGAAGAGCATTGCACAGACAAAATATCAGTGGATACCATCTCAAGATGGCAAAACAGACCTCAGATTACTGGGAACGCAGAGGAATGTGAACACCTGTTAATGTAAACACACACACACACACACACATACACACCCATTCACACACACAAAATAGCATGAAATTAGCACGCTTTGTATAGTTAATGTGTAACCATGTGTGAATATGTTTCAAAGGACACTATTTACTGGGACGTACTCCAAATTAAACCAGATTCATATCAGGGAATTTCCATGTCATGTGTAAAAAACGTAGACTATCTGTCGTGTTTCCTGTGTGTGTATTCGAGTGACACTTCCCTGCAAAAGGTATGAGATGGATGGACCTGAAACTCTGCATACCAAAAACTTGCCACTCAACTCTCTTTTTTTCTTTTCTTCATTCTAGTAAGCTTAGAGGGGGGAGTAGAAAAGACAGAGACAGATAGACAGAGAGAGAGGGAGAGAGAGAGAGAGAGAGAGAGAGAGGGAGGAAGGAAGAGACAGATATACAGAGAGAGAGGGAGAGAGAGAGACAGATAGACAGAGAGAGAGAGGGAGAGAGAGAGACAGATAGACAGAGAGAGAGAGGGAGAGAGAGAGAGAGAGAGAGAGAGAGAGGGAGCTCTGGTTCTGCCCTCTGTACACAAAAGAGGAATGTGGCAGACTGGCTTGTGGCGGCGGGTCATTGGCTGGGACAGTATCGGCTCAGCTGGACAGGCAGAAAGCCGATACTCGTGTGAGAAGCCGTGGTGCTGATCCGCACTCTGCCCTGCTGGATCCGCCCCTTCAGCCCTGCTGTGCATGTCCTGCTCTGGGACATCTTCACCTGCCGTCACAAGCCCCTGCCTCTGCTCACGTCCGGACAGGCTGGGACAAAGGCGTCTACAACAGAGTTGGGGGGCAGTTGAGTTGTTTTAGTCGGTTCCAGTTTCATTCATTCACCTCAGTCTGAAGCAATTCAATCACTGAATTCACTAAACAATAACGTTTCTTTGTTTAAGGATAGGGTGTTTTCTCTATTCATTCTCTAACCCCGACAGGTTCACCCGTTAACTAATTACCTAACAGTAATAGCCTTTACTTGTCAACTACTCAGACAGAAACTATTTCAGTGTATGAAGTGCACCAAGAAATAAGGAAAAATAATGAAATTTGTGGATTATTTTATTTAAGGTCATATAGACTTGGCCCCAGGCAAAATTCCTCCTGAACAGCAACCTCCTTTATTTTACTGAACAGCTCAGCACAAGATACCGTTAGTGAGATCTTAGAGGTATCTTCTTTTATTATTCCATAAAATATGGCCTACATAAATCTATCCTGAGGTCATACCTACATGCCTACACACACACACACACACATACTTTGAGACAGTTTTGTCACGCCAGTGTAATAGGTAACACGTCTTCTTCAGGGAGGGTTAGCACATGAACCTGTTTATCCGGTTCCACATTCGAACTCGGCAAATACACAAAGAGAATGTGTGCATCTGTCTGCGCAAATCTCAGTTGGACACTCAAGGTGTAAGAGCTCTTTAGAGAAGAGAAGGACCCTAGCTCACAGCTACGCAAAGAAATTCAGTTCTAAAGGATGTGCTTTTTTTTTATTTTCCACTGAAAAACTTACACTGACTAGAGAAATATGCTCCACAGTCTTCAAATGAGCATGTTCAAGCTCAACATATCATCTCCTCCTGTATGGGAAAGTAAGTCATTGATATTTTCTGTTTTAAATAATCCGGAATATTTTCAGAATTGTTGACATGGATAAAGTTTGAGATACTGGAAGGCATTATCATGAGGTTATTGTCAGATACATAAAATAAGACTTGGGGAATTATGTGTACCTATTTTTTGGGGTTTGAAAGTAAATACCGGCATTTCAAGGAGAAACCTTAAACCCTGGCTCAGGATGACTGCTATTTGATGACAGGACTGTTCATATTGAGATCTGAGATGGGGATGCCCTGAGATTTATTTGGATAACTGCTGGGCACTCTGGTGTCAGAGGACAGGGGTTTTACACTGAAGAGAAGATTGGTAAATGGAGCTGCTTGAATGCATCTAAGAAACCACACACCAGCATTGTGTTTCGTCTAGTGAAGAGCAGCTCAGGAAACATACATCCGTTTTTGTGGGAGATGACCTTGAGAGACTGATACTACTTATTGTTTATTTAATATATGTTTTTATGTTTATTAAGATTGTATATTTTGTGGCAGTATGGTTTTAGAATGTTGTATTGTATGCAGTCATGCCAATAAAGGCACTTGAATTGAATTCAATTGAATTGAATTGAATTGAGAGAGAGAGAGAGACTAGAATCCAAAATCAAAATGATCACTGTAAGATTTTCATTCAGTTTTCATTCAGGATTGCAGTGTCCAATGACGTGCAACTTTGCAGTCAGAAGCTATGTGCTAGGTAAGGTTATGTAGCTGGAAGTTAACTCTTGTGAAATACCCAGTGGGTGACGACTGTAAATGTTTACCTAAGGTTAGCTATTGACACAGCTAGAAAAGTATGGCGTGTGTGTTAAAACAGCTTCTCAAATGTCAGTAGGTTTTAGTGATGACAAAAATGATTGCCTAGATGTAGCAGTTTTTTATTGTGAGAAGTGTATTTTTGACCAGTTTTGGTGTGTAACCTTTTCCTTCAGGGTGTGTTCATTAATATGATTCCTTCAGGGCAAATAGGGAACAGCTTAGTCAGAGAAATAATTATATGACGCAAATTGTTGAATAATATCTAGTCAACAAAAAAACAAGAATAATTATTTTGATTATATCAGTATTTCCATTTGTGTACCAAGTGGTGTTTCATTTTAATTTTAATTTCCAATATTACACTGTTCATTGTTTGAACACACTGGCATGTTTGGATGTGTCTGTGTGTGTGTGTGTGTGTGTGTGTGTGTGTGTGTGTGTGTGTGTGTGTGTGTGTGTGTGTGTGTGTGTGTGTGTGTGTGTGTGTGTGTGTGTGTGTGTGTGTGTGTGTGTGTGTGTGGTGTGTGTGTGTGTGTGTGTGTGTGTGTGTGTGTGTGTGTGTGTGTGTGTGTGTGTGTGTGTGTGTGTGTGTGTGTGTGTGTGTGTGTGTGTGAGACAGAGAGAGAGAGAGAAAGAGAAAGAGAGAGAGAGAGAATTTATGTGCGTTTGTGTATGCACTGTGACCACATTCATAGGAATGTATGTGTTGGTTGATGATTGCCCCAGGCTGCTGGTTCTAAAAGGAGCCACACTGAAAGGTGTCACACCCACACACATATACACACACACACAGATGAGCTGTTTTTACTGAAGTTGACCTATAACAAAGAGAATATGAGACAGGCATACAACACAAGTTCGGGATGTGTGTCATCAATTTAAACCTTAGCAGTGTGCCTAACTCAAATAGACAACAAAAATATGGGGTTCCCTGAGAAAGAAAAGGTGGTCTTGTGGCTCAACTTGCCCCATGTTAGGGTTGCTGACAGGGTAAGTTGAGGCATTAGACAGGTGCTAACTATTGTATTATAAAACGGATTCTAAAGTATTGGTTTATAAAGATTACAAAGGATTCTAAGTATAATTATTAATAATGAAATCCCCAATTCTGCTGAATTTATATGCTCAGTCATAAAATTAATTTATTAATGAATTAAATATTTCACCTAATTTGTCTTCAATTTGGAAACCTGAAGATGCTTTGTCAAGTCTCCAGGATTAAGAAAAATAGACATGGAAACTGAATGAAACTTTTATTCTTTTGAGGATCTTGCCCCCACTTCATCACCCTCCAGAGTTTCGATTAAGACAATGTAATGGTAGTTCTTGCACTTGGTTGCAAAAATGACCGCCACAAAGTTGCCAACTGTCGTGGTTTGAAGTCTCTGGCTCACCACTGTCGTCTTCAGAGCTTTACACACTTGCATTTCTGTTGCACCCTGGGAAACTGACCCATGGACAGTGGAATGGTGTCAGCAGAAAATGTGTATCCACTGTGGCTAGGCTGCTCATCTGCATCTCTGGGTGAAGCACATCCAGACCTTGTGGGGCTTAAATATGCAGTTTAGCAGGAGCTGGTGGATCCATTTCTGCAGCAGATGGTAGCTGCAAGATTGTGGCGTTTTTCAAAGCTCATAAACCGATCTCGGGCCACAGTAAAAGACTTTAGAGTCACTCTTCTCGACTGCTTTTTTAAAAATGTTGCACTCACTAAGCCTTACCTGATCCATATATAATAATAATAATAATTAAGACCTTTGTCAGGTTTTTAATGGCACACACGACACACTGGAACACACACGTGCATATATGGAGGCAACACAGGACACACACACACACACACTGCCCCCCAGAGCCAACAGCGCCCCATGCGGGAATCGAACCCAACTACCTTCTTGCTGTGAGGCGGCAGTGCAAGCAGTTCAAGCAACTGAGCCACCGTGCCACTGACTAACCTGCCAAACCATTCTCTGTCGAGTGGCTGGGGACTGGAATGTTGTTCCTTTTTGCCATTTCACAGCATTCATTTGTAGTGAGGCCATAGATCCTGTCAGAAAGTTTTTTTTATGTAGTCAGTAAGCTTCTTCTCAAATGTCTTCCCTAAATATCTTCTTCGGTGCAGAGGTTCCTTGTATCCAGTTGTTTTTGCCATGTCTTCTCATTCTCTAACTTTTGTAGATATCTGCGAAGGGTTGACCTATCAATCTTTCTTTTTTTGACACTTTTCTGACGGAATGGCCTCCCTTGACATCAGTGACTGCATTCATTAACTTATTAAAGGGTGTAGCACCCCTATCTGTTTTACCTCTGTAATTACGTGGTATGACAGCTGTTAGGCTACATCTGAAATATAAAATATAATGTCAGTTATTCATTGGTAGGATACTAACACTAATTTACACACCAAATATTTGAGACAACTTCATGTAAACATGAGGGGGTAAGATGAACCACCAGTTGAACTTGTACCAAGGCTCTGGCTCATTTTGTCCCATAGCCACCATTTGGAAAAAGTGCTTAGCCTAGTAACCCAGACAAACACTTTTGCTATTTCACTCACATGTTTTTACACACTGTCAGTTCATCAACATATCTGAGTTAATTTACTAAACTGAGATAAATTACTTTTCTTAGGATGGATTATACCCGAAAACCACTTCATCCATATGTTTCTTCCTTCCACAACAAGATACAAAAGTGATGGCAAACAAAATTTAGGGTCACATGACAAAAATTGTGTATGGTTGCCAAAATACAGGTGGTGGTTCAGCTTACCCACTGGTTCACTCTCCCCTACCTCATAAAAGCATGTATTGTTCCCTACAGACAGTGAATGGCAGATGAGCTGGTGGAAGTAATTTGGCAACGTATCTGTTTCTCATAGTGCTAGACATAATACTTGTAGAAAAACCAGCCTGTCAGCGCTGCAGGCTCATTATGGAGATGTGACTGATGCCTTTGTTTCAGGTCAGACAAAATAAGGATGATGAGAAGGTGAAATAATTTGGTCACAGAGTCTGTCATTTCATGTCTGACTCATTTTGTAATTTGGACGTCCTGGTAATGCAGGGTGGCCTGAGCAGTTTTACGAGGGTTAGAGAGGTCAGGCTCAGGTTTATGACTGAGCTTGAGAACCTTAGAACCTTTAGAACTTTAGAACCTGGTAGAGGTAATGTAGGAATACTGAGAGGCCATGCAGACGGACTCTAGTTTGTCTGAACCCGGTGAACCCCGAGTCCGGATAGCCCTATCGTGAAGACGAACGCACTGTATCCGCACACTGTATCCGCACTCCCTCGAATCGGGGGTCCAAAGTGAGTAACCTCCGAATCCGATTGCTGTTGGTGTTCGTCTGCACACTATCCGCATACCTAATCGGATTGCCCCACGTGATCGCATCATTAGACCAGCCAGAACAAAGGACACAACCGGCATTATTTAATAACTGAATAGTTTGCCATGGCGCAGTGAGTTTGGCAGCCAGTTATAACAGCTCTCCAGTTTAAAAAAAAATATTCTTCCTATTACCTTGCTCCTTTTCCACGTGAATTTCCCTAACGGGATTAATACAAATGTATCTATCTATCTGTTGTTAGGAAAGGGATGACATTAACAAGCCACACTTTAATCTATCACTGTTTAATCTATTTGCATCAGACGATTTTTCAAAAAACAGTTTTTAAAAGTGTCAGCAATAGCCTATATGAGCAAATCTGACGTGAAAAGATTTTTTATTATAGACGGAAGTTTCAAAACAGATGAATGTTAAGTTAGCTTTAGTCCTGTCAGACAACGATAGCGATAGCTACTAGCTAGCGTTAACGTTACTTCAGAGGTAGCCTACAGTACGTGAAGGACAAAGCCCTCAACAATAGCCTACATTTGTTGTTAGTAATAAAACCATGAAATTGGAAGCAATTGTAAACCATGAAACATTCAGGATCCACAGCACTTGCATTGTGGTCTCTCCTGCTCAAGCTCAGCATCTCCATAAAGCACAGGCATTTAAACAACTCAGACATGTCATGTTGCACATTGCTTTGTTGCACTGTTCTAAACTCTTTATTATCAATAACAAATATAATTATTTTTCGCTTAACCTACAGTCTGCTCTTACCACTGATTTTATAAACCACCATAATGTGTTACTGTGCAGATTAAATGTAGGCTATGCGGCTAAGCTAAACGTTGCTAGTTGGAGCTCAGCTACTGTCATATGTTATTTTGATAGCATGCTCCTGTCTTCTCCTCCGTTTTCTTCAGTTGTCTGTAGCACCAAAGCGCCACCAACAGGCGTGGGGGATGTACTACAGCTGAGTCAATCGGATTCACTGGGTTCATGTGCACGCAATGTAAAAAGTGGGTAGGTGTGAAATAGGTGTGAAACAGGCCCGGGGTGGGTAATCGGGAGAATCGGGAGAGTTCCCGGTGGGCCGCTTCACTTCTGGGCCGGTCGAGAATTTTTTTTTTTTCTGACACCGCAGCCTCTGCATGGGTTGTACCATGCGAGGGAGTTCTCCCCTCCCAAATAGAGTTGGTTGGGTCCATAGCCCGTCTTTTTCAAAAAGTTTTCTCAGACTACCGATAGCTGGGCCGGCCCTACCCCAACGATACGCGTCAGAGAGGATGGATGGGAGGAAGAGGGGCTGAAAAAGCCAGGTTGAAAAAAAGAAAGGCATTGGAGGAGGATGCTGCCAAATGTGCCAAGCTTACCGATTTATTTTCAAGAGGACAAACACAAGTGGCAACTGGTAAAGAGAGACATAGGCCTAATGATTAGCAACGTGACTATTAGGCTAACGTTGTAGCGTTGGTTAATATCGTTGTAGCGTTGTCAACCTATTCGCAAGCAAAATATTACCAGAGATGGAGCTTGAAAGCAGGACCTGTTCCTCCTGCAAAAACTGTGCCATTTGTGTCAATTTAATACTCTCACAGTACAACCTCCTCACAGATGGTTATCATGTCATTGGGTTAGCATATAAGTTTCTGTTGACTTTGTCTAGCACACAGGTTGCATGTGAGAGAAGCTTCTCAACCTTAAAATTTGTGAAGAATAGGCTACGAAGCTCATTGAGTCAGGACAACTTGGAGGCTTTCATGTTAATGTACACAGAGAAGGAAATCGTCATGTCTATAAGCAACGACACAGTTATAGATAAAGTGGCTGAAACCAGTGCACTGCTTAGGCGGTTACTGATGCTGTAGATGCTGTTGGTGCTATTCGCAATGTATACTGTACTGTGAGTTGAACTGTAAACATTAGTTCAATATGCCTCTTTGTTGAAGAGTGGGATACGTTTCAAATGCTTTATTTATTTATTTCTACTTTTGTTAATTTATCAACCTATCCTTGTGGAATAGTGGAATATTTTTTGTTAACTTCTCAGCTTAAGTGGATTATTATTTAACCTTTACATTATTTGTTGAACCATGGTATTAATAAAGAGAAAACTACAGGATAGTAAGGGCTGAACTGTTGCTTAATTTATCCAATTTCCACTACCATGGAAAAAGTGGGCCGGTCTTGGGCCTGAAATTCCCGGGCTGAAAAGTGGCCCCACTCCGGCCCTGGTGTGAAATAGGTGTGAAAAACTAGAGTCCGTCTGCATCAGGTTTATTACTGAGCTTGAGAACCTTTAGAACTTTAGAACCTGGTAGAGGTAATGTAGGAATACTGAGAGTTATGGGGCGACAGTGGTACGGGGGTAGAGAAGTCGTTTAGTAATCAGAAGGTTGCTAGTTCGATTCCCTGTCGAAGCGTCCTTGAGCAAGACACTGAACCCCTAATTGCTCCTGATGTGCAGTGTGCCATCAGTGTATATGTAATATGTGTATACATCCTTGTAAGTCGCTTTGGATAAAAGCGTCTGCTAAATGACTAAATGTAAATGTAAAATGTAAGTCATGAACAAAAGTTCTCACAGGGGGAATCACGTGCTTCTCTGTCACATGAGGAAAATTACAGAACTGTTTACTTCCTATGGTAGAAGGAAGTTATTCTCATGTCAACCTTACCAGATTACAGTATTTTACAATTGGTTCTGTTACAGTGGTTACACGTGGTGTTAAATTATACGGTCATGGGAATCAATCTACTGGTGTAAAATCTTTCAGTTACATGAAAATGGATTCTGTAGATGTTTTAGCACAGTATGGATCTTGCGTCCTGTGCTGATGTGAAGTACAGGGTGCCAGTACAGAGGACAGCAGTGAACATGTTTTCATGAAGTTTAGGACCCAAAGGCATTTCTGGTGTCTCCCTAAAGCTGTTTATCTGACATCAATCAACTGACACTCACAGTTGCTAGCTGATTAATTGTCAAAGATACTTTGTAAAAGGATAAGTCAAACTAAGTAATACAGTTGGATGTTATATTGTGGGGTGAAACATAGGTAGCTATTACTGTCAGACTATTTACACTTTTTTGTTTTGTTTTGTGTGGGTTTTCAGATGGGTTTTAATATTTCAAATGTACATTGATAAAGGTAGCATATGCTCAACTGCACAGTGTGGACATAACAAAGAACATCACTGTTCCGTTTCATGGTTGGTGTTGATTTCATGGACACTGAATACCTCTGGAATGTGTGGAATATAGAATGACTGCATAGAAGACGGCTGTCAGTCTAATCCTGTTGCTGTAGAAAAGTAATTTGGGAAGTATCATTAGGGCAGTTGTATATTTTAGTGGAATTTTATTGACACTCCTCCTGTGGAATTGTTTGAACTAGGAGGGGTATAACTGGTATAAACTCCTTTGAGAGGAGGCAAAGGCTTGATCGGAGACCATTTTACACCCTCCTCCTTTTCTCAGTTAATACAGCACAATATGCTCTCTGGTCCATGATCTCGCCTACAATAAGCTTCAACCACACACCATACCTCACTTTCTACACACTATAGGCTTTCCCTCAGCCTTGTTTACACTGTTTACCTAATGCTGTTGAATGTGACACCATATTTTAAGGGTGGACTCTTTTTAAGCAAAAACTACTACACAGTCATCTCATTTCCCCAAAACAAAACACAAGTGGTGTTATCATCCTGTCATTACACGTTTTGGATTGGACGTTCTGTAGGACACCATTTTGTTGTTTACTTACATATTTTGATGCTAAATGTTGTCTTATTTTCTCCATAGCAGACTACATAAACTGCCATGTGATTCCAGTCCACACCATTGCCCCGTCTCTGTGACAAAGCTACCCAGTGAAGTCCAGTCTATGATCACTGTGAGGCCGAGTGTGTTGCGCTGCTGTGTGTCAAGGCCCAGGCACTGAAGCACACCTGCACAGAGAGGCCTAGGCTCTACGAGGCAGCTGCATGGTGAGACCTACAATCAAGGATGGAGCTGAAAGTCTGGGTGGATGGCGTATTAAGAGTAGTGTGTGGCCTATCTGAAGACACACCCTGTCAAGAGGTGGTCATTGCACTTGCCCAGGCCATTGGTAAGCATCTCTTATACAAAAGCGATTCATAGATGATAAGGCTGAAGCAAATTTCACTAATATAATGAGATCGTATGAGCCATACAGTTAGGACTGCTCCTTAAATGACATGGTTGAGGATTTCAGCATTACCTTGTCATCTGCTTTAGATACTGTTGCTCCACTAAAGACTAAGAAGAGGTCAAATGACAGAATCTCCCCTTGGTTAAACAATATTAATGTTAATGAGAGTAAGAGAATCTGTCGGGCAGCTGAAAGGAAATGGAGGAAAACTAGACTCACAGTTCACTTCAATATATACAAAGAGTCAATAACTGCCTATAACAAAGCAATACGTATGGCAAGAAAGGATTACTTTTCCAAGGTTATTACAGAGAATGCTGGAAATTCTAGAATATTATTCTCCACTATCGACCAGCGACACTGCCCCTACTCCACCGCAGTCCTCCGCATCAAAATGTGAAGAACTCGCACTGTTCTTCAATAACAAGATAACTTCAATTAGAGCCAGTATTATTTCTGATGTAAACGCAGATGGCCTCAGAAAACACTGTAAAAAAGATGCAACCATGGGAAATTTCACCTGCATCACATTGGTGGATCTTTGTAAGACTGTCACTGAGAGTGCAATTCCTCCACCTCATGTATTGACCCTGTACCTACAGCATTTTTTAAGCGGGTGTTTGACAGTGTTTCAAGTCACGTCCTGAAGATTATAAATACATCTCTTCAAACTGGCATCTTCCCAGATGCCTTCAAAACAGCTGTTGTAAAACCCTTACTAAAAAAAAAAACCTAGATGGTAATGCACTGATCAACTATAAGCCGCTTTCCAATCTTCCATTCATTAGTAAAGTACTTGAAAAGATAGTTTCAGTGCAAAAAAAGTCCTTTCTCAAAGAAAACAATATCCTGGAGAAATTTCAATCAGGCTTTAGAACATGCCACAGCACTGAAACTGCTCTTACTAAAGTAATCAGCGACCTCAGACTAAATTTGGATGCAAATAAGGTCTCAATCTTGGTCCTCTTAGACCTAAGTGCAGCATTTGATACTATTGATCATGACATCCTAATTCATCGTCTTGAAAAGTTAGTTGGGCTTCAGAACATACATCAAAGGGAGAAAGTTTTTTGTCAGGCTTGGAGATCATGTGTCTAAGAAACATGACATCTGCTTTGGGGTTGCACAAGGGAGCTGCCTTGGTCCATTATTATTCTCACTGTACATGCTGCCACTTGGGGACATCATTAGAGAACACAATGTATGTTTCCATAGTTATGCTGATGACACGCAACTGTACATCTCTGCTGAGCCAAATGATGCTGCAGCAATAAACTCCATTACTACCTGTCTTTTGGCGATAAATAAGTGGATGAGCAATAATTTCTTAAAGTTAAACGAGGACAAAACTGAGATCCTACTAGTCGGCCCTAAAACAAAAAGAGAAATGCTGTTTAATAATTTGGGGAAATTAACTCCCTTGATTAAATCGGAGGTTACAAGTCTTGGTGTTATTTTAGATTCAGATTTAAGCTTCAAGTCTCACATTAACAAGGTGACGAAAACATCATTTTTCCACCTTAAAAACATAGCTAAAGTCCTGCCATTTATAAATAAAAAAGATGCTGAAAAACTGATTCATGCCTTTATTTCAAGCCGTCTTGATTATTGTAATGCAATCCTTACTGGCCTCCCAAAAAAAACAACTGAGAGACTTCAGCTCATTCAAAACTCTGCAGCTCGGCTATTAACCAGAACCAAGAGGAGAGAGCACATTAGTCCAGTTTTAGCTGCTCTGCACTGGCTTCCAGTAACTTTTAGAATTGACTTTAAGGTCCTTCTCCTAATATACAAAGCCCTTAATGGGCTAGGACCAAGTTACATTACAAACTCCCTAGTCAAATACTTGCCCTCAAGAACACTGCGATCATCGAATGCTGGTTTATTGGAGGTTCCCAGCAAAAGCCGTAAGAAAATCGGGGACGCAGCATTTGTCAATTACGCCCCAGTGCTATGGAACATACTGCCTATAGACATCAGGGAAGCCAGCTCGCTTAACATCTTTAAAAGGAAACTGAAAACGTACCTCTTCACATTAGCCTTTAACTAGCTACCACTTCGCACTATATATATAATTTAATATATATACACTATATACTTCTAATTTAATTTAAATCTCTACTGGTGATATTAAGGGGTTAGATTAAATATATCTCTATAATTATAATTATAATTTTATTTTTTTTTGCACTATATCTGAGTTATGTTTCTTTGATGTCTATTTTTATGTGCATGTAATTTCTTTGTGCATATTATGTATTTGCTGTAAAGCACTTTGAGCTGCATTCTTTTGCATGAAAGGTGCTATATAAATAAAGTTTTATTATTATTATTATTATTATTATTATTATTATTATTATTATTATTATTATTATAAACTCATTTTTCTTCACCCTCTTCTTAATTCTAATTTGTGTTTCCTAGTTAATTTTCAATCCCACTGACACTGGGAGGTATGAATGAATAACAGACTTGGTGTTAAATGATCTACTGTTTGAGTGCTCAGCTATTTATAATAAACTATTTAAAAAACACTATAAAAGAAATAAATAGCAACATAAACAAATGGATTTGGGCTAATCAGTGAATCAATTAGGAAGACTTGTTTTTGGCTAAGGAATAACTTTACGGATGTGATTGACAGGTCAGACAGGCCGGTATGTCCTGGTGCAGAAGCTGCGGGGCACTGAGAGGCAGCTGCTGGCAGACGAGCGGCCACTGGAGAGTCTGGCCAAACTGGGCCAGCTGAGTAGCGAGGTCCAGTTCATCCTGCGCCGTACTGGCCCCAGCAGCGGCAGCAGCAGCAGTGGCAGTGGCAGCAAGGGTCCACCACCGCCACCTGACCGCACCACCTCCCTGCCACCCCTCCCGCTCCCCAAATACCTCCACTCTGCAGCCCCCAAACGCAAGGAGCTCCAAAAGGCTCTGACCTTTAACCTGGGCCCCTCAACCGCACCTCACACAAAGCCCAAGCCCTTTAAGAAGCCCCCTAGAGACTCCCCGGTGCTGAGAGGGGTGTCCCCGTCCCCGGAGCTTAGAGGGGTGTCCCCATCCCCGGAGCTGAGAGGGGTGTCCCCGTCCCCAGAGCTTAGAGGGGTGTCCCCGTCCCCAGAGCTTAGAGGGGTGTCCCCATCCCCAGGACTGAGAGGGATGTCCCCGTCCCCGGGACTGAGAGGGGTGTCCCCGTCCCCGCCCTCCTCCCAATCCCCATCGTCTTTTCCCCCGATTCCTCCTCCCTCATCTTCCTCTCCGCTCCTCCCCTCTAAAGAGGACATTTTCCGGCAAGTTCTCCAGCAGCAGGCCGAACTGAGAACTCTGGGAGAGCAGCTGGACTCCGTGCAGCAGGAGGTGTGGGTCTGGGAGCAGCCACCTCCTCCTGTCCTTCCACCACACCTGCTTGAGGAGCTCGACCAATTGGAGGAGGCGGTGAGGCGGAACAAGGCGGAGCTCGCTCACACGGGCCACTGGGAGGTAGAGCTCACGGCGGAGGAGGAGCGGGAGGAACTGATGTATAAGGAAGTGGAGAAGCTCAGAAGGCTGTTGGAGGATGACGCGCATAGGCTCTCGGACTGTGACAGCCAGGCCGGGCAGCTGGAGAGGGATCTCCAGATGCTGCAACAGGAGGCCCAGAAGAACGGACTCAGGCAGGCCCAGAACACGCAGGACTCCATGGACACGGTGCACGGGGAGCTGGAGAGGAGAGAGACACAGGAGGCTGAGCTGAGGAGCACGCTGAGTGAAACGGAGCAAGACTTGGACACAGCTTACAAGATGCTGCAGGTGAGGGAGACCAATCCTGACCTTGGGTGTGTCCAGTTACATCTTGTGACATAAACTTTCAGTGAACATCACTTAGGAGCGCAACACAGAATCTGCCAGGCAGTTTGAGAAGTTGAGAAGATGTCAATTGCTTTTGCCTTGGCACCCAATACACACATGTTCAGTTATATAATAATGCAAGAGAATGCTGTTTAGCCCTTTCATTGCGTTACGATACAGTCCACTAATTAAACATAGAGGATACATTAGTCACATTAGAGAATGCTGCAGTAGTACAGTAGTCTATGTTTTCTGCAGTAGTACAGTAGTCTATGTTTTAATCAGATACAGTATAACTGTAACTCATTTTTGCTGTGTTTGTGGCACTCTCAATGCAAAGGTCAGTGCACCACAAACACTTGAAAGTGAACACCCAGGCTTTAAGCAAATGATGTTTTAAGGATATGAAGATAATTTGCAGTTGCACCCACATCACCTGTGCGGGCACGTCACCTGTTCACCACCACAAGGCAGTCTCAGCTCAGGCCCTGTATTGTGTTGTGTTAGCAACAGTCATCAGGTCAGGCATGCCGCAGGAGTACATTAGCAGGATGACTCAGTTAGCAGCAGAGAGGATGACTTGGCTAAACAGGGCTCCAAAGTAAACTATGACATCACCCTTCATATGTCAGTGTGTTTTCCCACCACTCTGTAGTCATCAGGATGAGTTAAGTGATCCGTTTCCTAAAGAGACTCATACAAGCTGGTTTTTTTTTTGGAGTGGTTGTCTGATTAAGCACTGGAATTTTTACAACACCAGACTTTACAGCAGTCACACTTGGATCGAAGCTATGTTGAAATTGAATTTATTCCTAGCAACAGCACTGTTGAAAGAAGAGTATTATTTCTGAGAAACATGATGGTGGTTACATCATCCACGGGTGCTTAGACTCATTGACTGGCAGGCAAACACAGTCACAGGCAAACAAAGGGTTACTGAGAAGAGAAAAACCCCACGTGGTTTTCAAAGGAAATGCAAAACACAGCAAATAGAGAACATTAACATGTACGTAGTTGGGCCCTCAGGCATACAATAAACATACAAATGAGTGTATCAGTATGGCGTCATACAGTGTGATCACCATAGGAATCTCCAGTCATAATGTCCATACTGTACTTGTGTGTGCATCTCTGCAGGTAAAGAGCCAGGAGCTGGACGAACTGAATAAAGAGCTGAGGCAGTGTAACCTCCAGCAGTTCATCCAGCAGACAGGAGTTCCACCCAACCAGCAGACTGACCTACAGGCAGAGACCGAGTTCATCCAAGTCTCCCAACTGGTGCTGGACACAGACACAGACTCAGGTACATTGGATGTTGCTGTCCATTAAAAAATATCTTAATTCAAAGTAGGTTTTGTTAAGTATATTAGGTCTACATGCTACTGTATTCACATTTGTGTTGCTACAATGAAGCCTATGAGTATGGCACATTTCTCTGACAGAAGAATGTATAGAATGGTCTGTGTATGATGAGTGTCTGAATCCCTCTAGTGGCCAAAAGACCTTACTGCATTTTATCTAATTTAAAAACCAATGACTGAACAATCTGAAATATGTAGTACATCATCTATATTTTCTGAGGTAAAAAGCAACCCCATTTATTGTCTTTCTATGATGTTTAGAAGATTCTGGGTTATTTTCCTCAGACTCTCAACACCACCTCACAGCCAGAGAGATTCTGGGAGACTCTCGTAGCCTACACAAACCATTAGGTAAGTATCTGTTAGAGCAACAGCAGCCTCTGCATTGTAGCACATACAGGTCATATTGTTTTGACTGATTTCAAAGACATCACTGTTGCTGAGAATGTATGTTTTCTCTAAGATACTATACCTCATTTGAGTATAGCAGGTGTGCAACGATTTCAAGTCTGTTGTGATAAAGCCATGGCCCTCACCAAGTCTTGACTCTTGACTCTTTCCTTTTCAGTGTTGGCATCCAGGGAGCTACCATGGCGATGAAGAAGAAATTCTGTCCTATGGAAATAGTACGGCCTTCTGAAGCTATCAGTATATTTTAAAACATTCTGGATGTATTTTTGTCCTACTATTAAGATGATATGCTTATACAGTATGTATATATTATTCAATCTCACCTTAAGAATCACATGTTTAAAAGACAGATATGCAGTAATATATTCTTTCTTGATGTAAACATCTTTAATTATTTACTTACATGGGGAAATAAATAAAAATATATTTCTTATAACAGACTTATTTAGTGATTATTCATACATTACGTAAGGGATAATGTATTGTCCGGAGGTCATTATCCAAAAATAAATCCCGACGGGGCGAACAACACCCCGACGCGCAGCGGAGGGGTGTTATTTCGTCCTGAAGGGATTTATTTTTGGATAATGACCGACGGACAATACATTATCCCGCTTATTATACGGTTACTTGCCAAAAACTATAGAAGACATTCCTCCAAAATACCTCTTTTTAATGATTTAGTTGCCGTTTCGTGATTTCTGCTAAGAAATAAATAGTTCTTCAAGCAAATAGAACTTTTAAGTTTCAGGTGTTGCGTAGCAACCCATTACTTGCTGACTTCAAATTACAACGAGTCTGTTACGTTAAATGACCGGACTACTTGCGGAATGATATGAAAGATGTGAATTAGAAGCAAAAAAACCCGTTGCCAATGACAGCGGTCAATATCTTTTCGCAGCGGTGAATATCAGGAAATATTCACCGGCGAACGTTGGGATGGCCCATTCAAATCAACGGAACTTTTTGGAACATTCTGAAGAGCCGTATAATAATGAGCAATAAAGAACATTTGATACAATAACATACTGTAATCAAGAATACAAACACAGACTCTTAATATGACCTTCTTTAAAGCACAAACTTAAAAGGCAAAAAACATATTTAAAGCAATTACCTACACATATAGTGAATGGTATATAATTTAGGGGTAAGTATTTAAAACTTTAATAATATTGAGATAACACCTAGATCAAATGAGGAAGACAAAGTATAGTTTTATAAGGACATTAAACTAAAAACAACAGTCCAACAGAGAACAGAGAAGTGGCACATAACCAACTTCCTCCCAGTTACTCTTGAGTATACCCTATATGTTGAAATATGGGTCAGGAAACCACCCGTATAATCATCTCCAACTCTTCCACGTTCCACTCCCTGCAAAATAAAATCACAAAGGACAAAACTGGATAAGATCTTAACTTTCCTTTTATTGATTGATCATATCATTTATAACACCAAAAGGAAATAACAGAAAGTTAAATTTCTGACACAGAGCTGCAAAAGTGCTAATGGTACCCAGTACATTCCACCTGACAGACTAAACCTGGACTGCTATGAGACTGAAGTGATGCTTTAAGAGATGACTAGAGCCCAGTGTAAAATACTCTACTATACTGAAAATCAGCCCAGTCACACTCCCCATCACCAAAAACAAAAACAAAAAAAACCCAACTGCTCAAAGCTCCCGTGTGGACTGAGAACATGAGAAGCCAGACAGATAGAGCCAGAGCAACTGCATCTCACTCCCGCAACCAGAAAAGTGACTGCATGAGAGCAGCCATCGTTCAGGATCAGCTACGTGCTGACGGCCAAATAAGATCAGTGGGTCCTCAGGTGGTGAGTACGCACAACACAAACATAGTCCTCTATCAGCTGCGTATTAGAAGCTCTCTTGCATCTGATCCATTCGGCTGTCTGTCACAAAGTTTCAGACCTGTGAATATCTCTGTTCAAAGTGCTCCAGGCATAATTGTGCATAATATGTGGTGGGTGAGGGATGTTGGGATTAAATGTGGAGTCTTCAGGGAATGGCGTGAAAAGAAAAAAGCCCCAGATATTATTTGCCCGCTAAATACACACCAACGTCAAAGCAACCTTTTGGATTCTAACATGAGGATATTATTCCACTCTGAATTTGCTCCGTACATTCCACCGTGACTTTAGAATCTGTTTGTAATGGGGCTTCACACGAATGCCTCCCTTGCCTGTGGCTGATCAGTGGTTAACCAATAACATGACAAAAAAGGATTAGGACTGGAATGTTCAACTGTACACCGTTCTAAACAAACGGCGCATCCTATAAAAAAAAAAGAACAACAACAACAAAAATGTGATAGTATAATTTCAAATTGAGTAATATATCTTGGGAGATTTCAATGGTTTGTGATAGAAATTAATATCACTGTGATGTGCTTTTAAAGACTTGAATGCAACACACTGTTTTTTTTTATTTATTTGGTTGTGAATCACGTGTCATGAATGCTTTTGCAACTCTGCTTTGAAATGAGAAGAGGTATTAAAGATCTGTTTGGCAACTATAAACATGGGGTAGGGGAATGGAGAGAAATGCTTCTCTACTGAAGAGCCAACTAAAATCAACCAGTAAACATTAGCCCAATTCTTAACTCAGAACATAAAGACAGTGTAGTGCAGACTGTATAGAGACAAAGTTAATGTGTGCGAGCTCATGACTGTTACAGGTTTATTAGTGGAGGAGACATAAATTAAAACTAGAATGCACATTGTTCATTTGCTAAATTAGAAAATCATCTATTAGGTATTATGTGGATACGGCCGTTGAAACGTCTTTTTTGCTATGTAAGAGATGGATCTAGAAATCGTATTTTATCATCATATTTCAATGATCATTCAATTCAATTCAATCATATTTCAATTGTAACTGATGCTGTTCTGTTGTAATGATGAGCTGGGATGCGGTTTCTATAATGAATCTTTATGAGAATAAGATCTGTAATTTGATTGGATAATTAATCTGGTGGCCCAAATGTGTTGGCATCCTATTGGCCTCAAACACTTGGCAAATCAGGGAAATGGCAAAAAATAAAAAAACGAATATTTTATAAAATCGTTATAATGGAGACACTGAAAATTTCCAATTAAATTAAAACACATGCGCATCACAGGAGAAACAGCAGATATACAACATCAATACATTGTTAAAATAGAACCTTTGGCGAACTGCGATAATATCATATCTTGTCAGTGAGTACAGGTGTGTGTGTGTGTTTGTGTGTGTGTTTAAGCCTTACACACTTATACACATCGGTGCCTGAAAGAAAAAGCTCTTGAATGCCAGGGGGTATAAAGGCAACCCCTAGGCCTTGCACACATCCATAACACAGCGACACTGTGGGAGAGATCACCGTGAAGCATAAGCCATACGACCGGAGAACGACGCCATGGTAACAAGACACACACTCGTGGGTGAGCCCGAAAATGACATCATTGGCCATCTAAAGCGATTTGCACATTTCCCATAAATTAGCGGATACAGAACCACCCTTCACACATACACATACATAAAATGGTGAGCACGCACACTAAGCCCAAAATCGGTCATCATCTCCAAAATAAATTATAATCCTTTAAATATATAGAACTATATTTATACATATAATCAGCATGTATCAAACGCGCGCACACACACACAAACACATACACACAGAGAGGAAAGAGAGAAATGCATTACGACCGAATGCACACACCCCCACCATACTCTCATGCACAAGCATCGGTATGGGGAAATACACATATACAAAACACACAGGGCAAAGGAGTGCTCAACCAACACCTAAACAGATGGCTAGCAATACTAATGGAAACTAGTATTAATCTAGCGGTGTGTAACTGCTAATCATTTCAGGTTGCACTGGACACTGGTAGTCATGCTTCAGTTTACATTACACTGAGAACAGCCAGTCAGAAGAAAGAATACACCTGCTGACGCTCAAGGTTTTCTACTGTAATTGTCTTGCAGTTGGTTTGCCAACCACTGGGGGGCATTCACCAAAAATGAATTGTCAAATGAATGAAGTCAGCTTGGACACTATGCCAGGTCCACCATTTGAAGGACCAGCACTGTTCTCCATTAACTGTACACATTTACACATCCACAGTCTATCTATCTATAGTAGACTGATGGTAACTTGAAAAAGACTCTTTAATATCCCTCTAAAATCTTTTAAGGTGGGCTGTATCTGTAATTCATGTGCGGTGACTAGATCTCTGACATTTGATGTGGACTTCACGAAACAAGTTGGTCATCACTATCTGGGCCTGCAGCATGTGGTGAGTTCTAGTCTGGATTAAGACTGGAGGTTTGTATACATTGTGGGGGGTGGTGTTGGTGGTGGGGGTGAAATGTGGTGGTTGAGGTCTCCGGTGTTCTGGGTGTGTATATATATACAGGCTTCTGCCAAGTAGGGCTGAGCTCAAGTGTGCCTAAGCGCAGACAGTTCAGGGAATGCGCTAAATAGAATGGATCTACAAATATCATGCAGTTACAGGAGGCAGCTCACTAGAGGCAGCAAGGAGAAATAACCTTAAATGGCAAAAAAATTACATCGTAAATCCTTCAGTACATGTTTTTTTGAAAGTAGTACACTGTTGCTCAGTTTACCTAATTGAACATCATTTCCAGTTTGGGATCTTGTCCAGTTCCAGTAAATCAAACAGACGATAAAAGTCCAATACCTCTCCAGGTTTTCCCATGAACCCTGTTTTTTGCCTTCAATTCAGTTCAGTTTTGAAAAAGCTCACCAAAGCAACAGATCTTGAGAATGTCGAGGGGTATTTGGACCGACGTAATGAAACTGCATTCTCTCTCATTCCCTGAACTTACTGCATTGCGAGCGCCCGGAGCCCAGCCCTGAGTCTGTCTGTCTGTCTGTCTGCTGCAGCTGCTCTTCCTGCTTCAGCGGCTGATACTGCAGTAGCAGCTGGCAGCCAGATCACTCCTCCTTTCTTCCTGTGTATCCCCCCTCTCTATTCCTCTCCTCCTCCTCCTCTTCGTCCTTTACCTCGTCCTCCTCTACCACCCATTCTCACAGCTCCTCGGTCATCTGGAGCAGGGAGTTGATGGCAGCCTCTCGGTTGCCCCTCTGGGCCTCCAGTACTGTGCGGATCACCTCAGGGTCCATGTTGGGGAACATGTCCTGCAGGACTTTTAACTCCTCCGGGCTGCTGGGGGTGCTCTGGGGCGGCGGCGCAGACACCGCTGGCATCCCCATGGGTACCACGCCCTGGTTGTAGACTGTGGGTACGCCTGTGCGTTGATAAGGGTACACAGAGGGATAGATGGAAGGAGAGAGAAGAGTTTGTTTTAAATTACATTTGAATGCCAAATTAGAATAAGATGGATTGTGTCTCGGTGTTTGCATTAATGTATAGGTGTGCGTATGCATATTTGTATATCTAGATAGAATGTGTCTATTTAAGACCTCTGATAATGTATTCATAAAAATAATTCATAGTGAGCATGTGTAAGTTTGTGTGGTTGCCCAACAACAGTCATCCGTGACGTGAGACTGTGCCTGAGAGTGTGTGTATCTATTACTCACCTGTGATTGGCACATAGCCCACTCCTTGCTGGTAGACTGTGGGCATAAGTACCACTGGCTGGGATGGCATCATCATGCCAGCAGGCATGGACTAGACCCAGGAAGAAGAGAGAAAAGCAGGCAACAGACATGAATTCTTCAGAGGAGGACACAACCATGGGACTAAGGTTCAACAGCACATAGATCAATGAATGGTTTATTAAATGAGTGAATGCACGAATGAATGAATGAAAACTGTGTATCTCAACAGGTCTGAATAGAGTCAAACCTATGACTGCATAACTACAGCTAGAGTGTCAGTGTTACAGGCCAAGATTCAGTCCTATTCAAAACCACTAAACAGCCAACTATTAAAGTAGGCTTGTAGTACAGATGGAATGGTCAGAATGTATGCATCAATAACAAACATCAATGAAACCGTCAAGATCAGTCACACTTTATTATCCTTGAATAACCTCAGGAAGCGAACACACTGTGAACACACTGTGTGTGTGTGTGTGTGTGTTTGTCTGTGTGTGTATGTGTGTGTGTGTGACACTTACAGCAAATGACATGACTAGATTGATCATGCCCTCCTTGTCGTCTCCCTGTCTTCCGCTCAGGCTGTACCACTCGTCCACCACACTGCCATCTCTCAGGCCCTCAGGGATGGTCACATGTGTCCAAGCAATACGGTCGTCCATTGAGAATGCCCGCTAGAAAATGTATATTCTGTATGAGTAACTGACCCTCTGTATGACCATGTTTGTTGGTTGGTTGAACAAATAACTGCTGAAACTCATCATCAATGCTTTTTTTCCCCCCAACATTTTTTCATTACACTTTTTCACCTCATCGAAGATCTCTAGGTAGAAGGAGTCCACCCCTGGAGGAACTGTACACTGGATGACTTTATTCCAGCGCGGGTTCTTTGCCCCATTATGTGCTGTGGGCGTCTCATAAACAGCGTAGCCCAGCCGGACTCGGCAGTAGGGGTCCATCCTCGTCATCCCATAGTTCTTAGCAAGCTTACCCTGGCAAAAACACACACACACAGAAGAGTGAGTCCGATCCTGAGACAATGAACTGGGATTAGCTATTTTAACAGCAATGCAACACAAGTAAACTTTTCACTGAAAACTTCGTAGAGGAGTCACCACACACACACAACAGTAATGTCAAAGTCATGCACACACACACACACGTAACTCAGAGGTAGATATAATGCCCTATTTACAAACAAACACACACACACACACACCTGTACTACAGTGATGCTGAGGCGGCCTACAGTGCCGATGGTGCCCGTATACTGCAGCTGCTGGGCGGCCTGAGCGTCCAGGTGCACTTGCTGCTGCTGCTGGGTAGGAGTGATCCGCAGGAAGTCCTGAGGTAACTCCCCTATGTACACCTACACAGAGGGAGAAAAAATAAATATAAAATAACAAACTTGCCATATAAATTCTACTTCTGCACAGTTCATTGTTTTTGTATATCGGGACGCCTCAGAAGTCATCCTAATGTCATTCACCTCTTCTACAGACTGTGAGAAAGTTACTGGAGTGGAGCACTGTACACACTCAGATCACTCACAAAGAATTAGTGCTGCTTTGTCATCGGCCTTCACTGCACATGATCTGTTTTACAGGAATGCACATTCAAATACAGGAACATATAGGCTATTCATAGGTCACACATCTAAGTTCTCTCACAAAGCCTGTTTGTGTTGTCCAGCATAACCCCAGTCGACAGAGCCATCTCTGCTGCTTTAAGGCCTTACCATCAACTAATGCATCTAATCAGCTTAAAAACTGTGGGCTAAATACAGGCTACATGCCGGCTATATACTCTCTTGAAAAAGCTAAACACTGCTAACACTCTAGGCCCATACAAAGCACAAAACACAACTAACCCCATGAAACCCAGGACATCTTTTCCACTATATCATCACTCACTGCCTATATCTCGAACATACACACATTGACTAATCCAGACTAGACATGTAAGGCAAACATCACTGTATGCTATTATATACGTTAAGTTTCCAGTTTATTAAACTATTAAACACACCGATCCAGCAACAAATCTTAGCTTCATGAAGGTTATAATATTCAATATTTGTTTAAACTAAATTAGAGCACCGTGTGTGCTTATTTTGGAAGTTGCCATTTGTGGTGCTGTTGAATTGAACTGCGCTGTACCGACACGTGCTTCTATCATTTGAACCATCCCATTTCAATCAGTGAGGTAAGGATAAACAACAGAAACATCTTTTTGTTTAATTCAATACAGTTTAACAGCACTACAAAACAAAATCTTCCAAAATGATCATACAGTTGAATTGCCATCTCTCTTAACCGTTTCAACATGAACTGAACATGACAATCATGAAGGGGGATTTATTGCAGGACTGTTGCATTACACTGAATAGTTTTTTTGTTAGGTGTACCTAACAACTGGTTGTAGTATACCCCTATTAAACACCATTAAGGAGTATCCTGACCTGAAAGGCAGAAATAAAGCCTGACAACACAGGCCATAGTAGCTATAACCCTGGCTGCACTTTCTAAATCTAGCCACTAAATCTGCCCAGTGTGAACATAACAGACCTTTACGCAATCTCACCACTCGGAAGTCATGTCATGTCATGTCATGCAACACGTATAATTTTCATAAGGCTTTAAGAACAAGTTACAGAGATCTGAAGAACCAGATGTAGACACTAGACATCCAATGGATGATGATGACAGTTTGATGAAGGACAACAAGCAGAGTCAGGTGTCTTTGTGCTAACTGTGCTTAGTATCATGCTCCCACTGACAATATCAACAAGATTTCACATTAAGCATCATCAGCATAACCTATTACATGTCACGAACTGTCTTTGCTCTTCGTGACTTGCTCTTCACAAAAGAACATTATCTACTTAACTAGCTAAACCAAAGTTGGATTGAATTGAGAGTTGAATTAGAAACCAAAACAAACTTGCCTATCATTCGTGCTAACATTCTTGAGCCCTTTCGACTGACAGAAAAATCGAACCGTCACAGTGTGACATAAAAGAAGATGAATTCACAAGAGACAAGCTATTTAACATTACAAGCATGACTCATTTATCAGTTGATTAGCTAACATATGCTAGCTAACGTACCACTCTAGCTAGCTCGCCCACACTATCTTTCAACGTTAGCTAACCAACTTTTCGTCCACTCTGTCGTTTAGACTGTTATAAAACTGCTCTGCTGCTGTTTCGGGGAGTCTCTTTTAAGAGTTGCTGGGAAAGTTATGTATGCACTTTCATCTGACTAAGCTTGGCTAACGTGTCTGTCTATGCTAGCCAGGAAGCTCGTATTTGGGGTGTTTTGTGCTCGCCTGTTAGCTAACCAGCTAGCTAACGTTTGTGTAGGGGTGCGTATAATCATTAACGTTGGGTAACGTGAAATTTTCTGAGCAGGTTTATTTGTTAATATAAAACAAGCTTACCTGTCCACGCTGTGTGCTGATTGTGGTGGCCATTTTTCGTGAGGAATGAAAGATTACGCAGTTTATCTAGATTTCGACAATTGTAAACAGCCAAACTGAACTGAGCAGTGGCTCTTCCGCCCTGGTCAGATGACACATCGCTCTTTCTTACGTCATTGATGTCCTTCACTGACTGATACTAACTGTAAAGAGCGATCTTTGATTCAGGACATTAACTGTCAAAAAGCTTGGCTGTTACCCATTAAATACTGTATCACAAATAAGGTAAAGGAGGTTCACTTCAAAATTCTACATAAAATATATCCAGTGGATGTCAATACAGCGAAATATACTGACATAGCTCTGCTTGTTCCTTTTGTGATAACACAGATGAAACAATGTTGCATCTCTTTTTTGGGTGTGTGAGAAGACAAAAACGTTTCTTAATGACTTAAATATTCATCTTTTTGAATTATCGTATTCCCTCACTGCAAAGGATTTTCTCTTTATTATGAGAACCCTGTGAACTGCCCTTTGGAATTTGTTGTAAACTTTTTTACTTTGCAATCAAAAATTTTCTTCCACAAACAAAAATGGCTACAAGGACAGTCATCCTTCCATGTCTTTAAACTAGAAATGGACTCGCTTCTTAATTCTCTTCGTTTGGTCAAAAATAACCCCCAAAAAATATAGACTTTTATGTCTCCACACAGTGGTTAAAGGATAATCATTTCTTTCCTCTTTGTTTTGTGATTTATTTTATTAATTGTTTCTCTGTTGTGATTATTCATTGTCATGTGTCTGTGTATGTTTTAATGTACTGCTGTAGCAATATAATGTATGATGTTCTCTGTGTTATTGTATTGTCAGTATGCGTCAATACAAAAAAGAAAAAAAAACTAACTGTAAAGAGCTAGCTAGGTTTCTAAAATTATGTAGACAGGTGGGAACATAGCATAGGGTTTGTGTGTGTGTGTAGGAGTGTTGCGCAGGTCGACCCATAACCCGCGGGTTCGAGTAAGTATAACCTACCAGTAAATATTCGGGTTCGGATGGGTCAATTAAGAAAAAGTTACAAAGCAACGTTCTGACTAAGATAACCTACAGCCTTGGGTGGCTACTAGTGTGATTTTCCATCTTCTCTTCCACTCGGTCTCTCTCAAACACACACTCGCACACGGAGAAGGGCAGGCTCTAGCGAGATTACGCAGATATAACATATCTAATATATAAGAGATGAAAGTGATGTATAGGATATTGTAGCGACCATGTAATCATCTTCCTCTTTGGCGTTCTTGCCGTTTATTGAACATATATTGAGAACTAATACTAATACTCAGGATGGCATGGCATTTGTAGGCGGGCAACAGAGGGCAAGGGTGGTAGACATCACTAATCAGGGAAAGTTACACCAGGTCATCAATCATAACACACACTGGCTCTAATTGTGCACCTCCTGCAGCCTCGCTTGCAGCTGGTTAAAATAACAGAAAGAACGGGCCCGGTAGACCCGCCTGTCTTTGATGATGAAACCGGGCCACTTGTGCAGAGTCTTAGTCTCGGGGTCAAGATCGGAGATGTCGGACCAGGGCAGTCGCTGGCCTGCCCCCACCCAGGCCTGGACCCAGACGAAGACAGGATCTTGCCCCTGGCCCTGCCTTAGCTGCTCTGGACTGATGAACTCCCACTCGTGGACTGTGCTGGTGGCTGCTGAAAGCTAGAGCACGGTGCTCACGGGTAGCGGCGATTAGGAAGCGTTGCTCGCTGTCAGCGTCAAGTGGAGAGCATTGCTTACTGTCGTGGTTGTTTAGGCATGCAGTGCAGGCTGCAAGCTGGTCGAATACAGCGGTACTCTCCACTCAAATGGCTCCCCTTTCTGTGTCAGTCGATGCAGCAGGCTGGCTATTGTAGGGAATTCTTGTACGAAACATCTGTTGTAGGAAGCTCTGTCTGTCATGCTGCAAGGAACTGGCCAGTCCCTCATAGCTGCTACTTTGGCTGGGCCTGTGGCCAAGCCCATCTGCCCCATCGACGATGTGGCCCAGGAACACTGTCTCTTGCTGAAAAAAAAAAGGCATTTCTTCGGGTGGAGGCATAGCCCGGCTCGACAGATGGCTTTGAAAACCTCACGCAGACTGGACAGGGCACTCTCAGCTGTATGGACGAGGAGGTCGAGGTAGGAACTGGTGGATCGCCGGGGGTTTGTCTGGGCTGCGGCTGGGCTGTCATAGCTGCTTTGCAGGTTGCCTCCACCTGCTTCTCAATCTCTGCCTGTTGGACCCGAAGCGTGAGCTTCTGTTGCTGGGCATAATTTAACATGGGGTAGCCTCTGCGACCGTAGAAGCATGGGTCGGCTGCGTATGGTCCCTGGCTTTCCTTCTCATTTCTCTCACAGCTTGAGTGTCATCGGAGTGTCAAGGCTTCATTTATGGTGGCAGATCCATCAACACCTGAAGCACTGTCCCTTCTAATGTGAGTGTGACTTGAACTCCAGTTTCTTCTGTTGACCAGCCGTTCAAGTTGGCCGTCAGTTGCACCTGGACAAGAGACATTTCAAGCAACCCTCTCCACCGAAGCGTGGCAGCTTTGTGGTTGTATGCATCGGTGTCTCGTTCGTCCTGGCGACGGGGTGCTCGCTCCATCCACTGCCACTGACTGTCGCTCCTGGGCTAGGGTTGTGGAGAAGTCTCCTCGTAGGAGCCTTGGAGTGATGCTTTTAAGATGCACCCCCGGCTCCAGTTCTTCTGGCTTTCCTCCCCATTTGTGTGAGCGTGGTCATCTTTTCAGCAACCAACACCATGTAGCGATCTCACAGAGTCAGCTTCCTCTTTTGGTGTTCTTGCCATTTATTGAGCATAGGCAACACTGATACTGACACACAGGATGGCATGGCATTCATGGGTGGGCACAACAACAGAGGGCATTCAAAGGTGGGCAAGGGTGGCAGACATCACTAATCAAGGAAAATTACGCAGAGAGAGAGAGAGAGTTTGGGTCTTACATGAAGGGATACTCATTTTGTTTTTATACAGCAATAATGAACACAGTTCTGTTTATTTAGTAGCCTATACCAAGACGCTATAGACTATGCCTTGCAATCAATGTATTATGCTAACATTTACTGAAGCCTATGAGTGGTGGCTTGTGCGAAACCTCAATAGCCTGCAATAGCCTGTAGTCACTTTTGGTAATGCATGTTTTCAACTACATTGATTACATTGGATTAGCCCATTGAAGCGATCATTGGTGCACTATTTAGTTTAGTTTAGGTAAGGTTAAAGTTTATTTATATAGGACATTTCATACACAGAGGCAAGTCAGTGTGCTTCACATAAATAAGAGCAATAGACCCACCAATCTTTTTCGGAATACCAAATAGAGAATCATGGAATGATAGCTTGAATAGAATCCATAATACAGCCCGATACAGCTGCTTTCAGAGAAAGACCTGAAATAGAGCCACAAAGTACACTTGATCTGAGCGCTGTTGTTGCTTCTGAGACTTCTGTTTTAGGATCAGTAACTGTTCAGACATTTAAATTCATTGTAAGCTGTGTATATAGTCTCATGTTTATATCCTCTTCTCTTAATTCTTTGACTCATATCTTAAGCATTTCTTTCAAAATCATCTGTGTCACAGATGCGTTTAAGTCTCTGAAACTGACCGAGGTATGTAATCTGTCAGCTGTGTTACTCTCAGTTGGTTTTGGACGTTTGTAAATCACCACTGGGATCTTTAAAGATCTTTAAACGGATTTCAGTTAGAGAAACTTCAGAGCTACTGTCAGCATTCAAGCTGGAATACACACATGTTTCTTCCCAAAATCTCATAAACAAATTAGAATAATTAGGTCCAAAGCACACACCCATTGCTAAGCACACACTCAAAACACACACCCATTGCTTTTTTTTAGTTTATTGTATTTTTGATATATGATGTTTTGTTTTATGTGTATATTTACCTCATGAAGCTGATTGAAAGAATGCCAAGAGTGTGCAAAGCTGTCATCAAAGCAAAAGGTGGCTTCTTTGAAGAATCTAAAATATAAAACATATTCTGGTTTGTTGAGCATTTTCTTTGTTTACCACATAATTCCATATGTGTTCTTTCATAGTTTGGATGTCTTCAATATTACTCTACAATGTAGAAATTGATTCTGAAACAGAGGGACATTAATCAAAGTCCATTCTGCAAGTTGCAAGATACGTAAATGCAGTAGGGGGCATCTGTTCTGTTCTGATCTATTTTTTCCCCCCAGTAATGTGATAAAGCCCCTAACCCCTCATTTTAATCAATTTGATATAGTGATCCAAAATTATGTTCTTTATGTCTTCAATTGTATTTAATACATGTTTGCTATCTTGATGGAGGTCTACAACAATGGTTTCATGTAAAAAAAATAATAAAAAAAACATTATTAGTTTTCAAGGATTCTCCGAGTCCTTTTGTATTTATTCTATTTATTTTATGGGTAGCAACGGAGTGTAAGAAATTAACATTTTAATATCCCCTTTTAGTAAATGACACCCATCATGTTTTAACTTCTATTTGTTTCCTATTTTACCCCCGTACTGAGGCAGCTGCTTGCTCCTCTGTTAGTCTTCCTTCGCTGAAAGTCACACCTTATTTGGAGGCTTTTCCATGTACAGCAGCCAAAGCGATACGATTTGAAAATGTAGCTATCAGTTTCCATTATACAATTATCAACAGTTAATTGTCTTAAATGTGTAGTCCTTGATTATAATCCATTCCACTTTTCATCATATTTAGGGAAGTTCTCCTAAAGTTCCTGTAGCTGTCAGTCCAGTGTGTGTGCCTCAGGGAAAACTCTTGTGCCTGTTGGGGCAGTCTCAGACCGAGCAGTTCACAAAATGGTTGCACTTCAGAATCAGAATCAGATTTTATTGGCCAAGTAAGTTTGCACAAACAAGGAATTTGACTTGGTAAAGTGGCTCTCAGTGTGCTTACACAGAATATACATCACAAAACAATACAAACAGTGCAACGGTCTAAGAAGTCTAAAAAAGTATATAAAAGGAGGAATGCCTATATACAGGAGCTGTGAATTGTATCACAACAATAGTGCAAAGAAGTGGAGTCCAAGAAGTGCATGGACAAATATTTGACGGTATGAGTATAAAGGGTGATATACATATGTTTGCGGGAGTAATTGTACAGTGGTTATTATAGTGTTCCAGGGTTATTTCATGGTGCCACAGAACTGTGTTCTTTCCAAACGTACAAGCCAAATAATTTCTGCAAAACATTAAGTAAAAAACATTACACTTCAGTTTGTCAGGTATATGAATTATTGCTTGCATTGGTTGGGTGAATTGCTGAAGGCACAACATTATGTGCAGTGAGCATTGTGACTGTACAAAGAAAATACAATAACTGAGGAAATTTGGAAGTCAAATAGTTGTAAGCAGGGATGGGCACTATTTCTGACACATGTTTTTGTATCAAAATAGTGTTCAGTAGTTTTGTAGAGCGGACGTTTGTGATGTGATGTCATGTTGCCTTGGAAATTTATATTTTTATACTTATTATAAAAATAAATATGTTTGTTTATTTTCATACAAGTTGTGGTTATGGGACTTCGAGTGGTACTGGCGGATACGTTCGGAAATAGAACCGTGTTCCGAACTTTGGCGTCGACACGTGTTAGACGCTGCCAGTGGGCGCTGGCCTTAAGAAGACGAAAGTGAAAGCAGACATCTGTTTTATGCTCGCAAGTCACAGTTTTTACATTTTCCTTCTTTTGCCTATATTTGGCTAGACCTAGGCTAATATTCGTGTCTTAGATAATGTGTGCGGATGTTTCAACGACATAGCCTACAAATAGAAGGTTTAAAAAAAAAAAACTAGAATGTTAACTTATTGGCTAGACAAGATACTTTTGATTAGCAATGGCATTACAGAGTTTGCTTATGGTTTGGATTCTAACATCATCTGAAGGTATGCATCCTCCATTTCTTTGAGTCGAATTACTAAAAATATCATCTTTTCTTTTGATATGTTACTTTACTGTAGGCTCAGTCAGGCTAAAGAAATGTTTTCGTTCCTTATCGCAGTTCACTGCGATATAACAGTATGGTACATGACGTCAGTCATGGGGTACAAATCGAAGCATTTATCTATTCACGCCTGAAAGGCCGCGAGATCTGTCAGCGCGCGATCCTGGCCCCGCCTCCCAGGAGTACTATAATATCATTACGCGCCCTCAGATCTGCCTCTTTTGAAACTTCGCAAGACGGAGTGAACATCTCCGAGCATATCTCAAAGGCTCTACCACAGTCAAAAGAGTTTTGTGTGCTTTTCGCTCTCTACGGGTTGGTGAGTTATCCGGGTTCCTTAACCCTCACTAGCTCAGGGTGCTACAAAATTCATTGGCTCAACTTCATTTTGAAAGTAGTGGCTGCTATCCTGGCTGCCTGGCTGGCTAAGTCTCTGACTAGCCTGCTAGCTTGCTAACAACGTGTTCGTTGCAGATAGTGTGCTTGTGTTTTAACATTCTTCTCTACTTTCAGATTGAAAAAAAAGATGGCCAGACACTACCCCGACTGCGGTCACGTCCGTCCCAAGGGCGACCGCCACCGTCGGTGCGTGACCTGCCTAGGCAGGGACCACGCAGAGGGCGCGCTTTCTGGCAAAGCCCCTGTCTGTTCCATCTGTGCTAGCCTCCCGCTAGCTAAGGCTACCAGGCGCCTTGCGTTCTGGAAGCGCAAGGACGCCGAGGAGACTGCACTGGTTCCATCCGGGGCTGACGCCCCCGTACGAATGAGTGCGTCTTCAGCCTTGGACTTGGTGAGCGTGAGCAGTCGCCTTGCAGCAGCAGCTCCGCCCCCGGGTCTCTCCCCGTCTCCGCCGCCTGTCAGCCCTGGGGCTGCGGGTAGCGAGGCTGAGGAGCTTCAACCAAGCGGTGTCCAGCCTGAACTCGAGCTGGACATCAGCCTGGATGATGATAGTCTGCTAGACTTCTCCGATGAGCACAGCTCAATCGCTGAAGCAATGCAGACGAGCCATGAGGTTAGGATGCGGGTGGAGACACCTCCTACCTCGTCTCGGCTCCTGGGCCAGCAACTCCACGGGGTTGCGCTGAGAGCAGCCAGCTGCCTCGGGCTCCCTCTCCCTCCCCCTCCCAGCGTGCGGTCCTCGCTGCTGGACGGGGAGTTTTATGCTGGCTCCGCCGCGTCAGTTCCCAGCTGCATCCCCTTTTTCGAGGAGGTGCACGAGGAACTGCAGGCGACATGGGCGATACCCTACTCGGGCCGAGCCCCGGTGCCGGGGTTCGCGCCCTACATGCAGCTCCACATGGCTAAGGAGAGGGGCTACCTCTCCTTTCCTCAGGTGGAGGATGCAGTAGCGGGCTACCTCTCGCCCGCCTCCCCCACGATGCGTCTCGGCCAGAAGCCTCTCCTGCCCACGCGGGTGGGCAGACACCAGGCTCAGCTGGCAGAGAAGTCCTACTTGGCTGCAGGGCAGGCTGCCTGCACGACCAATACGGCTGCATTGCTACAGCGCTACCAGGCAAAGCTCCTGACTGAGCTTGCCTTGTCGCTGGGGGAAGATCACCCGTCTGTGGCAGAACTCCGTCGCGCGACGGATCTGTCGCTCAGACTAACTCGGTGCACGTCACAGGCACTGGGGAGGGTGATGGGTGCCGCGGTGGCTACCCAGAGGTCTCTGTGGCTATCACTGGCTAAGCTGTCAGACAGAGAAAAAGCACCACTCCTCGACGCCCCGGTCTCTGTCCAGGGCGCCTTCGGGGAGGCAGTGGTCACAATGGCTGCCAAGTTCGAAGAACAGCAGAAGAGCAGAGAGGTATTCCAGGCTTGGATGCCTCGCTCTAGTGGCACGGGTGAGACGTCCTCCTCAGGACACACCACACCCGCACCGGGCCAGAAGAGAAGCGGGTTCCGCTCGCCAGCGCCTCCAGCAAAGGTGTCCACCGGGCGAGGCTGGCAGAGACACCCCTTCCGCCCTCCAGCGCAGCCTGCAGCACAGCGACCAGCTGCGCGCCCTGCCCAGGGCGCAGCCCAGGCTCCGCGGCAGCACTCCGCTCGCCGCGGGCGAGGCAGAGGGAGACCTCAGGCTTCCTGATCGTGACAGTCAGCCACTCGTCACACAGGGGGGAGCGGTGGAGTCCACACCGCCTCCACAGAAATCAGCCCGTCGCTCACATGTGGAAATCATGTCCAGCACGGTAAGCAGGTTTTCACAAGCACCACAATCATATGTCCTAACTCCTGTCCCAGATGGCGCAGTGCCCAGGCATGCTTGTGCAACTCCCCCCGCGATGCACACAGTGCAATCGCACCCCCACATTTTTTTCAAAAACATGAGGGGGCAGCCCCAGATCTCGTCTCCCTCCCTAGGCGGAGTGGGTGTAGATCTAGGCTTAGACTCATTGACCATGAGCGGGTTAGTCCCCGACAAATTCAACTCAAAGCACAACCTCCCTGGTTGTGCGGAGAGTTGGCGCGCATGCGCAGTGTCACCATGGGTGCTAAAGACGATCACAAGGGGTTACGTGCTGCAATTCGCCCGTTCCCCTCCGCCATTCAGCGGAGTGATACAGTCTGTGGTGCAGCGAGAACAGTCTCACTTCCTACGGGAAGAGATAATCTCCCTGCTCAGAAAGGAGGCAATAAGCAGAGTCCCTCCCGAGGAGGGAAATGCAGGCTTCTACAGCCGTTACTTCCTCGTACCCAAAAGAGACGGGAATTATCGGCCAATATTAGATCTACGTGTGTTAAACAAAGCACTCATGCCGCTACGGTTCAGAATGTTGACCCCACGCAGGCTTGTGCAGTTTATAAGGCCAAACGATTGGTTATTTCCACATTCCGATCCACCACAGACATCGGAGATATCTGAGGTTTGCGTTCGGAGGAATAGCGTACCAATTCAACGCACTCACATTCGGCCTGTCCCTAGCGCCGAGGGTATTTACAAAGTGCGTAGAGGCAGCTGTCGCCCCATTACGTCTACGCGGCTTACGCGTTTACAATTATTTGGACGACTGGTTAATTGCTTCTCATTCAAAGGCTGCAGCAGTGCAGGACGGCCATCTAGTGGTGGCGCACCTGTATCGACTGGGCTTTGTAATAAACAGAGAAAAAAGCGTTCTCTGCCCCAGGCAAGTTACGCATTTTCTGGGTATGATTTTAGACTCCACCTCCATGGAGGTCAGGCTGTCTCAAGAACGGATAAATGCCATCAAAACATGCGTGCGCCAGTTCCGACGGGGACAGTCAGTCTCGTCGCTGTGCTGCCAACGCCTGTTAGGAATGATGGCGTCGGCCGCTATAGCGCTCCCGTTGGGGATGTTGCGTATGCGGCCATTCCAAATATGGTACCTGTCTATGAAGCTCAACGCAGTCACAGACAGGCATCGCAGAGTAGTGGTGTCCTCCAGATGCAGGAAAGCCCTGGCGATCTGGAGAACCCCCTGGTTTCTCGCCGCGTCGGGCACTATGGGCATAGTGTCGCGTCGCGTGGTGGTGACCACAGACGCTTCCACCAAAGGCTGGGGAGCTGTCTGCGAAGGGAGAGGCGTGAACGGTCTCTGGTCTGTGACAGAGGCCGCGTCTCACATAAATGTGTTAGAGCTGCGAACAGTAGTCCTAGCTCTACAACACTTTCTGCCCAGGCTGAGTGGTCAGCATGTACTAGTGAGGACGGACAACACTGCGACCTTGGCGTATATAAATCGCCAGGGCGGAGTGCGCTCCCCGTCACTACACCATTGGGCGACTCGCCTGCTCCTGTGGGCAGCGAGGCACGTCCTGTCCCTCAGGGCAGTTCATATACCAGGTCACCTCAACTACGGTGCGGACCTGTTATCGAGGGGCGATCCTCGAGCAGCAGACTGGTGCCTTCACCCACAAGTGATAGGTCAGATCTGGGTGCGTTTTTTCAAGGCGCAGGTGGACCTGTTCGCGAACAGGCAGAACACCTGCTGCCCGCTCTGGTTCTCGCTAGGGGGCGACGATCCCCCACTAGGCATAGACGCGCTGGGCCACCAGTGGCCAGCTCTACCCCTATATGCTTTTCCCCCGATCCCGCTCCTCCAGCAGGTGCTGTGTAGGATTGCGGACGAGGGCAGGGAATTGATATTGATAGCCCCCCACTGGCCCAATCAGCCGTGGGCGGCAGATCTGGTCAATATGTCAGTGCAGCAGCCTTGGGAGCTGCCTCTGCGGAGAGACCTCCTAATGCAGGCGCACAGGACAGTGTGGCACCCACATCCGGAATGGTGGCGTCTCAGAGCCTGGCACCTGAAACGCTCATAGCGTCAGGCTTGTCGGACGCGGTGGTGGCTACAATACAGAGTGCCCGAGCTGTATCAACACGGGCTCTGTATACGCTGAAGTGTCGCAGTTTTGAGCGGTGGTGTGCTTCGCGTCAGCACGACCCCATTAACTGCGCGCTGGGCGTTATTCTAGAATTCCTACAGCAGTTGTTTGATGAGGGGAAGGCGGCTTCTACTCTCAAAGTGTACATGGCTGCCATTTCAGCCTGCCACGCAGGCATTAATGGCAGTTCTCCTGGCAGTCACCCGCTAGCGTCACGCTTTATGGCGGGGTGAGACGGCTCAGGGTGCCAGAGAGACACCTCATACCCTCTTGGGATCTGCTAGTGGTGTTACGTGCTCTCACAGGGCCTCCGTTCGAGCCCCTGGAGACAGTGGACATAAAGTTTGTCTCTTTAAAGACAGCGCTGCTGCTGGCGTTAACGTCAGCAAAACGCGTTGGTGACATGCAAGCCCTGTCAGTCAGTCCATCGTGCCTTCAGTTCTCGATCGCTGGTGACAGAGTGGTTATGCGACCTAATGCTGCTTACACACCTAAAGTGGTGGTAACCCCATTCCGCAATCAGGTGATTGAATTAGCAGTTTTCTCGCCTCCTCCTTTTGCGTCAGCAGAGGAGGAACATTTGAATAAGCTCTGTCCAGTGCGCGCTCTCCGCTGTTACGCAGAGCGCACTAGAGCTTTCAGACAGTCAGATCAGCTATTCGTGTGCTTCGGTGCACGCGCAAAAGGCAGACCTCTATCAAAACCGAGCCTCTCCCGTTGGATAGTAGAGGCTATCGTGTTGTCTTATAAGAGCTTGTCTTTAGATCCCCCGGAGAAGTTGCATGCGCACTCTACGCGGGGGGTCTCGTCTTCCTGGGCCTTACTGAAGGGCGTATCAGTGGAAGATATTTGCAAAGCTGCAAGCTGGAGTTCTCGCCACACTTTCATTAGATTCTATATGTTAGATGTGGCTGAACCTAATTTTCTTCATGGTGTTCTGCAGGCAAGCGATCTCTGAATCCCCTGACCTGAGAACGATGTAAATGATAAGTGTGTTCATCGGTGTCTACATGTTTGTTGCACATGAAAAACTCCAGGGTGGTTTCCTGCAGGCGCAGGATCGCGATCCTTGCCTCCTATGATAAAGGTTGCCCTGTTAATATGTTCACCGCCAGCGGCCGTATGAACCTCTATGAGGGCAAAGGCTTCAATAAAGCTGGTGTGTGTAATTGGCTGCCACTGTATTATCACGCGGGAATGTATAGGGTCCCAAACTGTTATATCGCAGTGAACTGCGATAAGGAACGTCTCGGTTACTTACGTAACCTCGGTTCCTTAAGCAGGAACCAGATATAACAAAGTTGGCGTGTACAGTGTTACCTTGGATTGATTGTCTTGCTCAGTTTCTTTCCAAGGCAGATCTGAGGGCGCGTAATGATATTATAGTACTCCTGGGAGGCGGGGCCAGGAGCGCGCGCTGACAGATCTCGCGGCCTTTCAGGCGTGAATAGATAAATGCTTCGATTTGTACCCCATGACTGACGTCATGTACCATACTGTTATATCTGGTTCCTGCTTAAGGAACCGAGGTTACGTAAGTAACCGAGACGATTCTTTTGATCTACGGTCTTGAGCCAAGCTAAGCCTACTGTAGGCGATTATATTTGCTCCCACCTATCAAGACGATGTTTTTATAGCCTACTTAACGTTCCCTCACAATGGTAGAAGTTGTTATGTTCTCAGTGTTCGCATAGAGGTCCTCGCACAATGTTCGTATGTTTGAGAGCGTCCACGCTGCCCAGATTCACCGCAAATGTTTTATAAAAGTTAATGAAACAAACAAACAAAAAATGGAAGCATTTATCATCAGTCAGTCAGAAACAAGTAAATTCGAATTGTAATGAGGCCATTAGGAAAACATTTTCTTATCATAAAAATCACATTTTAAAAAGTAACGGGGAACATAATGAACATGTTTAGGCCTACTTAATTATTCATGATGTTAGATTAATAGTACATTTTTTGCTGATGTTCTTCTTCTCTTCTGAAATACCACTGCAGTTGCAACTTTAATTGACTTTTATATTTGATTGTTTTCTGTAGCCTTCCTGCTACGGGGTCCTGCTGGTCCTCTGGTAGCCCAGCTGGGAGGTTCTGTTCTTCTGCCCTGTTCTGCTGAAACCCCCTTGCCTCTGGAGGAACTGGAGGTGGAGTGGAGAAGGACAGATTCAGAAGCACTGGTGCACCTGTTCCAAGAGGGGGAAGTTCGACCAGAATCACAGAGTTATGACTATAGTGGCAGGGCCCATTTTCTCACAGAGGGGTTTGCTGCAGGAAATTACTCTCTGCTGCTCACTAATGTGACCCGTGCGGATGGTGGACTTTACATTTGTAAAGTGTTTACAAATCTGGACTCAAACGAAATCACAGCTGAAATCAAAGATATTGGTGAGGTTCTCTGTTGTCTGAACGATTTGTAAAAGCAGCTAGGTTTGGTTGTTCTCTTAATGGTCTCCTTCTGCCATGTGTTTGTATCTACACTACACACCTGTACCACAAAGGGAGCTACACAAAATGGGTTTCATGATCTTTTATGGGTCCAATGTTAAGCTGTGCTATAGCCATTACTACCAGTTATAGTGTTCTATAATGTGCTATAATGTGTTTAGGACATTAAGGTTTAGGATTATGTATGGACTTTTAGTAGTAATATTCTGGACAGACCCTGACTGTTTTTTTAAAGGCAATATTGTCTTTGTCTCTTGGTGTGTCAGAGCGCCTTGTAGTTATTGGGACAGGTGTGGCCTCTGCCTTTGTTGGTGATGAGGTCACTCTGGACTGCTCTGTGGACTCCCATATCCCTCCTGGGGAACTGGAGAACGTCACCTGGAAGAAGAAAGACCAGGAGATGCTAGTGCTAGTTTTCAGATATGATCAGATCGTGCCAGTCTCTGCACATGAACTTTATCGAGACAGAGCGGACCTCTTCACTGCTGAAATCCCCAAAGGAAACTTCTCCCTGAGACTCAAACACGTTAGGCCTGAGGACAAAGGAGAATATATCTGTGAAGCCCACAGTGGTCATCTGTCAGCCAACACCATTATTGCCCTGCAGGGACTGGGTAAGACGACAGACTACTAGGAATTTAATATGAATTAAATTTGTTCGTAACAAATTGATCTGTTGTCATTTATAAAGAATCAAGTGAGTAGATTTCATTTCTTGTATAATTATAAAGGCTGACCCTATAGGCAAAGAGTAATATATTTGGAAACAAACAAATTATTTTTAAGGGTGCATACTACAGTTTAGGTTTAGAAAATCTGCTTCTTAAGAATGACAACCTAAAGACATCGCCTGTTTTCTTTACTCCATGTCATTTCTGTTCTGTTTATCTTTTATTCCTTTAGGACCTCCACCTGTGCTGATCTTGGCATTAGTGTTGTGTGTCATTACTGTTCTGTTGGCTCTTGGGCTTGGGGTTCCATCACTTATCCATTTAAAATCAAACGGTAAGGACAGAATATACACTCAGTAACACCCAGGCCACTTTGAGGGCACTTCATTAGTTACACCTTTCTAGTGCTGGATAGTCTTCAAACAGCCTGAATTATTTGGTGGCTGTTTTCCCCAAAAAAGCACTCTGTAGTATATATTTATACGTTTTCACCGAACCATATGCTGTCAGTACACAACAAATCGTATTGCACACAAGACAACCAAACTGGCATTAGAGATACCAGTGATGTAGTCATCAGTGGTGGAGGAAGTACTGAAGTTTAGTACTTAAGTAAAGGTACAAGTACCCAGGAAAATATATACTTTAGTACAGGGGTTCTCAAACTTTTGCAAGATGGGCCCCCCCAAAGCTGGTTAGGGGTAGTTGGGGCCCCCCCGCGGCCCGCCGCTACCGCCCTCAACTACACCACCATATATAGGGCCTCATTTATAAAACGTACTTACGCACAGATTTGATCTGAGAGTGTTCGTGCGATCAAATCCACGTCTAAGTACAGATTTAGAAAAACCGTCTTAGACGTAGAAAAGGACGTATCTCTACGTCTGGTTCTAGTTCGTGTAAGTACATTTCCTTGTGGCAATACTGGAGTACTGCAGGAATTCGGAACTCTCCGAGCGCCGACACGCAGTTTCATCATCATCATCGTCACCACCACCGTCACCATAGGGCTAATGGTAAAAGGCCAAATGAATGTTTCGCTCAATAAAATCAATTAAACAATTTGAATAATTCATACATGAATGAAATTCACGTCTAATAGGTATTCATTTTAATTCCACACGTGTAAAACATTTCGCTCAATTTCTAGCCTATAAAAAGCCTGATAGTGACAGTTTTCAGTAGGAGATATGGCTGCTTTGGCGTTGTTAGAGGATATTATCCCTCTGTGTCCGAAATGTATTACATGTCCATACAGTGCCCAGGAACAGCGAAATGTGAAAGAGGATTTTCTGCGTAAAACAGGGTTCCCAATGGCTTCTCACCCCGATTGCGCACACTCAGACAGCCTAGGAAGCCCACTTCGATACAGCACATGCCCGTGCGCGGTCGGTAGTGGAGCGCAGCATAGGCATGCTGAAGGGAAGGTGGCAATGTTTGGATGCATCGGGAGGGAGATATGCCCCCGAAAAGGTTTGCCAGATCATCCTAGCCTGTTGTGTGCTACACAACATCTGTCTAAGCCATGGCATAGAGGAGAAGATGAAATGCGTATGGACCAAGATGACCACTGATGGAGATCATTTCCAAACACTGTTAATGACTTAAGAATATAATAATCAAGTGCCTTGTATTATTAATTACCTTATATGAATCATGTACTTATGTAAGCAGGAACATGGCTTTTCTGTGTTTCTGCGTGTGTGTAACTTAGAATATTAGGTGCCACTTAGTCTGTGGCACGGTGGCTCAGTTGCTTGCACTGCTTGCACTGCCGCCTCACAGCAAGAAGGTCATGGGTTCGATTCCCACATGGGGCGCTGTTGGCTCTGGGGGGCAGGTCCTCCCCAGAGTGCAGAGTGCTCAAGTGGGCTATCTCCCGGGCCTTTCTGTGTGGAGTTTGCATGTTCTCCCCGTGTTCACAAGGGGTTTCCTCCACTAAGAACCCCAACAGAAAAAACATGCAAAACAACAGAACACATGTCCATCCCTGACCAAAGATGGACAGCTCACTTCACTTGGTCCCCGGGCGCTACAAGCAGAAAAAGCAGAAAATAAATTCACCGCGACCTCAGGCTTACCTGCGTGTGTGTGTCCTGTGTCGCCTCCATATATGCACGTGTGTGTTCCAGTGTGTCGTGTGTGCCATTAAAAACCTGACAAAGGTCTTAATTATTATATGTACAAGAGCATGTTTAGACCAGAGGTGATAAGAAGGTTCGAACTGTGCTTCTTCCAACCTTGCAAAACTTCCATCCTTGCCTCAGGCGTCAGAAATCCACCACGTGGTTATCTCTGCTGAGCGCTCAACTTCGGTCTATATAAACCTTGTGCGATGTGTTTATCATGGCTTCACTTTCAGCCTTGTGCTGGGAGTGAGCCCGATCGCAATTGTTGTTTGTCTAATAAATATACTTATATGCAGCTCCAGAGTCCTGAGGTAACTAGGGTGAATTTTCACCTATCATATTTGGGGGCTTGTGTCCGGGATTCCAACAACCTCATCGACTCTCCACGCTGGGCTAATCATCAGGATCTGAACCGTACGGAGGCTTACGAGACTCCGTTTTTCTTAAGACCTCAAACTTGAATTGGAAGGAGGCCAGGGCCTGCCAGCGAGGAGAGCTGAGAGTGAAGGAATTGAATTAGACTATAGGGGTTGGACTCCGAGCTGTTTGTGAGTATATTGTTTGTTTGTTGTAAATGCACGCCAGTATATGGTTCTTGTTTGTTTCGGTTTTGTATACACTTGTCTTCAAGTGGGGTTGAGACTAACTTTTTGCCTGTTTGCCGCGGAGTGAAAAGGGGAACAAGAGCACCTTCCTGAAGAAAGGACCTTGCCTGTTTGCCCCGTGTGTTGAACGAATTGCTAGAGTTAGAGAGACTCCTGTCTGTAGTTTTCATGTTTTGGAGCGCTCAAGGTTTAAAAGCACCTCCCTGAAGCGGGGACTTTATCTGTTATATTATAAGCACTGTTCACCTTCCCATCACCTCCTGTCAACCATAAGGGTAGAAGGAACGGAAAGAAGGAAGGGTAGCGTTCATTTTTGGAAACGCTAAAGGTTATATGTAAAGAAGACCTGTTGCCATGATCACCCTCCAGAAGAAGGAAAAGGTTAGCGCGCGCTAAAGATATATAAGCACTGTTCACCTTCCTGAAGAAAGGTACCGTACGCTCAAGGTTAAAAGCACCTCCCTGAAGAGAGGACTTTTCTGTTAAAACAGGCCTGTGTCGTGGTGGAACGCAAAAGGCTATATGCAAAAGCGCTGTGATCTGAACTTGAAAACTCTCTAGGCCTATTTTCTCCGGATATTTCTGTATATTTTCCTGTTCGCCTTGTTTGAAGGGAACAAACTTCTCAATTTCTGTTTTCCTGTAGGATCTCCTGATAAGCCTCTGGGTGCCTTAGCAAATAGGCTATACGAAAGGGGTATAATCCTAAGTGAGAGTAATACTACAAAATGGGAAACAAGCAATCTAAAAAAGAAAAAGACATATCCCAGTTAGAAGGAGATATGAAACATACAAATGCTGACTGTGCAAACATACTGACGAACTTTTTACCATGGGTAAAACACAGATAATTGTAGTCTTAATTTATGTAATTAAAGATTTCGCATTACTGAGATGCCTTGACCCAGAACCAGTAGGGGACTGATCACCCCAGGGAAATTCCCTGGCCTCAACCTCCTCACAAAACGAGAGAGACGGGGGCCCTCTGGTCGGGCTTGGTTGACTCAGCATTGCGATTTACATTTACATTACATTTAGTCATTTCGCAGACGCTTTTGTCCAAAGCGACGTACAAGGGAGAGAATAGTCAAGCTACGAGCAATAGAACCTGGTGTAACAATAAATAAATACTACTTTACATAAGAAATATAACAAAATGAAATAAAAAGGAAAAAAGAAGTGCAGAAATGTAACTGCTGTAATTGCAAGTTACGCACTAGTCGAAGTGCCAGTTAGGACGGGAAGTGCTCTCTGAAGAGTTGGGTCTTCAAAAGCTTCCTAAAGGTAGAGAGGGACGCCCCTGCTCTGGTAGTGCTGGGTAGTTCATTCCACCAACGTGGAACTACAAATGAGAAAAGTCTGGACTGCCGTACTTGCACAGACGGCAGTGCCAAACGACGCTCACTAGAAGAGCACAGCATCCTGGGTGTAACATTTGCCCTTACAAGAGCATTTAGGTAGGTGGGAGCAGAACCATCAAGCACTCTGTAGGCAAGCATAAGTGACTTAAACTTAATGCGAGCAGCTACAGGCAGCCAGTGGAGGTCAATGAGTAGCGGGGTGACGTGTGCCCTCTTCGGTTGGTTGAACACCTGACGCGCCGCCGCGTTCTGGATCATTTGTAGTGGTTTCACCACGCAAGCCGGCAGGCCCGTTAGGAGGGCTTTGCAGTAATCAAGGCGGGAATTCACCAAGGAATCCACCAAAGCGGCAGGACCTAGAGACAGAGGCAATGTGGTCCGTGAAAGTCAGTTGGTCATCAATAATGACCCCGAGGTTTCTTGCTGTTTTGGATGGAACAAGAGACAAGGAGTCAATATTGATGCTGATGTTGTGGTGGATGGCCTGTTTGGCTGGAAAGACCATCAGTTCCGTTTTGGCCAGGTTCAGCTGAAGGTGGTGGTTTTTCATCCATGTGGATATATCAGCAAGACAGTCCGAGATCCACGCCGAGACAGTGGTGTCCTCAGGAGGGAAAGACAGAAACAGTTGAGTATCATCGGCATAGCAATGATAGGAAAAACCATGCGAGCGGATGATAGGGCCCAGCGAAGTGGTGTAAATGGCAAAGAGAAGTGGTCCCATCACCGAGCCTTGGGGCACCCCTGTGGTAAGGTGGTGAGGTACAGACAGCTGACCTTGCCATGACACATTGAACAAGCGCCCAGTGAGGTACGATTCAAACCAGGAGTGCGCCTTGCCAGAAATGCCCATACTTGACAGTATGGACAGAAGGATGCGGTGGTTGACTGTATCAAACGCAGCTAATAAATCAAGCAGGACGAGAGCTGAGGATTGAGCTGCTGCTCTAGCTGTTTTTAAGGCCTCTGTCACAGACAACAGGGCTGTTTCGGTGGAGTGACCACTTTTGAATCCAGACTGGTTTGGATCGAGGAGATTGTTCCTTGATAGGAACTCTGTGACCTGTTTGGAAGCTGCCCTCTCAATGGTTTTTGATAGGAGCGTGAGAAGTGAGACCGGTCGATAGTTTTCCACCTGAGTGGGATCGAGAGACGGCTTCTTGAGCAGCGGTGTTACGCGAGCCACTTTAAATGAAGAAGGGAATGTTCCAGAATTAAATGAAGCATTAATCACCTGTGTTATTGCCGGTAAGACGGCAGGCGATATGGCTTGAAGGATATTGGATGGGATGGGGTCCAGCGGGTATGTAGTTGGACGGCTACCTGTTAGGATTTTGGAGACCTCACTCTCGCTGAGAGGGGTGAAAGAAGGAAATGATGAGCCATTGACGGTTGCGCCCTTAGGGGGGGGGAGATAGTTGGTCGAACTGTTTCCCGATGGCTGCCACTTTCTCTGTGAAAAAGGAAGCAAAGTTATCAGCAGTGAGGTTAGTAGCTGGGGGAGGAGGAGGAGGGTAGAGCAGAGTTTTGAAGGTGGAGAATAGTTTCCGAGCGTCAGTTGCACCGTTGATCTTGTCGTTGAAAAAAGTCTTCTTAGCAGCAGTGATGCTGGATGAGAAGGAGGCCAGCAGTGTCTGGTAGCTTGCAAGATCGTCCAGTGCTGCAGATTTGTGCCACTTTCTCTCAGCCGCTCTGAGATTGGAGCGCTGCGTTCGGAGGGTATCACTCAGCCACGAATGAGACTGGGTAGAACGAGCAGGTCTGGTGGAAAGTGGACACAAAGTGTCCAAGCATGAGCTCAGAGTGGAGCAGAGTGATTCTGTGGCATCATCGACACCTAGTGAGGAGAAAGTGGATAAAGGTGGAAGAGCAGAAGAAACCAGAGAGGAAAAGTGGGTGGGAGAGAGGTTGCGGAGGTTGCGCCGGAACGAGACCATCGGAGGGGGGACAGAGGGTTGCTCAATGAGCCGAACATCGAAGCGAATGAAGAAGTGGTCCGAGCGATGCAGAGGGGTTACCGTTAGGTTGTCCGTGGTGCAGTTCCGAGCAAGGATGAGGTCAAGCTCTTTTCCTGCTTTGTGAGTTGGAGGAGTGGGGACCTGTTGTAGGTCGAACGAGTGAACCAGGGTTCGAAAGTCAGCTGAGTTGGGATTGTCTAGGTGGATGTTCATGTCGCCAAGGATGAGTGTTGGACACTCCTGCTCAGGGATGGATGACAGCAGGGTGTCCAGCTCATGGACGAAATCACCCTGTTGTTCTGGTGGACGGTAGATAACAATCAGTTTTAACAGGAGCAGTTACCATAATTGCATGATATTCAAAGGAGGCATACCTGTTTGAAGGCAGCAGTGGAGTGAATTTCCAGTTGTCTGAAATCAGCAGCCCTGTCCCACCTCCACGACCAGATGGCCGGGGAGTATGGGAGAAGGCATGCGATCTCAAGAACAAACTATGAGAGTCTGAAAATAGAATAACCCTAGTGTGAAGAATAAGATAAAGGTAATTTAAAAGATCAGTTATTATTAGAGGTATTAAGAGAAATACATAAAATAACTTACAAATGGGAAAAAGTGCGTCAAAATCAGAAGACGCACATGATAATGGCAATAAGAGGATTATGATACCTTTCCAAGGTGCTCCGACAGCAACAATGTTGGAATTGTTGGGGGGGGGGGGGGGGATACAAAAGGAGAAAAGATGCAAGAGAACTGGGCTGTCTCTTGCTCGGGTGACTCGCATGATGGTGGTAAAGACGGATATGTTGAGGATTATGATCCCTTTCAGTAGACCTCCGACAGCACAGACATTGAAATAGACACAAACCATGATTTGAAAAACCTGACTGGTGATGATGATATGGACAGTATCAGTATATGGCTTATGACAATCAACTTTAGCACAATGTAGCAGAATGGTTTCCATGCATGTAATCTACCTTTCACATACAGTAAATGAATAATTGACATGCATTGTATGCTTATACAAAGTAGTTTTACATGCTTAATGCTTTAAAAAAGAATACCTTTTTAGCAATTATCACATATCCACCCCTTCAACTATACACTTGTTAGTAGATTATCTGGTCAGATCATTTATGCAACTCTACACACTCCTGCACCACTAAACTATACACATTCAAAAATCTTTATTGGTTGTTGGTCCGATGCTTATTCCTTACATTCATTTTTGACCCTGTATTTTCTAGTTGTTGGACAATTTGTCTACCATGGGAAGGGTAGATTGTACATTTTCACAGAGAAAGAGACAAGAGACAAACTAAGAATGGAAAAACGCAACTTCCTTGTTAGGTTTTTTACGCAAGCTTTGCCGCATGAATAAAATATTTTTAACCTAACCTGGTTTGCCACAGGATCCTCTTGTGTGCCTTAGCTTCAAAGCTTTTCTGCAGTTCTCACCCATATAAACCTGAGTTCTTCTCTCAGAGTGACTGAAACATTTCATCGGGGACTGGTCATGGCAACCTCCACAGTGATTCTGCTCGTCTGCCTACTGGGCACACTTAACACAGTCCAGTGTCAGCACGAAGAGGTAAGGGGCCTAAACTCTCCTGGAGCATCGTGAGAGCAGGGATAAAGAAAGTCTCATTTTAGATTATCAGGGTTTTCTTTGGTGACTGATAACAAACAGTTAATGGAACTTCATGACCCAATCTGAGAAATATATTCTTGAAATGTTTTTTTCTTGTAATTAGATGTATTGCCATCTGTGTGTTTCTAATATATTTGCAATTGCAGGCAAATCCAGAGGATGTTGAGAACAATGGCGAAATTGGTGAGTTTTCCCCCCACAAAATTTGGCACATATGTTACATTACAGGATATAAATGAATGTAATATTTGAATCCATAAGCTTTATTTAAAATAGTGTATAGGGTTGTGTACTTTGTAGTATTTTCGGGACAGGTGTAAATGTAAAATGGAAATGGTCTGTGTCAAGAACAACACCCAGTCACTGAATCATTTAACTGTTAAGGCTAAGATCCTTGTGTCATTGTAGATGGGTCCTGCATAACCTGAAGTGTTTTATGGTATTTCATGCTCTAGACAGCATCCCTGTGGAGGAAAACTACACAGTGTCCGCTCTAATTGAAAGGGCCAACAAGAATGCAGGTAAGGAGGTGTTGCAGCTCTTAAAAGAACATCAGCAATGATGTCAAGATGTCACACTATTAATTAAACATACATAACCATATGTAACATAAACATAATATATAGAAGTATCACTATAACCATTTTGAGCACAAATAGACCTATTCATTCTGATGGAGTAGACTACATGAAATGTTCCATAATCTATCTCTTCTCATTTAATTGCTTAATTGCTGAATTCTATTTAATTTTCCAGGGCAGGAACTTGATGATCCGGAGATCGTGGAGGGTGATATTGCCGTGTACACTGGGCTCCAGAACGCTGACCCTTGCACCTCCCGTGGCTGCAAATGGCAACGCTCCAGTAATGGCAATGTCTATGTTCCATACGTCATCGCCAATCAGTTCTGTAAGGAACATGTGTTATTGTACAGTTATTATACTTCTTAAAGGTAGCGAATTGCTCCTCCCTGTCCATTCAGTGTTTGCGCTCAGAAAAAGGTCCGATGTTCGCACACAGTCCTGGCTCTGTAAATGGGAAACAAACATAGTGGTTTGGACCAAGCCATAAAGAATCCCAGGCAATCAACATTTGATTTGATTTAAAATGTATATATCAACAACCTTTAGCGAAACCTAAACCGAATCACAATCTACCTTTACGCAATGTGGTTTTATTTTTTTATGAGAAACCACTAGTTTCTCAATCTATGTTTTCTCATAGATTTTTTCTCTTAGACTTCTCGCAGTGTGTTCAGGATCCTAGTTGAGTTTAGCCTTAAAGGTTGTGTTCAGTCCTAGTGTGAGCATACTTTGGGACCCGACAACTTTACATGTGCAAGATGTGTGACTACTTTTAGCGACAAACATATCAGTCATAGCCAAGTTTCCAAAGGAGGTAAGGAGTCTCTAAATGCGAGAACATTTAATAAAACTCTATTTTCAGATATGATTGTGTATTTTTAAAAGATATGTTTTCTTTACTGTTTTTCCCTACAGCCCAAAGGGAGAGGGCCATCATTGAGAAGGGCCTGCAGTCTTTTGCCCAGTCCACCTGCATCCGCTTCACAAGACGCACATCGCAGAAAGACTATGTTAACATCCAGTCACGCTCAGGGTATTGACAACATAACAATACAATGCAAGACCTTAGAAGACCCTAAAATTGAGCTTTTTAAATTTTTGAGCAAGTTGTAGTTGAAATTAGCCAGGATTCCAATTCCTTTATTAATTATTTGTTGAACTTTGTTATGTCAAGAGTTTTTAAATATAAACCAGACTATTAGAAATATTAATGAAGAAACCATCCACGATTAGTCCTTCCTCAAGCAGTCCTCAAAAGTGATATTGAATGCCCATGTGTGGTGCAATGTATAGCACTGCCATGTCAGAAATATTGGCAAAAAAAATTTGATAGTTTAAATTCATAATTGAAAAATTGAAAGGATGGGCTGTTGTTTCCCACTGCAGTAATGTTTGAAACTTCTGCTGGCTTCAGGTGCTGGTCCTACGTCGGGCGTAGAGGTGGAGAGCAGGTGGTGTCCCTGGCTAGGAGTGGGTGTGTTTACCACCAGGTAGTCCAGCACGAGCTGCTGCACGCCCTGGGCTTCGACCACGAGCAGTGTCGCAGCGACCGTGACTCACACGTCCGTATTCTCTATCAAAACATCATCAGGGGTGAGCAAGACCTGCTGCTGCCTCCCCACAGAATTATCAATCAGCAAAATGTGTTCCTGGCTTCCTTCCCTTATTATAACATACTGCTATGTATTTTTTTAATTCTGGGAAGGAACTCTAGCTCTAGCCGGGTAGAATGTAAATTGTGTTGTTTTATTATTGTTATTGTTACTAATAGTAGTGTAACTATTACCATTGCAATACATTGACACATGTGCTTGACAACTGAATACAGTGAATCATATTAATTAGATTAATGTCATACTTCAAAAAAGAATCATTGATAACCTTGTAGCCAGATGATGTCAGCTGTGTGCCATCTTTGATTTTGATTTCATGAGTACAGAATTGGAGAATAAGTCTCAAACAAATGCATGTCATGGCAGTCAGTTTGTAAATTACATGTTGCAGGTTCACTAGACATTGTTTTTTCTCAGGACTAGAGTACGCCTTCAATAAGATTAATACCAACAACCTGGGTACTCCCTATGACTACGGCTCAGTCATGCAATACGGTCGGTGAGTTTTGAGCCCCACACTCCTTAAGGAACACCAATACAGGCACATGGGCATACAGTATATGAACAAGTTTACTTTCTCTCTCTCTGTGTGTGAGTGTGTGTGTGTGTGTGTGTGTGTGTGTGTGTGAGAGAGAGATAAAGCAAGAAAGAGAGAGTGAGAGACTTCCACAGTATACACACAATCATGTTATGGATAATTCAGGTTTAGTCCTGGTCACACAATAATGACCATGAATAATGATCATGATAATGAGACGTCAAACAGTGCAGTAAACCCCTGACTTTAAACATTGATGTACCTCCTGCCTTTCAGGTATGCCTTTTCCCGCAACAGGCAGCCCACCATCGTCCCCATTCCCGACCCCAATGCAGTCATCGGGAAGGCCTCCGAGATGAGCCGCTTTGACATCATGCGAGTCAACCGTCTCTATGGATGCAGCAGGTAGCATCATTGCTCACCCCACGGCCTTACTGCGGTAAACCATTAAACATCTGTATTCACAGTATTAGTATGTGGAGTTGTGAGTATGTGGAGTTGTACTGTATTTCAAGAAACTTTCAAGAGATGAGCTGCTGCTTTTTGCTTTCTGTTTTTCTCCAGAATGAATGGCGCCATAGCTGGCAACATGAACACATCGCTCTAGGCCTTCACCATAAGAAGTGGCTTTTCCAGCTCAATTGCATAAATGAATGCAGGATGTTTGAATAAACAGTTTAATTGTGTGAGTTTGTTACTAGAATGTTTTGTAGTCTAATACTACAACTACATTAACCAAAACCTTTATAGCATAAAATTATTCAATTGTAAAGCCTTTAAGCTGAAGCCAATAAAGTTGCTTTAAGGGAAATCTGTCGCTGAAGTTCATGTTTCCAGTCTCATTAGTAATTTGCTTCTTTTGTCATGCTATATAAATAGGAAAAAATTACACCCATATCTTGTGAAGATTTGGAATATAAATACAATTCTTTGCATCGCAGGTCAAACACATTGGTTAAGACACAGACTTAGGCTACATACATTTTCACAGTATTGTATTCTTCACCTCTCTATGTATGCAGGGATGGAAAACCTCCAACAGTGGCACTACCCAAAGCGTTACCTCAACCACTAATTATCCCTAACGTGTCTCGTGGCTGCCAGCTATGAGAGTGATGTGTATATAAACACTCCTCTGCGTTACACTCACGCCAGGTATTCTCTCTAAACGGTAGATAGAGAGTGAACGCTACTCTGTGTTTTCTGTGCTTACTATACACAAACATTTAAGACCACGTTCAAGGGATACAGGCAGGCCCGGGGTGGGTAATCGGGAGAATCGGGAGAGTTCCCGGTGGGCCGCTTCACTTCTGGGCCGGTCGAAAATTTATTTTTTTGACAATTGTCACGTTAGTCTATCTTCTCTTAAAGTAGGCTACACACGTTACGCATTCTGACACCGCAGCCTCTGCATAGGTTGTACCATGCGAGGGAGTTCTCCCCTCCCAAATAGAGTTGGTTGGGTCCATAGCCCGTCTTCTCAGATATTAGATGTGCCAAGCTTACCGAGATATTTTATACATGCTGTAGATGCTGTTGCTGCTATTCGCAATGTAACTGTATACTGTACTGTGAGTTGAACTGTAAACATTAGTTCAATATGCCTCTTTGTTGAAGAGTGGGATACGTTTCAAATGCTTTATTTATTCATTTGTTTATTTCTGCTTTTGTTAATTTATCAACCTATCCTATAGTGGAATATTTTTTTGTTAACTTCTCAGCTTAAGTGGATTATTATTTAACCTTTACATTATTTGTTGAACCATGGTATTAATAAAAAAAAAAACTACAGGATAGTTTATCCAATTTCCACTACCATGGAAAAAGTGGGCCGGTCTTGGGCCTGAAATTCCCGGGCTGAAAAGTGGCCCCACTCCGGCCCTGCTTATATATATAAATATATTCCCCGGGAGCATGCCCCGGACCCTCCTAGGGGGTTCGCATCGTTGTCACCTTTTTCATCCCTGATGAGTTTGCACCCCTGACTTTATGTATGCAGACGACCTAGCTTTACTATCCATGAGTACAGGTGGGTTGTTGGAGTTGTTGGAGTACAATTGCTTGTTTTGTGGATAAGCAACAACACTAAGAAACATTGTATACATTCTATACAATCTAGCACGCCAAAGTTGAAGAAGGGACCGGAGGACGCAGTCAGGTTTCTGGAGTTTATTTCAGCGTGGAGACCCCCTCTCAGCTGGTGCTCAGAGAAAGGCCTACCTGTTTGTAGACTATGAATGGTATTTATACCATTCAGTCAGATAAAATACATTAGGGGAGAGGGTGACCACGCCCTATAAGTGAGAGGAAGGGGGAGACAGTGGGGTGAGGGTTTCACCTAGGGGGGGTGATAACAGGGTACAAAGGGTGATAGCAGGAAGGAGGCTAGTACCCTAGTAAGGGGTTCACATGCCATTTGTTCAGGTCTCAGTGAGAGAGACAGAGTACACATCCAAGAATGAGTTACAGATACAAAATAATGCTACAACAACATGTCTTTTACAACAACAGAATATCAATATTTCCGGTTCCATCAGTCCCCCATATGAGCATTTCTATGCTCACACAATAACCACCATGCAACCGCCAATCAGAGCAGGAAACATAAATATATGTTACAGATACAAATGATACAAAATAACAGTAGAATAGCTATTTTGCAGTTCCATCAAATTCATACCTAATGTAATGCCAAAGTCCATTCACTAAAATTGACTGCCGTTGTTACACTGCTTGCCCCAAGCCCCTCCTCATGTGTTTCCAGCCTTGTTGATAGGCTTATTCTTGTCAGTTAACAGTAGCAGCTCTCAACAGCTTTGTAGATCAGGTTATTTCCAACAGCTATGGTCACTTTAATGAGCCTTTGTTTGTATTTTTCTGTTCAGTCCAGTCATCTGCTATAAGATTTGGAGTACTGAGGGAGGTAGTAAAGCATTGGCCTTAATGGGTATCATATCCGGATTATCATTACATATGAGCGAAAAATTATTCTTCGGAGGTAAGGACACTTTTTCATTTACCAAATGTACTTATCCAATCTTTGTCTCATCTTGTATAAATAATGTATTATTGTAAAACATAGAAAGCATAGTGTATATATATATACACATGGTTCAGGGCACGGCACGAGTATTCTATTATTATTTATAAGGAAACACCATGTCTTTGAAAGGCTAAGTAATCAAATTTACAGAAGTAGTTGTAGTTCAACCTGGACAGTCTTGAGGCCGTGTGCGAATACTGGCTAATGCCACTAGGGGGCGTTCCAGAGCCTGTTCTGTGACAAGTCAATGCCTCCGGCACCTTGCACTTACTGTAGGACACACAACTAGGGGGAGCTCCGAAGACTGTTCCGTGACTGGAAAGCTTTTTTTACATGTGTGGAGCCTGGTCTAATCACAGTTAATTCTATTGCCCTGGCATCAGTCAAAAGTCAAGTATGTACAGCCCAGCTTGACTGGCAACACATTCACTTCCAAAAAAAGGAAAAAAAACAGTTACCTGGCAGTGTCTGAGGCCAAGAAAAAAACTGTCCACTATCTAGGAAGAAAAGATAGAAAAAGATAAACATCAAGAGGAGTAAAAAAGAATATCAGACGGGAGTATAATTTTTAGGTGAACAGTCCCCATAATATATAAATATGTTTAAACATCATGCCTCTTTCAACAGTCTCAACCTGCCTCCTGATCAAACTCCACTCAGGTAGTCATAACAACCAACTACTGTGGAAGTCCACTACATTTCTCTACTCTATTTACACTGCTCTATCTCATCTCCATCTCTATCTATTTAAGGTTATTGATAAGTATGGCCATCCAGTGCTTTAGGATACTTAAAGATACATTAAGGACTTTATGGGTTAGAGTTAAAATGCTGAAACTGGCAAACACAAAACAGCTATACAACGTAACCCTATCCTATTTAACGGTAAAGAAACTGTAGAAAATGACTGTTTTCATAGTCAGTGTTTTTTTTACCTTTCTCTTCTTCCCGGCTTTGATGTAGTACCCCATTCAGTGCCTCAGTATCTCCTGGAATTCAAGATGAGACATGCTTCACAGAGCACAAAGCCTAACCAGAGTTCTCCCACAGAGTAGCACTACATCGGTCTAGGACCATAAGAAAGACGCAGATTCGAGAACAGTAGACTAAATGAAATAGGAACATGATAGCAATCTGTTGTAGCACACAAAGCAGTGGTGATCATAAAGAACAGACCTAAACAGTCCTAAGAGTCCGTGTTGTTAAATCATCGGGAGAATGTGGGGGGCTGTATGAGTGCCAAAACCAAAACCTACAAATTCAGTGGTGATCAGGCCCACTCCTGGAGATGCCACATAGCTGATGATGAGGTTCTTAAGGTATATCATTTAACATGACGGAAATACCACAAGCATGTCAAACTTTTTATTTCTGTTACTTTTAACTTATACATACATGGGTCATAGTTACTACAAATTGTGATCAACTCTAATCTCTTGAACAGAACAGACAGTGTCGAGTTGTTTATGTAATAACTGTCCCCTTCAGAGAACCATATGAGCTGAGAAGAGCAGTACTTTGTTTACTTTATAACTGGGGGAAGTATTTATGGCAGGAGGTTGTTTCCTGGGGTACAATCAAGCACTTCTCTTTCACAGGTGGCATAAACAGATCAATCATTTCATTCCATCAATTACTTAGTTTCACCTTCAGTTATGTGATTCCGTAACCAGGACATAATTAGCTTATTTTAACACATTGTGAGTTGTAGCTACTTGTTTGCAACCACAATAACCTTATGCTTCATTTACTTTTTTTTTTTATTTACAAGGAATACACTTTATCTTACCTCAGTTTTCTATGAATATTTAATTGTCCTTTTTTTGTTGCCACACTACAGAGACATGTAGCAGTTGTTGCATGAATGAAATGAAAGCACAGGATGCACAAGTGTGTGACTTTGTGTATCTTAGTACACAATACCATGCTGCAACTGTAATAAAGAGAGTGCTGAATGTGAAACCAAATTGTTTGTTTGCTTCCTAAATATTATGTACTGAAAGAGGGAGACTGTCCTCTGACTTTACACTCAATTCAGTTCAGTTATGTTTTGGGGAGAAATGCATAATCATCAAAACTGCATAAAGCATTCTGTATAGAGATGACTTTATTTATCTCTTAGTATTATTTCAGTGGATGCTATCTAGTAGTGACTAAGTGAGAATGATAAAGTGCATTCTCAGTCCCCTCTTAGATGCTGAACCAAAGTTGTTTTTTTAAGTTATGAGTTATGTAAACCTCAAGGCAGGTCAATCTCTCTGGTGACAAATGGTAAATGAAAGCTAGAGGGCGCCTTGGAATCACGGCAGCTGACTGACCATGTAGCTGCTCTCTTACATGCTTGTAATCCAAATATTTCCTCAGATAATTACGGATTTTGATCATTGTTTAAATTGATGGCTGAGGGATGCTCTTCTATGTAAGAGAATGTCAGCTACATTCAAAAGCATTTTGTGATATATTAAGTCAGGGGCAAATATGGAATCATGGGGTAGTCCTGCCTGCCTTTCTTGGGTTCTCACACAAATCATGTGATTAATTATCAGTAAATTAGTTTTGGTTTTTATGGCTTGACAGCCCTGATCCTTATCCTTATACTGTTCAGGTAAGCTGTGAATCGTTTCCACCAATATGACTTATAGATTTCCCCCTTTCCCTTTTAGTGGATTGAAACAGACTCAGTGCAGTGTTACATACTCGTTGATAAGATGAAAAAAAAAAAAAGAATAATTTACACAGCTTTGTATAAATATGTGCGTAACACTATATGTAACACTTTTTTGCTCATCAGATGTATCTGTGTTCTCCAGATGTCTACCCTCACCTATTTAAAGGCCTGTGGAGAGGGAGGTGGAGTGCAGTGCATGTGGGACAGGTGGACAGTCACGCTGAGGCTCTGCTGGCTGTCTGCCTAAGGGCTGATCTGTACCTGCTGGGTGAGGCTTTAAGCCCCAGTCTGCCTCCCCTCATGTAGAAACAAGGTCCTCTTCGATTCATTAGCCAGCACCCTAAACACTTTTACAGCAGAGTGAGCTGCTATTACACACACACACACACACACACACACAAATATGCACTCAGAGACTTCCGCTTAAGACACTTCCTAATTAACTGGGTCATTTCAAATTCCCTCTTAATTAACAAAAATCTAGAGTGATTATCTCTGTTACTTTTGTGGATTACCATTGTGCAGCACCTTGTTTTTCTCCTCGAAAAAGGAAGTTCAGACAAGCCCAAAGCATGTTGACAACATCTTTGACAGAGACAGAGTCTCTTCAACAGCCCATCTGACCTGTGATAAAAATGGATGAAAAGTAATCGTTCTGCGGAAATTGCAAACACAAGTCAAATCCAGCATCTGCCACTTCACTAAGCAGCGAGCTTGTTCGACCAGCCTGTGTCTTTGGAGATTAGATGGATGGGTGCTAACCTGGCACAGAGATCAGACTGATCAGACAGTGGCTTTGATTCGCCAGGTTTATGAGGGCCACTGCTGTGACAGTGCAGAGATGTGATGCTTGGCAAGCCAACAGAGGCCCACAAACGGGGTGCTGGACTTTGAAAGCAGTCTCTGAAAACAAAACCCCAATATCTTTGTCAAAATGCAAGATGAAGACCAGTGACATACATAGTGTTTTTTTCAGACAGCTACAAATAAATTACAATTAAGAAAAGTATGTGTCATTTGCGTTTTGAAGCCTGCAAGACTTCCTGAAGATTCCTTCAAGATTTCTCTGCAAGTGGCTGCAGGAGACCAAACAAAACATTGTCGACATCCATATAGTTTGTCCAAAGGCAGAGCAAAATTGGCAGAAGCAGAACAGAATAGCTTTTGAAGTACAGAGGAACAACAACGATAATTCGGTCCAAATGACAGGCCTACTGTTGTGTGTACGGCCTCTCACACTACGTTATCAGTGGCAGTAAATGCTCCACTGATGGGATATTCCATGACATCAAAGAAGGGTGACACAAAGGCTGTTCTATTACAGGTGGCCCCTTGATATAAGGACCCCCCTAAGCTAAAACTGACAGTTCTGAGTAGCACTCTCTTGGGCCCCACTGCCACTACAGTACACAACTCTACTGAACACACTGAAGACTGTGCGAGTTTGTCTCCTGTCTTGTCAAGGGTCACTACTTTACTGACCCTCCATCATCATAGCTTCTCCATGCAATTAAGGCTTCACTGTTTCTGGCAATGTGAATGTGGGTCAAGTCAAGACTAAGTGGAAGAGACATCTTTAATTTATGTTAATAACGGTCTATGATTCTGTTGAACCAGGACGCTTAAACCTGCCAGATTGCAGATTGTAAGATAACTGATGAAGCTAATATGTCTTACTCCAAAATGCATTACGTTTTCGAAGATTGCGTTACATAACGAACAAGATCTTATTTGTGCAATTCTCATGACAGGGTCACTGTATACAAGATTGGCATTCATCTAGAAGAGTTCCTTCAGACACAACTTTATTAGTTTGTGTTTAGATTATAAATGTAGCCTGACACAGACCGATTCTTCCCTGGAGCATCCACTTTATTCGAATGTAAAAGCTCTTAGAAAAAATGACATGCTGCAGTGACAGTATACTGTACATACATAAACCATGTGTCCATCACCTGGCAAAGGTAAGGTACCTAAGGGCATACTGTCATATTGTTTAGAGGCAGGTGATTCTGGATTCCTTACTGAGTTGCACAGCTCACAGTAAAACCAACTTCTTACTACCTCAATTATTATAACCTTGTCCTTCCCAGAAGGTTGTAGTAAGTATAGCTGATTCATGTTACATATGTTTCCACATAAACACTTGTTATCCAGTTTTTGTATTCACCAGACAGAATAAAGCTTTACGAGCTGAACAGAATGGACAACCATATGTCGTCTATGTCTCTACATAAACGAAACGAGTAACTTTACGTTCCGCATTTTTTTGGCCATGAAAAATAGTCAGCCACGGTTCCATGCACTTTGTCCCTCCGCTGTCAGAGTATTTTTCATGTCCACAAACAATGACAGGTTGTCCTCTTTGCTCAGGTTTATGTCATTAATCACCAGTATTTCCAGGGAAGGAACAAAATACTGTCAAGTTTGGGATAAGCAAATCAACACTTACTTTGAAAACTGTCTTTGTTTCAATGCAATGTGTACAAGATTCATGGGGTAACCACACACATATACTGTTTTTATCAGAAACGAAATAAAAATATGAAGACACGAAGAGCTATCCAAACTGCTGTGATATGGGCAGTCTATATTCTAATAATCTGTGAGAGTTGAATCAAGGCACTCTCACGTCCTGTAAACCAGGAGGGTCCTTGTTCCCCTGGGCTTATTCGGGCAGGTAATCCCTGAAGGACCCAAAGCTGAAGCTGCGTCCCGTGGCGCCCAGTGCTGTGCCAGAGTGAATTCTGGGTATTTTCTCCATGAGTTTGGAGACGGCCCTGCGGCGGAAGGAGGGTGGCGAGGCATCCAGCTGCTGCGCCACATCAGCGTAGAGGGCGTGGAACACGGCGGCCGTCTCCTCCCAGCTGTCTCGCGCCGAGATCTCGTGGAAGGGGAGCTTGAGCCCGCGAGACAGGTTCTCGCCGTCTTCCGGGGTCACCATGCGGTCATACTCTAGGTCTTTCTTATTGGCCACGATGAGTGTGGGTGGCGGCTCGGCATTGCTCCGCCCCCTGTTGGCCCCAGCATGGATGTGATTGACCAGGAAGCAGAGGCGCATGACCTCATCGAAGCTGCACCTGTCCGTGACCGAGTAGACGATGAGGAAGCCGTCCCCCCACCTGATCTTCTCCTCAATCAACAGAGCGTCTTCCTCCTGATCGGGCAGGGAGTGAAGATGAAACGTCATGTTAAGATCTGAGTAGTTGGTGTTCAGTAGTATGAATGTTAGAAAATGTTCAACATCATGCATGCATGCATGTCCTCGGAGGTATTGAAACAAATTGCAACCTTCTTACATTACAAGATTCCTTCCTCAAATCTGTCATCTGCTGACTGTTGCCATATTCTTTTTTGGTTGCAGAAATAATACTTAGTTTCAAAGTTTTGTGTGATACAAAAGATCACATAAATCCATGAAATATGAATTGTTTGGATGTTGGCTCTAAAACCCTGGAATATTATCTCTGAACATATTATCTTTGCTCAACGCTTATATCCTGATTTTACTAGTATTTTCATTTCAGGTCTGTTCTGTGTTATATGGCATTATGTCTCAAAAGTTTCTGTAAAGCAACATAACTTGCATATTTCTCACGAAAAGGTGTTATGGAAATTAACGTATTATTACTAAGATTGTTATCATTATTTTTCCCTTTAACAAAACAATCACTCATTGTTCTCTGCAGAACCTGACTTCCTGACCCCTGGGTGTGTATTGTTCGCTACAGCTGACTGCACAAAGAAAGGTATGTATATGAGCACATTTATGTTAGAGAATGTATGTGTGAGTGTGTGCGGGTGGGTATGTGAAAGGCTATGTGTATTTGTGTTGTGTATTTGTGTTGTGTGTGTGTGTGTGTGTGTGTGTGTGTGTGTGTGTGTGTGTGTGTGTGTGTGTGTGTGTGTGTGTGTGTGTGAGAGAGAGTGAGTGAGTGAGTCAGAAAGAGTGGGGCTGTGTGAGTGACTGTGTGTGTATGTGTACGTGGGGGTGGCTGTGTGTAGAGGGTGTGTGCATATGTGTTTGCACTGAATATTTACTCCTGGCATGGAGCTCAAGTGAGGTGGTGCATGGCCTGATTCTCATTCACTGTGAAAGACAATAACCCTAACAAGATCCGGCACACATCTGCTCCTCACAGGCCCCTTTTTTTCATGACAGACCTTATTCTTCCACTAAGGTCACCACAGCACCACTCGCTACGTGCACACATGAAACACTACCCTTACGCTTCTTGCAGCCTCTGAGTATACATTACAGAAGTGGTGGACTGGAGAAGACTGAAACACTGTCTGGGATCTGCTGCTTTGACATCAACAATTTTGATAATTGAGTGCTTTAACACAGGGGAGAGACAGAACAGAAGCCATATTGAGAGTAGTGCCTTTGTGTTCAGAGATTCAGCACCCGAAAAGCGGGTTAAAAGTTCATAATGAGTTATGACCCATTTCAAATGAGTGCCACTTGAAAAGAAGAATGAGGGGTGTCTTCCAGTTTGGGGCTGCATTAATGGGATTCAGTCATTAGATTAATTATCACTGATTTAGAAGAAGCCATTAGCATCAGTCTGCTGGCAAGATTAGACATGGTTCCTGTTTTTTTTATTCTGCTTGTTCTTATAATTACAAGATTTCTATGCCAAAAGGAGTTAGATCAGTTCCCAGTAAAATTATGTAACCCGTTTTTGTTTTAATTATCAAGCTGTGGTTGAAAAGCAGAAAAACTGGATCTGCAGAGGACTGAGGTTGCTCCTCTGAGCATGAGCAAACATGCATAATCCATCTGTTTCTTTTTGGCCTCAGACAGGTTCAAAAGTGAAATGAAGAGCAACTATAGGTTCTTGAAGAAGATATGAACAAAGATATGAGGTGTCTTTAAAATCGCTGAGGAAAACATGGTGCCATTGTTTCTAAAAGCTCCAATCCCGATTTTACAGACAATTCAAGTTTTAAGATGCCTCGTTTGGCTAGCACATTGTGATGCACTAAACTGCCTACAGACATGTTAAAAGGGATGTTTTAACGTTATGACTAGATTAAATAGGTAGTGACTGAGGTGTGATAGTAAAGGCCAGGCCAGGCTTGAGAGGGTGAGTTTAGTTTACTCTGGTGATGCCATTCCCACCATTGTCATGTTTGGGAGAAACACCTCTCATACTGTGGAAACGTTAATTTCAGCTGTCAGGTTTCCCTCCCTTCATAATCACTGCCAGCATGCCAATCCCCTCAGTGGAGAGCAGTTCCAGAGGAAGCACTGCAGGGATCTCTCAGACCAGGCTCTGTGGGCCTGCTGTGTGTGCATCAGATCTGCAAACTCATTAACACTATTACTTTCTTTTATTAGCTGAACATGTGCTGTAGCGAATCCTGATGAGACGCTGCTAATTGTACATTGTATTTCACAAGCAAAGGTACTGTAAGACAGAAAGGCTGTTGGCTGCTGTGGGTTTCTCATAGGTCAGGTTGATAATATAGCATTGTGGAAAATGGTGTCTTATCCAACATGTCAGGTCATGTTGTTGTTGAAGGATGTTGAATCTTTTTTCAACACCTATGTATGACCGCTCTCTAACTCAGGTATGTAGAGTCTGGGCAATGCACAGCACTAGTCACCCTATCTAGCATCTGGGAGATTTGAGATTTAGAGCCAAAATTTGATTTGAAGATGAAGCTGTCTGCCTGGCTGGCTCATGGTATTGCATGTTATGTGTATTCTTGCCCATACATCTGGAAGTGACGTCTATCTGGCTAACAACCAGTTTGCAAATAGTCTAGAAATCTCCTGACCTTTGGCCCTATGCAATTAGCCCAATCAAAGAAAAAAACAGTAAGCCTAACTGATTAACATGTACAGTGAAACTAACAATAGTCTTTCAACCAATTTACACACTTTTACAGATATTGTATTATTCAGAGGCTTGTTTAAAATAGTCTCCATATATCTGTGTTTCAGGTGTTTTATTTCCAAATGCACACAGCTATTGAGGAACAGCCTTTTTTCACTGTGGTTTGAGAAATATGTCACTTTTGTATGCCTCAGAACATTTTGAGTTTTAACAAAAGCAGACAACTGCACCTTTAATGGCAGTATTTAAGGACAGCGGTGAAGTAAGGTTCAGTAGACCACAGGGGGGCAAGCAGAGGTAGTCTGAGGTTTTCATGGAGAAAGTAACCAGTTCACATGCTGTAAAATGTATGTGGGTGCCATTAGAGCAATGTCAGCCAATCCTGTTTCTACTGATCCACAAGACACATATGTACTGTGGATACTCATTGGTAGGACTGAGGTTATGTAAACTTCTTAGTGACCTTAGTAGTCTTGGCCTCTACATATCAGCAAAAATAGGGGCACAGCTGACGTTAGGTGTAGGCCTACCTACTAATAGCCTTCTACAATGTTTTTTTTTTTTTTCATATAGGAAATAGGCTAAAAATCTTGATGGAAATACCGTTCTCACCTGCCCAGCTGTATCCAATATCTCGAAGTGTACCACATCTCCATTTATGGCCACCTCATGTCTGTAGATAGTCTCTGTTTAACATGGAAGCAATCCATCAACAATCTCACATTTAACCGATTTCCTGTTTTACAGTCTTCATATGAGCAGAAGACGGTACATTGGCTTTTACCTAATCGGGTGGATCAAAACACTCGTGGCATATTGGCACACTAAAGGATACTTAATCTGTTAATGTATCAAAACTTATCCAACAGCAAATGAATCCTCTCTCCCTTTCCAGCACACCTACCGAGAGTGGGGTCGTACTCGCCGATGAATCTCTTGGTGATAAATCGCACTGCCATGGCTGGAGGAAAATGTTTGAATAATTTAAGAACAGAATCGATAAGACTGCTGGAAAATCATGCAGTGCTAAAGATGCCTTTCATCCATCATGTAAAGGCTTAACATTGCATGCAGAATTTTTTTTTTTAACGTTGTTGTTTAATCGGGTACAATTTAACCAATCACGTCAGTTTCAGAGAAACTACAGAATTAAAGGGCAAATGTTATCACAGAGTATAAACAAACGCGATTTATATTTCAGTTGCTGATGCTCACCCGTTTTTCCAACAGCAGCTTGACCCAAAATCACAATCCTGACAGTTCGGGATGCAGGTAAACTTCCACTTCTTCTCAAAGTTCTTGGCAATCCTCGGTTTGTGGTCATGATGATTTTGTTTTCAATTACACCAACGGATGCTTTCGTTATAGATTCGTTGCAAAATTAGCAACAGGCAGCATGCTGGAAGCATTCAGGCTTAACGAAAAGTAATGAAGAACACACTAATTCAAAACTAGACAAACAGTTGAGGGAGTACAACACCTTCCAAGGGTCTGAGCGAAGACTGTTTTGTAAAGCTACTGGTCTGTGCGCGCACACACACTGAAATACATACCCATCAGTGACGTCCCACCTCCTTTCTCCCTCTCCCCACCCAGATCAATCGTGAGCAAGTAAGCATAACATTCACATACATTTTCCAGATCACATGAGATTAAAACCCAAAAACCATCGTGTAATATACAGCCCATGTGTTGTGGAGCGGCAGCACCACAACCTGGTCAATTACCTCCCTTTCACATCCCGCCCTCTTTAGCATCACAATCACCCATCTTACTTGCCAGAAGAAAATAACACACACACACCAAAAATGGCCAAAGCCACGTGTTCTTACCCTCTGGCACTCATGGAAACAGATGCCATCTGTTTATGTTCCAGAGGCTGAACAAGCACCATTTCACCTCTGTATTCCTTACTGATACCTTTCTGGTTTAGTGTCATAGCCTCTCAGACTTCTATGCTATGGTTTTGGTACAATGCACCAATAATTATTAATGCACCAATATTAATTAACACTTACATACTTTAATCAATATCGGTAAAACATTTGTGCAACAAAGCACAAAATATTCGTCTTCAATACATGGATACTATGTAGACACTGTTACTTGTATCTTGTGCATAGCTTTAAGAAAATAACATAATAGCATTATATCTGACTGCAATGAAGCCTCGACAAAATGACAAAATATGAAAAATTCAAAATGTTTCCTGGCTCTCTCTCCCCAAGACACAAGAAAATTAGAAGAAAATAGACCCACAAACTGCAGGGATAAATGTTTTTGCAAAGTTTACTTACACAGCCAAATAGTTAGCCACAAATCAAAGGATATGATTACAGAAACACATTCGTTTATTTACAGAGTGGAATCAACTCAATCTCGGCGCTACTTGAATGGAATTTATCCGAAGAACTGTCTGGGGCTGGATGATAACTGGGAAAGATTGGACAAAAACAAACAGACAAGTTATTCTGAGGATATATGACAAAACTGTACAGAAATCATCTAGACGCTGAAGAGCAAAACTGAATTTTACAAAATGTTTTAACACACACAGCTGTTTTGGAAGTTGGTGATATGGGAATATTTTGACATATGATACACATGAGTTGATGCGGTATCTGAACCACTGCAGTATATACCTAAGGGAGATGGTTTGTGTTTTCCTATACCTTTCTATGTGATGTATAAGACTGTCCTATTGGCTAGCGTGTACAGCAAGTGCAAGTACACACGTATGTTCCCTTGAAAGTGAAATCCGTCTCTACCCATGTCCAAGGGGGTGAGGGGGGGGGGGGAGGATTTCCGCTTTCCAGGCAAATAGTATGTTCCTGTTTACTTCAAATAAACATCAAACTAAATTTAGCTTGTAATTGGTCTTTGAGCATGCAGCAATTCAGACCATTCATTGTGCCCGCTAAAAAGACTTTGCCACAAATGACACACAAGTTCAGCTAGGAAAGCCAGACTTGGAGTGATACGCTTTGTAACAACAAGAAATGCCTTCTGCTTGCCATTGGGTAATTTGGTTATGTGTAGAGTTTTCCAACCAAGGCAGGGTGAACCTATCACTAGCCTGAAAATGCTTGTAACAAAGGAACACACCATCCTATTCATAAGATTGTGTTAGGCCGTCTGAATGGGTACTAGCCTTACTAGGGCTAACATGAAAGAAAACACACTGATGAAGCCAAAGATTTCAGCATAAACGAAATCAAGGCTTTGAGGGACTCAAGTAGTCAATCACTTCTTGTGACTTTGACACAATCCAGGGCCCTTTGTGCATTTTTGCATATTTTGGGTGAGGTTAAAATCAAGGTCCACAAAGGCTGACCCCCCTCTCTTTGACATTTAACAATAATAATAATTATTATTATTTAAAAAACTGTTATCTTTGTATGCATTGCCAATTGAATTAGACATCTATCACAATCATACATTGTTTCATCAGTAGCAAAATAGCAGAAGGATTCCATGCCAAAAGAAAAACATACTTCTTTTCCTCTGGTATCTGTGTCTTTTCCAAAACCTCATGTGAACCATAGGCCAAGACTCAGTCTTTTCGATGACGGTTGCCTCAACCCTGACCACATCACACCTGGGTGTGAAAAGACAAGGGGAGACAAGGAGAGTGTGTTAGCAGTGTTGTCAAAGGGGTTTTATTTCCAGAGACATACCTCTTCTGAGAACTCACTGTCAAAGTCAACACTACTAGATCAACATGGACTCTCCATTTCATCTGGGAAGCCACTGAGATCTGCTTATAACCGTAAGTAGTCACAATAACTTGCACATTGGTCTGTACTGAAAAGGTAAACAAACACAATCTTAGACCTGCTGATAAAGGCAGAATAGAATACTTCATACCCTGTGGTATCTTAATATGATACGTCATGCCCTGTGCTAACTACAGCTTTTCGTATAGTGAGAGTCTGAAGAAATGTTTAACTTTTATCCTTAGCATGCATTTGCTTGGCCTACTTGGGTGATAATTCCACAAAGGTTGTTTAGGAACAACAGAACGATCCTAGGGTGTGTTTCTCGAATAACGATGGAGGGCCTCACTAGACCACGGTGGTACAATGCATTGTTGGCTGAACTTCCGAACATACTCACTACTGGTTCTCGAAACTGTAGTGGCCCTATCGCAAATTACCAGTTCCATCACTCAAACCACCATAGCTCCAACAATGTTGTTAATGACATAATGCAGGATGTAGAAGATAAAAATGTGTCCTAAACATTTACTAGAGCAGCTGATGGAGCGGTCTCAAAAATTGTTGAGAATGAATAACTAACTTATAATGAATGTAAGAAGAGTTTTATGTTCCCATGTATCCCAACATTGCATTAATTACAGCCCGTCACAGCCTATCGGCTACCTGCACATGAGTAGTGGCTCTAGATCTAGTAACAGGTTACATTGGCGTACTTTTCTCTCTCAACGTAATAAAGTTTATTCCTGGTGTTCCCGTTCGATACAGTATCTTGTTTTGTCTCAGATAAGCTGTTAGTAATTGTCTACAATTCTGTTAATTGTTAACATTGGGATTTAATGTAGGCTATTAATGGTATGCCATATTAATTGCTATGTATGAATGGTGTATTAATTGCTAAATATAATTTTGTATGGGCTAGGCCTACCTAGACCACATAAAATAATATAAAAGCTTATAGAAATAGAAAATATACAGTCAGTATGGTTTGAGGTAAAGGGTGCTTCAGTCAGGACGAATAAGGATTCATTATTAAATGTCCGATAAATATAAATCTCACTAGGTGGGTGTTCCGGTAGATAAGGAGATGGTCAATCTTGTCAGACTAACGCAATTAAAACGTTGACAACAGCAATTATCCATCTACGCTCCTATTGGTCGCGAACAGTAGTTCCAATCACCCAAATTTGCAATTGATCATTGGAACTATGCAACTGAAATTGGAATTGGCATTTTGGAACATTCAGCTTTCTTGTGATTACACAAACTGCTGGGCTTACCCGAGTAGTGGTCGTCCAATGAGAGTGAAGTTTTCTCCACCGAGCAGCAGCACCTAAGACAAAGGAGAGCAAATAATGTACCGAACATTCACATGACGAGCAACAATAGCTAGTTATGTTCATCTCAAACTCACAACATCTCATGTCACAAGCTTCACACCACACCATTATATACATTATGTAATCTCATGTGTGAATTTTGGTTATCAGTGGCTGACAATTGACAAAGGGATCACATGCATCACTGCATTCTTGCCTGGTCCCCATAACCCATTATATTCCATCACACTATTCATGAAACACTTGCAATTCAGAATTAATTGTATTTACTCTTCTTGTTGAACCCCTCTGTCACAAAACAGGATTAGAGCAAAGCAGACCAAGACACAGAGCCAATGTAACTAAAAGAAAACAAAAACACAAAATCGTAACACAAACCTTCTCCATTCGTATCCTGTCACCGCACTCTGCATCTATGTGATTCTCGATGAGGATCAGATCCTCGTTTGTCACTTTCCACTGTCGGCTTGCAAAGTGAACAACAGCAAACAGCCTCCCATAATCCCCTTTTTCTAGGAGTGTGTTAACCTTTCCAACCACAGCTGTGGAAACAGGGAGGCCAAGGCATGACATTTACATTAAACATCCAAATACACATTATATTAAAATACACAAAAATAAAGCACACAAATTCAGGTGGTAAAGAAAACCACATGAACAAATACGTTAGCAGCCAGTAATGTTCTAACAATTTACCAACAATTTAATTGTGAAGTAGTTTCTGTTGTCACAGAATTAAAATACTTCTGGACTTGGACAATGATGATGAATGCATGATAAATAAATGGTATTCCCTGATATTACTGCGCACTCCACACAGTTGTAGGCTGTTCAGACCTGGCATCAACATGCATCTTGGTGTGGACAGCTCTAAGTCAGTTCACACCTCGGCAAACAAACACGTGCATCCTTTCCGTATGCAAAGACCAAATGCAGGAGGGGGATGGTGCCCCCTCACTTTTTACATACAAAAATCTTATGATTTTCATAATGACATGGAAAAAATCTCTAGTACTTTGTCATGACGTGCATATTAACATAATAATGAAACCTGAAAACCGACTAAAAAGATGGGCAAAAAGCACACACCCTTAGCCCAATATAGAAGGATGATATGAGAATGGTTTAGATAGTCTTCATGATTGTGGCTCTACATTTACATTTTTCTTTCAACAAAAACACCTTCAACTGAAAGCATTGATGTGATGCAAAAATCTGTAACTTTCCCTTTGCCCCAGACAGAAAGACTTGAGGTGTCTCGTAAGAGGGGGTTTATTATTATTATGGTTTGCAAAGAGGATGTGGTAATTATTGCATTCTCTTGGATATGAATATACTTTAGTTTCCCCCGATTTTCCAAATAATTACACTGGGGTTGCCTAAATTTGGATAAATAATTAAGTTGCATTAATAAAGTAAATACTACAAGTGGGCACATCTATTAGTCTACTACATTATGGTGGGTGTTTGGTACTTCCTCTGTGAATCTGGCGTCCCATATTCTTTTGCTTTTGCTGCTGTAGTGCTTTTTGTGTAGTATAATTATGCCATGTAATTCATAAATCATATTTGTAAATATAGGCACACGAGAGACCAAGACATTTAAACAAACCACGAAAGTTAACCAAGCAAGCATTTCTGATCATTTGTGGAATATCAATTATAGTTTACACTATAATTTTTTTTTTCAATTTAAGATTTGGTTTAAGACATTTAGGATTTAATCTGCAAGCAAGTCAACACTAACCATTGACCTACATACGTGAAAAACCAAAACAGCAAGATGAACTGTGGGCGAATCTCATGATAATCAAGATCCAGCACTGAACCAGTTTACATATGCTCAAAATACCCTGCTATTAAAAACTGTACTACACCCCATCTTATTTGTATCAGTACCAGTACTTTAAGATGTGCAACAGAAGGACAGTGTGTGTGTGCAGCGCTCTGCTTCTACTCCCTGCACACATAGTGGGCGTGCCAATCATTTTTTTTCCCCCTGTCAAATACATGCTGCAGCTTTCATGGTGACAAAACGAGAGGCATGGCTGCAAAGTGCTCTTGCCAACAGTCCACGGCTTGTCGACAAAACAGAAGCACAAAGCATAACAAGGCATCATTCCACTTACATAGCCGATTGTCAGATCAAACACTATGACCTAACAAACACTATGATCTAATTTATTTGCAATGATTAAATAATTAATGTTATAAATGCACTAATTCATTGTCAAAATCACATCTACATTTGAAAAAAAAAAAAAAACTAGAAAACCCTTAACACTACAGCAGTGCACTAAAGTAGACTGAACACAAATGACTCAGTACACCTCCTTGGCAGAGGTCTGCACTCTACTGTTCCTTTATGGCTTCTTTTCATATCCTCCACTGCCTTGCAATGACATGGTCAAGACATTTTTATTTGTATTTATTTTTTGGTTTTGTCAACTGTTATTCCATTACTTGTCCTGATGTTTTAGGTTTTTGCCGTGGTATTGTTTCAGTATCGGTATTGATATATTTAGCCAGGTATAATATCTCAGTCAAATTTTTGGAATTGTGACAACAAAATGTATGTATATAGAGCAAGCAAAGCGCTTTACAGATTAATGCCTCAGACGTTTACCCATTCACCTTCCGATTGCTGAACGACTCCTCTACCTCCTGAACCACTATCGCCCCCGAAAAGACAGTTCAGTTCAGACAAGTGGTTCTGTAGCGTATTGAACTGTTGTGTACTGTGTACAGTCATGGAGGTTGTGCAATCCAAACACCAAACATAAAAATCACCCCTCCAAACCTTGATGCTGCTTTGCCTCTTCCTCAGGATCTATAAGTGTCACCTCTGGCCATGGAGGTCTAGATAATGAAGTCTCTGGAACATAGCTGCGTGCAAAACAAGAGGAAGAACAACACTCAGGGTCTCGTTGTCATTTACCCTGGCCCTGCAAGATCACATTGGTAATCAGGTTCATCTGGCTCACACTGAGGTGGGGATGATTTCAGCTCCCCAGTTGCAGTATTAAGAAGAGTCAAATTCAGCAATCAGTCCAGCAACCGGTTCAAGATTATGACCACAATGCAGGTGCAATCACGTGAACATCTTCAATCACTAATGAACCATTAGTACCATATACCATAATGAGCACACATTACATTGATGAATGTGAACACATGAGTGTGCGTGTGTTGAGACTTAATTTTGTTTACCTGGGTGGGTACTTCAGGTTCTGAGAGCTATGTTGACGAACGAAGGCAGGTAACAAACATCCTAACAGAAGAAAAACAGACTGCAAACATGACTAAACAGAAAGTCTTAACAGACAACTATCTAAGCAATGCTTAGACAGCCAACTCGAGTTCGAATAACCAACAATCCTGACTAGCTGTAAACCTACCCTGTCAACTAGCTATGTTTCTGTATTTCAAACACGTAATTGTCATTGAAGTGACTAAACGATCAAGTAAACTTGATAACGAAAATACAGCAATGCATTCAACTAGAATTCTTGAAAAGGAACACGAAACAACACGAACAGGAAAACATTGTCTAACGTTAAGCCTACATGACAGATGAGACCAATGACACATGCGTACTTTACATTGACTATTAATTCAGTACTATTACTTAAGTACACCGTTTCATTATCAAGCACAGATTAATTGCTGCATTCTCAAGCGTCCAGATATTGTCAGGGCATGATTACAAAAACGAATATGTAGGCACGTTAGTCAGCTAACATTACTGTAGCACTACGGAACACAAACAAAGGTTTGGTCCACTGCCCTCTGCCCGGGAAATCCCTGAATGAATAGATAGGAAAGTTGTGTGTAGACCAACCTAAGGGTTTGTCAAAAGAGAGTTGCAAATTATGTGACCCTATTCTCCAACAGGTTCGGAGAAATCCACTACACCCGTTTCTCAAAGTCACCGCCATCTTAGCAGCGTGACACTAGCGAAAATGCAGAAGGTTGCTTCCGGTCCCGATTTCTGGACGGGAGACTTTAAAACTTCAAAGTAAAAGCCTAAAAATACAGCGGTATAATAGTACGAACGAAACCTTTTAATTTTTTTTTTTATTTTTTAACCTTAATCCATATAGAGGTAAAGCATTTGGACATGTAATGTTTTAAAAACACAATCTCACCATAAAACAAAAAACATAGCCTACCACCTTCTTTCTTACGGCACTAAACACACCATTGAATGTGAACGTGTCACTGCACAATGAAATACAAAAATAAATACATAAATAGATAGGCCTACATGGTAAGTTTTTAACACTTTAGCAAAGCAGATGATAACCAAAATAACAGTGAAATATAAATACTTATTTCACTGTTTTAATTTGAAACTGCGTCACCATAATACGACAGGGAGACATCCAAATTATGATTGGCGTTGTAATTACGTTTATTTTCAACACTCACCGTTCGTAACGAGTGTCTAGTAGGCCTAACAGTTTTAGACCTGACTATTATTTTGGCAGGATTTCAACAGTTTTCGGGCGCTACTGCCAAAATCGGATGTCTAATTTAGGATTATTTAGGCTCGTGTAACGCTGTTGTCTAAGCACTACCATAGACATATCTATATATGAGCACTACAACCGGATATTTCTCCTTTCTGGTACAGCTCGTAAACCTTCCAACGAACCCTCGCCTCCAGTTCCAAACTATGGTTCCAGTCTGGGCCCAGGATGAAGTGGACACATTGAATTGAACACTGAAAGCCTACACAACTACATTTTAATATAGCCTACACAACAAGTATATCTTAATTTGACAGTTTACACAATTTACTACTTTTTTACCAATAAGCGCCACCAGTATACCTAATGCATGACGTAGAACAGAGGTCTTCAACCGGGGGTCCGCGACCCCCAGGGGGTCCGCGGAGGTACTGCAGGGGGTCCGCCAAATGATTTCATCTGAAGCATTTTTTCCCTCTTCCAAAAATGAAAAACGTCCAAAGGACTACATAAACATAAACAGAACGTAAAAATTGCTTTCTATTCCTTAAAAATAATACATAGGATACCCATGAGTCTTCACACGATCATTTGATCATAATGGCAACATACCGGTATGCACTTTTAGCTACATTTAGCTATCTGGTGCCAAAAGACGTTACATGCCATAACCATACAATTTGAAATAATTGATCGTTTTGTAATTTCTCGGAACAAAAGCTCCTCGTCAGACACCACTGATGGCGGTTCAGACGATCTACCTTCAGAAGATGCCAACACCCCTTCCATGAACAGCCAAAAGCGTAAACGGGAGAAGACACGTAAATATTCAGAGAACTATATGAAGTTTGCTTTCACCTACAAAGAGACCGATGGTGAAGAATTAGCAGTGTGCGTGGTTTGCTCTTCCGTGCTATCAAACGAAACTATGAAACCATCAAAGCTGCAACGACACTCAAAGACAACCCATGCTCACTTGAAAGAAAAAAAACATTTAATATTTCCCTTTTAAAATCTTTTGAGGGCCAGCAGACCTTGATGAGACAATCAGCCAAAGTGTGCGAGCTAGCTTTAAAAGCCTCTTATCAAGTTGCATTACGTGTCGCTCAGACCAAACAGCCATACATAATTGCGGAAAGTTTAATATTTCCAACAGCTAGTGATGCAAAACAATGTTTGGGAAGGATGAGTACGTAAAAAAACTGAAAAGCATCCCAATGCCCGCCCTATTGATGAATTGGCAGCTGATGTGAGGGCACTACTAGTCGAAAAACTCCCAAAGGCAGTTTTGCACTAGGCTACAATTAGATGAATCCACCGATGTGTCAAACGACGCTCAGCTTTTAGCTTTTTGGTGATTTGTCGACCAATATGAGATGAAGGAGGAATTTCTATTCTGTAAGCAGCTGCCTGGAGGTAAAAAAAGTTCAGAGATTTTCAAAGTGATCGACAATTTTTTCCGTGAACATGATATACCCTGGCCAAAATCTGTCGCGATGTGCACAGACGGTGCAAGAGCCATGTATGACGCACTGCATGCTTCGTAGGGAGAATGTTGTTGCCAAAGACATGAATGAAGAATTCTCAAACGTCAGATCTCTCACTAGGTATGAGATATTTCATCCATATTTAAGCTTCTCAAGCTACTCAATTCTTTGTCCCTCCCTAATTGAATACAGAGTGATGGCTAACTGTAAAGGAGAAAAAATGTCAATAATAAACCAAATAAATTGAAACGAGTTGTGTGTCACAGATGATTTGTAATTCTGTTCAAACATGTGTAGGGGAGTGTGTGTGTGTGACTGACACTTAGTTCCAAATAAATTATATGAATATCAGGCCCAAATTTGGGGCGGCGGGGGTGGGGGTCCCTGCTCAGTGTCTCTCTCAGCCAAGGGGTCCTTGGGCTGAAAAAGGTTGAAGACCCCTGACGTAGAAGGTAATACAGCGTATTATTTTACAATCAAGATCAAGATATTTCCACAGGTGTGTAACCTATTAAGTCTGGGTCTGGAGTGGATAGAGCACCAGACACTGCATTTGAAAAAAAGTTAGCGTTTAAGTGAATGAATCATGTAAAGAGGCTACTCAGTCCGTGAAGATTAAATCTTTAGGTAATGCAGGCCTAAGTGGTAGGTGTTTCTGTGCCACTACACACGACTACTGGCATGTAGTTGGTCTGCAGAATGTGGGCCTCCTCGATTTTTAACAATTTGATTCAAATAATAACCCCCCCCCCCCCGCCTTAATGTATTCCCATTTCCTATGTTGTCTTGTTTAGACAAGGTTTCTAACGCATTCTGAATAATAACCACGTCGTTCACAGGAGTGTGTCCTGTTGCTCTAAGGTTGGGCCATTGTCTGTTTCTTTCAAACAGTCATCTCTATAGGGCACAGGTGACTTATTCAAACAAAGGTATCCCCCTCATGGATATTTTCAGTGCCCTTGATGTGCAGACAGCCTTGGTGATGTTGTGGGATTGCCCTCTGGCCATGCACATCACTGGTGGGAAGAAGGTAGAGGGAAGAAGGTCCAGTTCAGTGCACTGCTACTGAACAACAGCCCCAGGCAGTCATCAGCCAGCCCACAACACGCATCTGACTGTGGATGTGGATGTCCATGTAGAAGGGCAGAGCTTGTGCTGTGGTGTTTGTGAGTGTGTGTGTGTGCTGTGGTGTGTGTGTGTTAGTGTGTTTGTGTCTGTGTGCAGTGCTGTGTGTGTGTGTGTGTGTGTGTGTGTGTGGTGTGTGTGTGTGTGTGTGTCTGTCTGTCTGTGTGTGTGTGTGTGTGTGTGTGTGTGTGTGTGTGTGTGTGTGTGTGTGTGTGTGTGTGTGTGTGTGTGTGTGTGTGTGTGTGTGTGTGTGTGTGTGCGTGTGCGAGCTGTGGTCTATGTGTGTGTGTGTGCGGTATGATGTTTTGGCCTCTTTTGTTCTCACAGAAAGATTGTTGCTGCCCCCATCAACTGTTATTTTCTTAATGCAAACAGGGCAAATAGAAGAGCTAGGAACCCAACTGAAGCAGCACAATTTCCCTCGGGATTAATAAAGTATCCATCTATCTATCTATCTATCGATTAAGATTCAGGCACAGCACAGCATGGTTACAGCACCCTCTAGTGGTAATAAACAGAGATGTACAACGTTTTGTTGGCACCTATGGCTTGCAGGCATGATACCAAACTTCATCATATTTGATAGAATGAAGGACACATTAGTTGTGAATACTATTACCGAGTTTGAAAGGTATTGGTCAGGTAATAGCCGAGTGACAGCTGATTTGACAGTGGCCTACTGCTGTGTGTTTTAAGCAAATTAAATGTGGAATGTTTACAAACGGGCACCTGCTATCGTTGATTATACAGTAAATAAGTTGCGAAATGAAACAAAAACACATCACAGTTAAAGTTGTATGTCTACACAGTGGCATACCACATAACTATCGTCTGACAATAGCCTCTGAGAAGGTAGTATGTTGCAATTTATGTGGATTTGTGGACACCCTTCACGTCTCATCTTTAATCCTCCGATTCATGCATTCATTTCAACTGTTCTATCATCTGAAATATCACGGTATGTCGAAACAAACCTTGATTCTAAACAGAATATTCAGAAGGGGAATGGGAATAGATCAGAGCAGTATCTTTTACGGCGTTTGACAAATATGCCCCGATTGTTGTGCAAGTGAAGTCTCCTGCAAATGGGATAGTAGCCTATTCTCCCCATGAATTCGCGGTCATTTGAACGTCCTTATAGCCTACGTGTTTAAGGAGGGGTTGTAAATGTGCTCATATCTTCGGACCTCTTCTGTTATGTTTGTTCATAATCAACAAGAATAAGTTTGTGAGACAGTCTGCAGGATATTCATAAAAAAACGTGTCATTAGTATGAACAGTTGAGACATTGACTCTGTCGGGCTCCGGTGGGTTTGGACAATATATTTGAATGGCTGTCGGGCTAGATCACTATTCTGTCAGACACGGGCGGGCTCGGACAGAAAATTGGCCTGATCCACATTCCATCGGGCACACACTATTGTTTATTCATGATTCAAATTCTTCTTGGGTTTAACTTGGCTTTTAAAAATGGCGGTATTACGCTATGAAAACTGGAAATGTGAGACTCCAGAAAGGATGTAGTCATCAGACCAGCAGACCAATCACAGCCTTGCAGGCTTGTATAGGCTTGTGTAGGCTTGTGTAGATTTTTGACGCATGGATAGAAAAAGGGGTCGACGCACGCAAGGTGTGAAAAAGCTTGCAAGGGGCTTGCAAGGGGCTTGCAAGGGGTGAAAAAGCTTGTGTATCTGTGCGTTTTTCTGAAATCGCCGAAGTATGAATCGGCCTTAAGGTTTGTTAAAATAGAATTTAAAGATTTATCTCAACGTATTTATGGGATCCATAATGCAGTCATATTTCTGGTGGATTGTTCAGATTCCAATTGATATTCAATAAAGTAATAAAATGTCCCGCCACTTGCGCAATGTCTTCCAAATGAACCTTGCTTCAAGAGGCCTTTCCGATGTTATTGAATCATTTTTTCTTCAGTCTCTTTTCTTGTCAGTGAGGATGGATACTCCTGACTGGCCTTAAAATGGAGTCTCTTTCATTCTAGAGCTTAACATTGTGTCCTTGGCGTTGTTATAATGTTCAGATGCGACACATTTTTAAGGAAATCATGATGCCCTAAACCACTGCAGTTCTTATACTTTCGAAAGGAACTTTGCACACATATAATGAGTCAGGATGGTATTGTCTTTATATATATTACACATCACTTGTAGAAAGCAGGTCTGTGCTTAATCCTTGTCTGAAACCCGACACCATCCCCAGTGGCTTGGGTCAAGCATGCCCCAGGGAGCACTCTCTCAGGAAGTGTTGACTATCTCCTACTGTTCGATCTCGCCAAGGTCACAGCTCGCTGTCAGAGTAAGGTCACTGAATCAGGTGGGTTTAACTTGAGAGTGCGGTGGGGCAGATGCACCTTGAGTGGGCCGTGTACTATACCGTCTGTGTCAGGCTTTTCTCGGGGATTGAACCCGAGATGCTGGATGTGGGGAACCAGCGCTTAGCCCAGTGTGCTAATGAGAGGACCCAGTTGCAGGATGTTGAAAAGGATGGTTTATTGCAAAACAGTGGTAATCCAAAACACAGGAAAGCAGTGGAAAATCCAAAAACACAGAAGATACGAAACGAGGGCAAAAGGCCATAAACTAAAGCAGCTACTAAAAGTGTAGCTATGAGCGGAACTACGCCCTAGCAGCGAGAGGCGATGCTTGAGAGCAACGCAACAAAAAGCAGTACGAGAACTGCACAGTGAACAAACCTTAAACTCGCGCTAGGCATAGCAAGGAAAACACTAACGACCCGATGAGGGCCACAGAGATTAGCCAGGTATTTATACCCTGGCTAATAGAGAGAAGTGACAATCACAAAAAACGCAAGACAGGTGAGAGCACACAATGGGGAACAGGTGAGAACACAAATCACAATGGGGAACAGGTGAGGGCACACAAAGACAACAAAGGCACATGTGGACACAAATAAGTCCATGATGTCCTTTGGCCACCAGAGGCCGCCAATGTGCCAAATGGTTGCCCGAAGTCGTGACAGTCTGTGTAATCAATTCCAGCCGGTTCATGTCAAAGAAGTGCAAAAGGAGAGTATGCAGGAGATCTCTAATCTCTATTATTCTCACGCCTCCTTGAGAGCCGTGTGAGCGTCTGCAGCAGTGTTTGCTTGGGGCGGGATAATGCAGACACCTGGGATGTATTATAAATACATTACACCATGCAAACTGACTGAGGAAGAGGCACAGCCCTCGTTCGTCTAGACTAGAACAGCCCAAGGTTGTGTCGTTATATAAATTAGAATGCTCTCTTGGATTTGGACACAATTGTATTATTAGGACAGAGATCAAAATAATTCTAAGGGAGGGAGAGAGAGAGATAAAGAGAGAGAGAGAGAGAGAGAGAGAGAGAAATGCAAATAAAAGTCATTTTAAATTTACCAGCATCCATATTACAGAACCACAGCCCCAGGCTTTCTATTCCCTCTTCTCATAAGTTGAAACAGAGGTTTGTCCTGCGTTCAGCACAAGAGCATAGTCTGTCTAATAATGCAAACACAAATGCATGTGAATGAATACAGGCTCACTCTCTAGAAGGCAGTGTTCCTAAATCAGTATTCATATTGTCTACTTTCAAAAGCGTACAGTACACATTGCAGTCCTTCAACACAATGTTCAGCAGACAATACTTTCCATACACAAAGTCTTGATGTATTTCACAGTGACACATATAGAGATGCATACAGATAAACAAATTGCATTCAAGAAGTTGGGAATCATTTAAGAATTTGAAAAATAACCTTTTGGTTTAACTACACTCTTTAGTAAATATCACTGTCTACTGGACACTCATATTTATCCAGTCTTTGTTGTGTTCTTCGTCTTTGCTCTTAATGGTAGGGGACTGCACAGGGATGTTTTGGGTAATGATATAAATATTGGACAGTCAATTCGGTTGCATTACAATGAGGGATGGATGAACTGTACTGGTTAGGATTAGGGTTAGGGTGCATTACAATGAGGGATGGAAGAACTGTATTGATTAGGGTTAAGGTGCATTACAATGAGGGATGGATGAAATGTATTGGTGAAGTTCCACACATGGGTCTTTTTAGGGAAGGTGCAGGGATGCAACTTGAGGTTGATGAGTATGGGTTGAGGTGCACATCAAGACTAGGCTGAAGTCATCCCTTTAGCTGAGCTCTCTGGTGCATGGAGTCTGTACAGAAATAATTCAAATCCAGCTGCATGCATGCCTTGTCTTTTTATGCCAGACAAAGTTTAACATGAAAAGAGAAATTAATCTGATGACTTTATTAGCCTTGACTCACTGATTTTTATTAACAAATGAAGCAGTGATCTAAACCTAAATAGCATGTTGGATTGTATCCAACTGACAATCTTCTCCTTTGATGTAGAGACTTCAAACAATCTCCACGAGTTGTCTTACTGTGTGCACAGCAACCCTCATCATACCCAAGGTTTTGACTACCCATCCATTAATCTGTTCTCACACAAATAGGTAATAATCCTCCACACTGCAAAAGACAGATTGGCACACTTTGTTGGAGACAGTACAAATTGTGAAGAAGAAGAAGAAGAAGAAGAAAAGAAAACATCCGCTGCAGAGGTCTTTGTTTTGTGAGCACCAGGATGCAGGGTAACCGGTCTTGAGTGGACAGCTTTATTTCGTTTGGGGGGATTCATGTTTGTGTCAGGGCCGCGATGTGATCTGTGTCTCCTGGGGAGCAGTAGGGAAATGAGCTGTGACTTCGCTTGTCCCATGGCCATATATTTAACTCCAATATCTGCTAGGCTGCACCAGGCCTGGTGGCAGCCAATTTTCTATATTTCAAAAGGCTGGCTTGGAAATGAACATTAAATATTGATGTCAGGTTGCACAGTGGGGTCAAGCTACCCCTCAAGCCAATCTATGAAAATGTGTGTGTGTGTGTGTGTGTGTGTGTGTGCTTCAGTATGTATGTGTAAGAGAGACAGTGAAAGAGAGAGAGAGAGAGAGAGAGAGAGAGAGAGAGAAAACTTGTCTCAGGTCTTATCTGTGTTTGGCATGAGGAGTTGTTAGAAGTTCAAGATGAAGCTCCCTCTCCAGTTCTTCTAGTTCTAGTTCTTTGGACTGCCCAACATGACAGCGTAGAGATCTGTGGCAGAGTGGAGAGCGTGTGTCCCTGCAGGTTTTCTCTTTCTTTTTTTGCTGCATGCTTTAGTATAAAAAAAACAAGAACTGGGAGATGCAAAGTCCCCAACCCACTGACTGCATCAGTCATAATCAAGATTACCACTGATGCCAGAACCAATGCACAGCACCCACTGAGGCCAGCGTCATATTCAAATCAGAGGATTACATCTCCAGCTCTTTCCTTGCCCCAATCTTCCTATCTGATTTTATACTCTGATGCATGTTTCGGCTAATAATCTACCATGGAATTAGAAGCGTAATGGAGTTTGGAGGGCATGAAGGAACCTTGAACAGAATGAGGGCAAAAATTGCCGGATTATATTTTTCACAGAGGTTTCATTTAGGGCAAAACTCTCCCAACTTTCTTTCCTAATTCATAATCAGCAGTAACTGTAATAGCCTAACTAATATAATTCATTATATTCTGTGATTCTCTGAGTGAGGTATTGCAAACTACTCTCAGATACTCTGGCCTTATGATTGCAACCAGTATGATTGCCACATCCTGTGTCCCAGGACAGTGTAGCACACAAGAGCTACCACAGGTACAAAGCCTATAGACTATATGACTAGTAATGACCAAGGAGCTAACAACCCCAAGATGCAAAATGGAGGAAATCGTGTGGCTCGACCTTTTACCTGGTTTCATGTAAATTTGTGTGAAAACATTACATGAATGAAAAATATTATTGCATACAAACCATTTGTTAATGCATTTCATTATCACAAGTCTGATAAGTTATAATGTAACGTTCAAGAAACACTATGCAACAATTTGCCACTTTTGGATGTATGTTTACAATGAACAGCTATTACTGGTTTTGTCTTCAAATTAATGTTAATGGAATATGGTGATGTGATGGACATATAAACACACCGGTCCTTCCCATTAGCCGCCCTGGCTATGCACTATGTAGTTTTGTGGTATCAGTGCAAATGTGGCCGTTTCTGGTGTTTGCAAGGTTTCCGCGTGCTTTTTAAGCAAAACTCCCTAATGCTTTCTTAAGTGCAAATTAAAGCATAAATGATCAGCCCCCTAAGGACAATGCAGAAATGAAAACTGATATCTCAGTGATCCTCTTTGAAGTCCTGGGGTAGGCTAATAGAATGTTTCTTCTGCCTGCCTCGTGTGTCGTTATCAACGCAAGCTGCTGAGACATTTCAAAGGCAGCGTGGGCCCTCTGTGAGTAGCGGCAGTCTCAGTGCCACCCTTGTGGGTTCCTGGAAGGGGTCCTGGAGTGACGCCAGCACACCAGGAGGAAGAAAGCCTCCCCTCAATGCACCACACCGGCCATAGATGCTGCAGCCTAGGAGTTGGTCGCCATCACCCACCCATCTATCTCCCCTGCTGCATCTCTGCATGATATCTCCTCATATATTCCCTCTGATCAGAGAGTGGCACATTCCCTTGAGAGAATGTGTGGGATGAAGTAGGAGGCAACGTGAGCGTCTGGAGGAGTTTAAACTGTATTTAATTGAGCTGACTGGTGAGGGAAAAAAAGAGAGATAAAAGTCATTGGAAAGGAAAATGAAAGGGATACAAATAACAGCTGAGGTGACGGAGATGCCCTCCATTTCAATTTATTTTACCAGTGTATCACTTCAAAACAAATGCTGAAAGAAAACCTTCTATTTTACGGTTCTGCTGGTATTTTCTGTGTCCTGGAAGTCTGGCGTGCCTCAGCCCAGCGTAGCCTGGCGATGACCCGCTGTGCTCGACATTCAGCTGATTCCCAGGTGGCATCAGAGGCTTTTCAGAGGCTCTCCTCGCTGATGAAAGGGTGGCCAAGATCCGTGCAGTGGCCACATGAAGCGATGTTAAAAGCACTCCTGGATCAGGCAGAGCACAGTCCATTTCCTTCCCCTGTCTGAGTGCAGACTCTTCAGCCAGTGCAGCTAATGCACTCTTGGAGGAGAATCCACATGTGGGTGGGTGGATGCACGCAAGAGCCCAAGTTTATTTCCACGCCACATGGTTCAATGCAACCTTGCAACAGACAGATACAAGTGTTCAAAAGGGCTACTTGATAAATAAATTGACCAAAAAATGGTCAGGATTTGTATGGTGCTGTGTTTTCACTTAATAAGTTACTTGCCTTGTAGCCTGTTATTTTTGGTTGGTAGCAGAGGGACAGCAACAGACAGTGACCCTAAACGAATGCACGGTCTCACAAGCAGTTATTTAACTGCCATGAGTGTTATCCATTTTCCAAAATCCCATTAATTCTGTTTGAAACCGGAGCATGCAAAAATGCTAATCCGCCGCATAAAAAATGACAACTGTCAGTCCCACACTCTATACACAGGCCTTGTATGGGTTTATGAGGTGGCAAACAGTGTCATCTACTGTGCATGCACAGATCAAACGCTGCATCCCTCACGTGGCTCGCACAGGGAAGCTGATCAGCTGACGCCGCTGTCACATGATTCAGTCCACGCGATCAAGATGGCTGCTAGTCAGAGGTGAGTTGTCAGCTCTTCCATGCCAAATCTGTCTGCATGCATTTACGAAATATGAGTTGGCTGGAAATAGATTGTTATGTCTGCGTAGTGTTCTTCTTGGTCCTTAGGAAATAAAAGAGAAAACGAAAGAGCCTCATATAACTACCCAGCTGACCAAAATGCCATCTTCTTTGATTTATTTAGCAGTGTATCTCTTCAAAACAAATGCAAAAGAAACTATCTACAATACCATGCAGACTTTGTCTTTGTTTTGGAAGTCTGGTGTGCCTCAGTCCAGCCCAGTAGTAGCCTACGGAATATGATTTATTCACGTGTTTATACAGATGTGAATGCACGCAGTCTTTGTTTCTCTGTGTTTCAAAGCAATAAGTTGCAGCAAAACATAGCTTGGTCACATATTCCTGATAGATTAGAACCGTGGTTGGTGCAAGCGTAATTTCCTTGAGAAATGACACAGTCCGTGCTGTAAATAGGCTACATACTGAGTTGGCAGTTATGGTATCTGCGAGTCAATATTTTTTTTCTTTACCTACGGTTCCCTTATCATAATCTGTAGTTTTCTCGTGCATTGGGCAGTAGGCAATGTAATGCATTGAGTTGCTCTGTGTTTAACTAGTGTGACGGGGTTATGTGTTAATTTAATATATTTTCACTCTTCTACTGTCCATACTAGATTGCTTTGTGGTTTGGACCAGACAAATGTTCACTAACTGGCTGGCACAAATCATAGCCTACCTAGAATTGCTCACCTACACAGCTGATAAATGGAATGGCGCCCAGTCCAGTCAATTATTATCTGATTACCCAACCACTCTGTGCAAGTTACAATAAACCTCTGCATTTTCTTTGCAGTAGTTTCCTCATCAAATCCTACTTTTGGCTGCATAGTTTAGATTAAGATTAGATTTTAGTGGTAAAGGGTGTGGAGTTGCCCTTTGATTGCAGGTCATAGTAGTGAAGCTCAGATCAGGGCACTTTTTATGGCATTATGGCTCCTTATCTCAGAACAGAGATTGCCATACTGTCTTATCCGCAGATGATCATAGTCTGTCCTGAGAGTGCTCTCTTGGAAGGGCCTTTGTCACAGACTCAGAGGTCAGTTAGTGCAGGATTTGATCAGAATGGCAAGCTACTGACAACTTGTTGATTTTACTTTTTTAAACTGTCATGGTTACCTGTTAAACTACAAAATAACCCTTGTGGCTTTTAGCAGCAATTCAGCACCAAATTGAATGTCCGCAGTAGGCAAATAATACAGGTTAGATCTGGTTATTGGACTGTCATGAGTTGAGAAATGCAATAAGCAGAAGATAAAAATTAATTTATTTTCTGTCAGTGTCGATAACAGGAAGTGGCTTCAACAGCACATGACGTCTCGGTCTACACAGCAGTTTTTGAAGTTTAAACTGCACAGATTTGTAGCTGTGCATGCAGTCACTATTCTACAACAAGGACTCAGAGTTCACTAATCAACAACATGACCTTTGACAATTATTTACTTGTGTAATGTTGACCAAAAGGCCCCTGTTTGGGGAACGTAGTAACACATTGTTCCCCAGATATGGAAGTGTAGTTTTGTTTTTGGCGTATGTAAGTATTTCGTGAGAATAAATTTGGAAAAGTTAGACCTAGACAGCCCTAGAGAACCTCGCTGATTGAACAGATCAATGCCATTAAATTATGCAGATGTAACGAATGCTTTAATTAAAATAAATATGCGTAGCAACTTTATTATGAGTCATGAGCAATTCAAACTTTTCAAAAGTAAAGAGTTGGGTCAAAATTGGTCAACATGGGTATTTAAGTATGAATAATGTATCATAACAACTCGTCTGAATCAAATCTAGACTGCTGTGATAAATAAATCATGTTGGTTGTATCACCTGTTGAATATTAGGCTAATTCAATTCGTTTTTGACCATGGCTGATGGCAAGATAGAAGTGTGTAATCAAATGAAGGACTTTGATATTCTGCAGCTAATTAACTACTGATAACATGCTGCTGTATAAAATCAATAATCCTTAACTAGGATACTCTTGATTATCTTCTGTCCTTATTTTTAAGCTTTCAGTTCAGTCACTTATCTGACCCTTTGGGTAATGACCTTTGAACTCTGAAGTCACCATAGTGTAAGATTAATATTTTGAAAGAATATTACAGCCGCCTCTATCTTAAATATCATAATTTTGAACATGGCAGTAAAGCCGAATCTTCAAGTTAACACGAAACCTTATTAAATGCAGAGCACATTCACTGTCTATGAGGGCTGGACAGCAGGCAGGGCATCACTGGCTGTGGTCGAATAGTCTTTTTTTGCTCAGGAACTGAGTGAAATGACAGGAAGTATGTGGCAGCCATGATGTGAGCTAGTCGAATTCTCGAAATGCTACGACAAGGCGATTCAATGCTTCTTTTCTTATTTCCTTTAGCATAGGGTGCACTGTACCATCCTTTACAAAAGAAATGAGAGTCCTTATGAAATCTCCTTTACATGTTTTTCTTGACCTCGTGACCTTTTCCATCGAGGTCAGGGAAAAGTGGTCAGGAAAGGACACCGGACGTAATTTTTTTGACTTAACAGCCATGGTCTTGGAATCATCTGATGCGATGATATTATATTATATTATATTCAGGATTTGGTTAAGTAGCTTGTTCATATACTACAGAACGTAGTATATGAACAAGCTACTTAACCAAATACTGAATATAATATAATTAATAATAAATGCATTCACGTCGTCAACTTTTTAAATGGCATTCTACCACTATAAGTTAATGTTAACCACAAGTTCTGTCAAGCAAGCTAGCCCACTGAGTGACCTTTTGTCTGTCATTGTGGTCCTTGTGTCTACAGAGCAGTGTACTGGCTGGGGAAGGACACTCTGAGGGTGTCTGCTGCCCTGTTTGCAGAGAACCGCAGACGCCTCAGCAAGGCCCTGAAGGCCGCAGACGGAGTGCAGCCCAAGACATTGGTGCTGCTGCAGGGAGGGGAGCAGCAGCAGAGGAACTGCACAGACACTGACCTCCTCTTCAGACAGGTAGGGGACACGAGGCGTTCATACAGTCATCTTACAGTCCCTTTGCCTAGATGCCATGTCTCTCACTATATGCAGTATGCAGTCACATTCTGATCAAGCTACTGTTTTTCAGTATATTGAGATGCTGGGAACATGAATTTGCTTGGCAACACATTGTAGTTCATTTTATGGCCACCAGGGGTCTTAAGTGGGGTGTACTGGGGACTACTGCTGAACTATTCATGTCCTACTGCTCTGCATTGCTGTGCTTCTGGAACAGCTCTGCTGCTGAAATTCATTGGTGGAGAGATGTTTATTGGTCAAATTGCTTGTAACTTACTAGTCGAACCTGCAATAATATTTTAAGCAATCTTAATTAAAATCATATCCAGAATTATGTGTTGCGAGCACTTCATTAAGAAGAGACATGGCATCTGCAAAGAGGGTCTATTCTGGAGTGCTACATGGGCCTTTTTTATTTGTGTCTCTTTGTTTGTAAGACTGCTATTGTAATCAACTTCATTTGAATACTTGACATTCAAAGGGGTTGTCAGATGAAGCATATTTTCAGTCTTCTGGAGGGGGATTTAATGATGTGCTGCGATTAATATTTAAAGTTGACATAGTCAAGGACATATTCATAACTATGTTGTGTCACTGGAGGGGTGAGATACATGTCCTTTCTGCCACTCACATATCACTGTGCCTGTTTCACCCAATTCTGTCCATCCTGCAAAACTCTGTTGTCACACATCTGCTCATTTTCACTCGTGTGGGAATCGTGGCACATCACCCCGCCACTAAACACAGGCCAGGGATTCATCCACTCCTTAAAGACAGATTGTCTGCTACATAATCTCGCATAATTTACATGTGGCTCTGTGTGTGTGTGTGTGTGCGAGGGAGTCAGTGACTGACTGAGTGAGTGACAGAGAGAGAGAGCGCACTATCCATAGTGATCTTAGATAAGAAATTAGGTCACTCCCCCATCACTCCTGAGAATACTTACCGCTCTCCTCTGCAACCCCACTTTCGCAGAGACTTCCCCCAGGGAGGCCGAATCATTACCCCCCCCACACACACTCACACACTCCCCCTCTAAGCCCCTCTTCTCCCCGATCATCCATCACCCCGTCCTCAGGTTGTGGGGACAAAAGCTGTAGCAATGAACACGATCCCCACATTCATCAGACTCCGACTCAAGGGGAAGTCACACACAGACCTCCCAAGCTGACAGGCTAAGGTGGTGTGTGTTTGTGTGTGTGTGTGTGTGTGTGTGTGTGTGTGTGTGTGTGTGTGTGTGTGTGTGTGTGTGTGTGTGTGTGTGTCTGTGTGTCTGTGTGTGTAGGCTTGTTTTTCTAGAGTTCTCTACAGATCTGTGTGTGTGCATGTGAGTGTTCTAATGAGGACTGGATGATTACTCTCCATCTGATAAGATGCTAGGAGTTGCTGCACTGATAGCTGCTTCCTATAGATATTTACTGTCTTCCATGGCACATTCTGACTTCCACATCATTATGCCCTCAGCCTCTTCTCCAGCTCTGCTATTACAGCTCTGCACCCTTAACCCTAAATTTGACAGGAAAATATTCAGCGAGACTAAGTACCATAATAAAAAAGGTACTCTGGATGCAATTGTAGGATGGATGAATAGCATGTACCCATAATGTTCTCATGGGTGTGAGTGAGTCTTTGGGCACTGCAGGATGTCTGTGTTTAAAGAGAGGTTGCTGAAAACTCTCAGAAACTCACTCTCAGAGACGGAGCAGTATGGAGCCCTGACTGCCTGTGTGTGCTGCCCCCCCCCTCCTCTGCAGGAGTCCTTCTTCCACTGGGCTTTTGGGGTGACTGAGGCCGACTGCTATGGAGCCATCCACGCCGACTCGGGGAGGTCCCTCCTCTTCATCCCCAAGCTGCCGGAGAGCTACGCCACCTGGATGGGAGAGTGAGTCTCCTCTCCTGCTCCTCGGTTCAACTGAGGGAACAGGGATCTTTTTCAGACTCTTTATTGCTCTATTAAAATGACTAAAATGTGTGTTTGAAGTGAAAAGTTTCTGAGCAGCTTTTAGACTGTTCTTGTTCTTTCTCTGAGGGTGTTATTCTCTCAGCTGTTTCACACAATTTTCCTGAACCCTACCAAAATGTTGTCTATAATGGGATTCATATTGAGAAATGTTTGTTTTGAGCGCCCCATGATAGCTGCTATATTACCGTATTTATGTAAATGCTTTTTTTTGTCAGGGCCATTTTCCTAAGCGGAGCTTTGAAATCATCTGCTAAAGTAGTCATTATTTCTCTGTATCTTCTCTAATGGCTCAGCATTTCTGCTGTCTATGATTGCTTGGCAGTGTTACAATTTTCCGTTTGGGTAGTTTTCCCTTTTCCTGAGTCACCACCAGGAGTGAATGGTACTGAGCAAGCCATACAGTGCTTATTAAATGTCTGCCTACTTCTTCTGTGAAGTTTCTCTCTCAATGACCTGCTGCTGAGAATAGGAATTGTAAAAGGGCTTTACTTCAAGGTAATCGAGAAGCAGCATTAGGGCTGTCGAGCTCTTTGATCTTGGCTTTTCATTTTATTACATTCAAAGGTATCAGTTGTAAAGATGGCTCTCTACTCTCCTATTGTGATAGAGACTCAGACCCAGCTATAATCCCCAATATTGAAAGGCCTAATTCCATCCCTACAATTTTGTGATTTTCTCTCCGCTTGACATGCGTGGAGAAACTCTCAGTTAATGATAGTTGCTGAGTCACACTGCTGTCTGGTTTCCATGTTTAGATGGAGGAGCTTGTGCTCTCTGGCTTGTTATTTATACCCGGAAATTGAAGAAAATGCGTTAGATTAGTGAAGATTAATTATATCTCTTTAATATTATAGAGTTCAGCTATGTCCATATTTTGTGTTTTATGCTGCGAGTGACACCAGGACATGATTGACTCTCATGGGTTGCACAGTCTTTCTGATTCACCCAACACTCCAAAGGCCCCAAGAGTAAACTCACTGGTGTAAAACGGATGCAGTTAAAGAGAGCTTTAAACACTCCCTCCAGGATAGCTCATTAAAAAGTGTTTCTCTGATGTCTGTCGACAGGATCTATCCACGGGAGCACTTCAAGGAGAAATATGATGTTGATGAAGTGCACTACACCTGTGATGTAAGTATGGGAGAGTTCTTCTTTAACAAGAGAAAGTAATGGAAGGGAATTGTGTGTGTGAAATGCCATGGTAAAACTGAAACATTATAATGAAAATGCCGTGGTGAAACTGAAATATTATAATGAAAATGACATGGTGAAACTGAACGATTGCGATATAGAATGAAGTGTATCATTATTCAATGATTACATAATGATACTTACTTAATTACTTAATGATACATGCTGCATTGCTACATTGCTGCCAGGTGGTATGTGATCTTTTGGGGTGCCCAATTAAAAGTTAAACTCAAGCAGGTGAGTGGAAGAATATGCAAAAATATATTCCGTCTGTATTTAAGGTCTTCCTGCTTTGGTCTCTGCTTGTTAAACATGTTAAAAATATGACAACACATTAGCATGTCATTCTTGGATGGCCATTTTTTCCCCTGTTGCAGCATTCGCTAACCACTAATTAGCAGGACTGGGATAAAAGCCCATCAGCCCTCCCTGCTTTAACATGTGTTTTCCAGATGAAAATGAATGAAAATGTTACAGCCTGAATGATGTTGAACAACATTAAACATGACTGAGAGCCAAAGGCCATGCACTGTTACACAGGCAAAATCAAACCCAGTGTTCCACATATGTTTTCCTCCGTGTACACACCGCAACCATCACGTCGTTGCTCTGTCAGCACTCTGGGAACTGCGTACAGTTATAATGGGCGATAACATAAAACTAGAAGTAACTGCACAGGTGCTGCGGGAGAAATTTGACACAGTTTATGTTTGTATTTGGCATTATGCCCAGTAATCTTTAATTTTTGTAGCATTTCTGCTGATCCTGTTAGCGCCTCTCACTCCAGGCAAGTCTGTGTCAGAATAGGACATGCTGCCTCGGATGCTCTCTGGAAGTGGCACACCAGGAGGGGGATGCGGCCCGTAATAGTATAACACAGGGCTTCCCTAAATCTGAAATTATTGATATACCCCAATTCATACACATTGGTAGTTCAAAGTGCTTAACAAATGAGCAGGTAAAAGATGACAGAAAAATATGATAATAAGAAACCGTTGCATTGAAACCTTTAAAAAAGAAGACAGAAAAATATAAGATTAAAAAGGAAGAGAACATTCAGAGAACATCAGGTAAATGAGCATTTGATCAGTTAGCAAAAAGTATGTGAGAACAGTTCGGTTTTTAGTCTAAATTTGAAACTGGCTACAGTTGGAGCACCTTGGAGGTCATCAGGAGGTTGGTACCAGAGCTGTGCAGCATAGCAGCTAAATGCTGTTTCACCATGTTTAGTTCTGACTGTAGGTCTTACCAACAGACTTTCTCCAGTGATCTGAGAGGTCTAGTTGGTGTGTACAGCTGAAACATATCTGAGCGGTATTTTGGTCCTGCTCCATTTAGTGATTTATAAACAAGCAGCAGTACTTTAAAATCAGTTCTGACTCACTTCAATTGGGAGTACCTGAAAGGCACTGTAAGGACTTAAGAATTTGAAGTAATGTGGTCAGTCTTTTTTTTTTTGCCAGAACTCTAGCAGTTGCATTTTGTACAAATACAGTATACAAAAGATGTGAGCACACCCCTGTGCAGTATCACTTAAATGTCTCTGTGATAGTTGGGCAAGCTGCTGGAGGCAGAGAGGCGGGTTTGACGTTGGAGGGAGAGAAAGTAGGGAGGGAGGGTGGAGGCAGAGCGGGTGATTAGGGTGCTGGACCCTTGAAATTGGGTATCGGGGCTGGGAAACGACAGCCTGCCAATTCACAGCAACCTCTCCATACTTTCAGGGAACTTCACGTGACGGGGTGGTGATGGTGACAAGCAGTCAAGGAAGTTGGGGTGGGATGTTGGTGTGTGTGACTCAGCGTGGCCCTCCCTGAGTAGGAGCCTCAGCATGGCCTCCTTTTCAGATAGCCCGTCCTCAGCCTTGGAAAGTGGTGATGATAATGGCTGCTGCACGCCAGTGTTATCTGTTTCTGTGTGCTCTCTCTGTTTGAGCGCTCTGGTTGACTGCTGAGATCCCGGGGGACGTCGGAGCAGATGGTTGGCTTTGCGTCATCTCAGCAGTGTCCTTGTTGTCGTGCTCTTGCGTCATTCCATTGGAGGTGTTTCAGCTTTAGGCACAACCGTGCACATTTGAGTTGTTTTAAAAGCGCTATTGAAAATAATGACTATGGATATTCCCTTTACTAGAGATTCCCCAGACACAGTTTCACGCGTCTTTAGTGGAGAGAAAGCAAGGGATGATTTCTCTGATGGTTTTCATGTGGAGGGCTGGATAGGACACTCAGCTGGGTTGTCTGTGAGCCTCAGCAGAATGAAGTGAACATCAATGCCCTCATCCATCAATTTAATGGCACAGATATCCTTGGTCAATCCCCCCCCCCCCCTCAGTGTTTAACTATCTGCATAAATAACGGTTACTTAATGGTCTGTAGGCTTGGGAATTCTTATTTAAACGACTGTGTTTAATGTGGAAGTAGATTAGCAAGAATTCCCATTTGGGCTTTAGTCTTCCCTGTTTAGGAAATACACATGGTCAGCCTGCCAAGCTCGCTGTTCACTGTGTCCACACTAATCTCACAATCCCAGGGAAGAACATGATTGGCGGCTGGATGCTGATGTAATATTGCAGGCTGGCATGGGTCCAATTAATGCATGAAAACACCTCGGGACCTGCTCTGAGTACTGCCTGCATTTGGCAGTATTGTGCCATGCTACCAGTAATCCATTAATACGTTGTTCATAAATGCAGTTGTATTATTCTGAATCATTAGGTCAATTTCTTCTGAAGGTGAAATCAGTTGTCCAAACAAGGCTACGTTCAGGTAACCAGCACGGATATGTATCATGTGTTATACAGGTTTGGATCCAGATAAGACCTCTCTCACCTCCGCTTGCATTTTAAAACTGGTTTTCCCTTATGCAATGAGGAAAAGAATTGGAGTGATGCAACTCCTGTGCCCTTTTTTGCCCTCTTTGTGGAAGTTCTGAGCAAGCTCGTTTTCAGGGAAAAATAGCTGCTAGCCTGTTCCCGCCTCGGGGCGTGTCATTGGTGCTCTTGACCTGCGCTGTCAGGTGGCCATGGAAACTAACCCATGTGCTCACTCACCAGAGAAACGTCTCCAGATTGCCTCATGAATGGTAAATGCCACTGGGTGTCCCCAAAAAGTCAGCCGGTCTCTTTCAAATTCATGGAGTTACTGAGAAATGATTGAAGAGGTCTGTTTTGTACGTTTCCACTCATGTGTCAATTTTTCATTTTCTTCCTTCTGCTCTCTTTTGGAAAGGTAATAGGTAAAATGTAATCATTTTCATAAATGCAGTATTTAAGGGTGACACACATCCTCTCTTGGTGCCAGATTTGCTACAGCGAATTTTAATAACTCTAGAAATGGCCACCAAAACTTAATGTCCATTTTCACTTCCACAAGCAGAGAAAACTTCATTTTAAAATGATATGTGAGCTATTCTAGCCTGTAAAACAGCGAAGAGTAGGCTGAAATGAATGGGAGAGAGATGGGATGTGGGGCCAAGAAATTACCTCAGCCTGCATTTAAACCTGAGGCCCTGTGTTCGGCACTTTGGCCCTGTGTGGGGCACTGTGTGGAGCACTAAGGCCCTGTTCAGAGGGGGTTCTTTAAATATGTAAAACTTTCATGTCTGGCCTTTCTCCTTTATTCATTACTGTGTGAGGCGTGGCTTAGAAACTTCTTTACTCTGATTTGCAGTTTAGGATATGAAAAAAAGTGATTGTCGTACTTTGTTTGCAAGAGAGCCGTTGGTGAGATATCCAGCAGAAATGTTTATTTGGATAGCTGTGACAGAAGCTGGGGGGATTTCAAAAGGGATTTTGCAGTCTGAGCTTCCTGCATTGATTTCAGTGTTTGAGTTATGTCTGTGTTCATGCTGACTTTATTCAGAGAGCTCAGTTTTGTGTGTCTCTGTGTGTGTGTGTGTGTGTGTGTTTGTACTGAATCTACTTGCTCATTTCTTCTAAAATCTTTGTGTTGCTGTGACTCATTGTCTCATTGTAAGGCATAAGCAGACTACAGAGCTTTAATAAAGTCTACTGAGCTCATCTGAGTTTTGCCATTTCCTGTTCTCTCCATCAAGACGGCTCATTCAGCTCTGCAGATGTGCGATGCCTTCCTGTCCACAGCACAGGATGATGAGGCAATGAGCTCAGCCTCCCTGATTCTTTATGACCGTCCTCTCTGCTCTCTCATCAGCGCTGTTCTTCTCTGCTCCACAGATTGCTGATGTCCTGACCAAGCTGAGTCCAGCAGTCCTCCTGACACTGGTAGGTCCACTGCCATCGTGGCATCACTGTCAGCATTTGTACAATATCCTGGGCCTTAGCAGCAGCAGAGGCAGCAGTAGTCTTCTTCAGTGAAAGTCAACTGAGGGCACAGATGAGAGTAGCGATGTAGTGAGAGCGTGGGGGAAGAGAGACTGAATAGTCATAGTTAACTGATAGTTATTTTTCATATTTTAAACATTTTAAACTTAAAAAAAAAAAAAAAAAAGCCTGGTCAGGTCATAATACCGCAGCTCAATAAAGGAAGTGTTTATGTGGACTCCTATGTCTGTGTTTTAAAATTAAAATCTTAAATCAAGACAAAGTGTATCCTCTGGCCACCATGCCAGTGGTAAATAAAGAAGGGATTTATTTGGATTTGTCTGTTCGAAGCTATCTGTCTTGATGAACATTTCCTGTTTTTTGTACACACACTATGTCATGAAGCGTATGGTTTGGTATGTCCAGAGATGAAACGGTCATTCCCCACAGTCAACATCACTGTCACTCCTTTGTCGATCCCCAGTGGGTTTGTTGTCATGAATTGGAATAAGTCCATTTGGCTTCCTCTGCAGACGGACAGCTATCGATTGTGTGGCTCTGTGTTCCTTCAGCGGATGGGCATCATTACGGACTTGAAAGTGTCCTCTAAAACGTTTCTGCTTTTTTTTCTGCTTCCTTTCTGTCTCTCTCTGCAGCGTGGTTTGAACACCGATAGTGGGAGTACCTGTCGCGAGGCCTCCTTTGAAGGAATAAGCCAGTAGGTTTCAGCAACATCAATTATTCATTAGTGTAATTATCTATGGTTCTACAAGCTCATTTCCCCTCATATGAGCAGACTTGCTCAGCTGTAGAATGTAATTCATTTGATTATGGTTGTTATTTGGCAGAAGGAATGGTATCCACTCTATGAGACATCCTCCGTTCCTCACATATGTCTGAGAACACATTTGAATTCCATGCAGATCCGGCATTCCACCTGGAAACCTGGGAATTTTCCCCACACACTTCTACTGATGCACTTGAGATTTTGAATTTGAATGACATTGATAACTAAGTGTGCGTTCTCATTAAGATCAAAGAGAGCATTTTGAGAAAAGGCCATTGTGTGCTTTGGACACCTGTCTCCCCATGCCATGTAATATGAAAGCAATGACCTTATCTGCAGTGGAAATAGTGTGATCCTGCTGGGTTGGGTATGTGCTCACTTTTCCAAACAAAGGATTACTGTGTATATGGAACTGTAGTAGGAGCGGGAGATGTTCTGAATACAATGTGGGGATTGAAGCTGAATTTTCTTGTCCTGGTACCTTGTTTTTACGCGTACATTTTACATTTACAGATTCAAAGTAAACAACACCCTCCTGCACCCTGTAATTGTGGAATGGTAAGTGGGGATTTTGTATTTATGAAAATAATAACAGATACGTTTCTGTATGCCACTCTCTTGCCACACTGATGGCAAGATATGTGTTTTTGGACAGTGTCAGTGTTAAAGTAATATCAGAGTTGTTTTAGTGTATTTGGATTGTATGAAAAAGGTTGCAAATTTCTCATTGTGAATGTGAATTAGGGACATAAGCGTGTTGAATGCTGATTCATAATGATCTGAATTGTTGGAAAAGTCATTCAAAAAGTCAAATCAACTTTTTTAAGTAATAGATAATAGAGTGCTTTTGGGAAAATGCAAGTCACTGATCAGCCATTTATTAATCAACCAACCAATCAATGCATCACCATTTTCACAATTACAAAGATACACATTACACAATGAGTACTTGTATTGTTAACATTTATGCTCTAGTATATTTTCAAATGCAAAATAAGTGATTTGTCTACTAACGTTAAAAATAAATGAATTCAAAATATACTACTTGCTTAATTATTCAAACCCCGGTGCTTTTGAGTTCCAGATTAAGGCATTCATTAAATTGATTCACTCATGATGGAGGTGTCACTTATTTGAGCGTAACTGATCATAGTTAGGTACTACTTATGTGTGTTTAACGTAGAGATCTCCTTCTGGATATAAAAATCGCTCGGTCCAGCAAGGTTGTGAAATAACAGAGGGAATGAAGACTAAAGAGACAAGGTGATTTCAACATCTACAGAAATCACATTATTTCCATTTACAGTGAAAGGAAGGGAATATATTAGGCGTACATTAGGGTTTATTATTTTGTAAAACAGAAACATATGTTTTAATCACATTATCTCGCGAACAAGCCTGGCAAGTAATTGGTTAAATTAGAATAAAACTCAAAGACCAAAAAGAGGTCATTAGAGTAAAACTCAGCCATATCAATTAAAGACGGAAAAAAGAGGTCATTAGAATAAAACTCAGCCATATCAATTAAAGATGGAAAAGAGGTCGCCAAGTGCAACCTTGTTTAAATAAACTGGAGTTTACAGACGCTCAGTCTATCCAGTGATTTCAAGCCATCATCCACTGCACTTGTGCAGACCCCTGGATGAACAGCTTCTAAGCCACAGGAATCATCCACATTCTCTGCTGGTCCTCATCCAAATAGTTAGTGTTCTGTCTGTTCTTGCATTTAGTGTGCGTTTCAAAGGATGTTTGGTATTGTTGTGTCCTGTCTTTCTTATACCTGTGTTCGGAACCACACCACTAGGTGTCAGTGTAAAGCTTCTTAAGGGTAGAGAAGTGAAGACATTAGTTCTATGTATGTCATGTGAAGCTGCTGTCACCTTATGAGATCCATAAATTAGTTTTAGTTAAACTTGCCTTCACTTTCTGTGCCTTATTACTTAAAAATACAACAGGTATGATGCCCGTATCTTAAAGTAACAGTATGCAACAATTCTATTTGAGGTATTGTTTTATAGGCAACTAGTTTTGGTATCATCCGCAAATTCATTTTGATAGCATATGGTCATGTGAAGGTCAGATAAACACCTGTGTCTTCCCCACTAGCCATCCAGGATGTGCCCTATTTAGTTATGTGTTCCGGGCTGGAACACCCTGCAAAAATGGGGCTGAGACATTGAAACGTGCATTTAAAAAAAAATTAAATCATTAATCTTAACATCTCAAATACGTAATTAGAAATAGGCCTTGTGAATGTGTAATTTGGTTAATGTAATAATTTGTTTATGTGATAGAAACAGATGTTTTCATTTGAAGTTGTTCCCAAAAATCAAAGTCTGATTTATGTTTTCCATTCCATGACACTCACAAGGTTAATGATAGTCCATGTTCCACATTTTCGAGACGGCCAGAATAAACGAGCTTGTGACTTCTATTTTAAATAAACTTCACCTTTTCCATGAGCGTGCCTTTATTCTGAAGGTAAGCGCTTTGGGCGAGATCAGAGTGCGTAGGGGAGAATAAATGGTGGTGAGCAAAAAACTGACTTGTGTGCGAATGGAAGAATCCCACTCTAAATGAATTAATGTTTTTGGAGACTACAAAAAGAAAGTTATGCATATTAAGGTTTTGTACAGCAATACTACTAGTTTATGATGCCTCATTCACAGTAATGCTTGTAAATTACTCCTCAGGTTCACATTTCACACCCAACCTGAAACGGATTATTGCACTGCCCCCTCTGGATCCATTCGACAACAGTGTTGTCAAGACAGTAGTTTTGAAGTTTGATACTGACCAATTTTAGAGTACCGTTATACCTTTAGCAGCCTTTAAACGGACCTGGTAGCACTAACCCTAACTGTAACCCTAACTAACTTAGCTTACCCTAACCCTGTGGGTGTCAATGTCTGTGATCAGAAGAGTGCTGTTTTGAAAAGACATTACACCCTTCATAGGTTATTATCACTGCAGTCTAATACATCAGTGAGGGTGTGATCAAAGGCCAGTGAAATGTCTGAAAGGGGGGGGGGGGGAGAATCACAGAAACTCTTCCGCATACACACACACATACAACTGTTTAATGCCAATTTTGACCATTTCTAAGGAAGTCCTGATTGTAAACGCTTGAAATTTGCTTAAATCATCCAAGTTGAATAAGAAATATATTCGCTGGAAGAGACCCTCAATTTGCATAGGATATAATGTGACTAAGGTTGATGGAAATGGGTTTATTCACATTAAATCACATTTGCTGCGATTTTGTTTCCAGTAAAGTTGCCCTGACAATTTTAGGTTTGGAACCCACAGCTGTTGACAACTCCTCCCTTGATTTTTTTTATTTTCATAAGACTGTGGAACACACTTGTATTTTCTTTAGCCAAATTTTCATGAATACGCTTCAAATGTACGAATGAGTTGGATGGAAACCCAGGTACACACACACACACACACACCACACACACCTGCCTACTGAAGAGTGTGTGGGTGATATTTTTGGGTGGGTTTCACTTCAGTATTTTTCTCCTGCCTTGTCTCTGGGCAAGATCATCATCTGACATTCACTTTACATCTAGTGTGCCCCCTCTCCTGGCAAATACAGCTGTCTGCGGGTGCAGCTTTAACTCTCTGTGGAGTTTGGAGGAGATGCTTTATGTCGACGCTGTCACTTTAAGATGGCCGTGTTGAGAAGAGGGGCACTGTGGGATTGCCCTGTAGAGTGCTGGGGGCAGTGTCTGTAAAATAGCATCTCCACTCAAGAAGAAATTGTTGGTTCGATTCTTTTCTTTTTTTTCTCAAGGTTGTGTAGCATAGCGTTTTCATCGCCGGACTGTCAGTGTGCACTTGTGAACAGTGCTGTACAAATCCAAATATATTGTTCCAGTGAAGCACAGTAGCCCCATCTTCTAGCAGTAATTTTAAATGTATTCAAGACTGTCAGTGGTCTCCCTGGAGAGCTGAGAGACGATGCCTGGACATCAGAGAAGCAGCGCACTGTCTGCAGATCAGGCAGGAGTTCAGTCCCAGTGGCACATCAGGTCTTTTCCCAGCAGCTGCCTAGAAATGTGGGTCTTACCAAGCTTTAGTCTGAAAATACTCCATTAGAAGTGGTACATACTCTTGTACAGGATTTAAGCCATTTTAAGCATGGATTGAAACTTTGTTTGGCTGGCTTTAAGGCAAATGGATGTAGAATGGGTAGAGCTGAGGGGTAGGGCAACGGTAAGCTTTCCTCTGCTAGTGCAATGCTACTGTATACTAGACTTGTTTGAGTGGTTCTGTTCCTGAAGCGAATAAAATCTATTGGCAATGCACATTTCAAAAGAGCAACTATTAGTGAACTTAGGTGCTTATCGGATGCTTGCAGTAAATGTCAGACTGTAGCTATGCATCAAGGATTCAGTAGATGTTACTTCTAAATCTAAACTAAATCCACTGCTATTACTGGCAGGTAGCCTGGATACCAGACCGAACTTAGCCCCGCCCACAATTTTTTTGGTTGGGAAGTTCGGTCTGGCATTACTCCATTGAGGAGAAATTATCTGCGGCTCGATATCGGCCGTACCAATCAAATTGTTAAGGCGGGCTTTATACGATGATGGACAGATGATCAACAGTAACGTAACCAACCACGTCACCAACACACGAGTTGAATTCGTTTTCAACAAACATGGCTGCCGCTGGAGAGCTGAAATGTATAGATTCGAGTCCATTTAGACATTGACAGTGCATTCATTTTGAAAGAGGAACAGAGAAACGCGATTAAGGCATTTGTCAATCGAAAAGATGTTTTTGCCTTCCTTCCTACGGGATCCGGTAAAAGTGTAATGTATCAGCTGCCCCTGGTCACATACTACGTTGTTCTGATTGGTTGTAGGTAACCAATTGAGCGAAGAGGCATTTTTTCTCCTGGTTCGGTTGAAACACGCCCCATAATCACAGCCCAATGGAGCGATATCAGACTCATATTCTGACTAGAATTATGAGTATGACATCGTCAGGCTAACTGGCAGGATAAAGATAGGCTAAAATATGTATTATTTTACATTAAACTGAAAACATTAAAAACTCTCTGATGCCCGTTCTGATGCCGCTCTGATGCCATTCTGATGCCCAAGCCAAGACCGCAGTGTCCAGAGCTTCCTTGTGGGATAACTGCATGCTTGCTCCCAGAAGCAGAGGCTTTTCTCTGTGCTGCGAGGGCCCTCCCAGGCAGTGCCATAAGCCAGCCTGCTCGGCTGTAATGGTATTCTCGCCTGGTTGCCCCTGGTATTGGGCTCAGGCTGTCATTATTCGCTGGAAAGCCTCTTCATTATGGTGACTCTTCAGCCCACTGCAAACTTTCCATTTCCTTCTCCCCTTTTGCTTATTACCCAGGATTACCTTCAAGGGCCATTCCGGCCAGGTGAACAAACCTCTCCCAAACACGAAAGCCCACCACACATTCTCAAGTCATGGGCATAAAAATCCATCTTTCATCCATAAACAAATTCATTCATTTTATCTATGCAATACATGGCTGAGAATGTGTGAAAAATACATGTCCATGATGTCTTATTGCCCAGTCCTCACTGAAACTAAATTAGCTCCATCTGATATCTCAGAGAGGTGTGTCTGAATAGCTCACTTTGGCTGTTTGCCTATGAGTCATTCAGCTAATTAAGTTGAAAAACATGGTGATAGAGAGTTGACCAACAAAAGATGTCAAGAAGTACACCTTGCTAATGAGACTTCTGACAGCTTTGATCTTTGAGTGTGCGTGCGTGCATGTGTGTGTGTGTGTGTGTGTGTATCAGGTTTACTCCCTCTACCTCAGTCAGAGAGCGATGACTAAAAGTGTGTGTTGCTGTGTTCTGTTCTCCTGCTGGCACTCTGAGTCATTCATCCGAAAGGTGTTTATTGGAATTTCACAGGTGATGCAGCCACTGGATGCTATTTGTGGACAGCCTCAGTACAGTAATGAGTGGAAGTGAAGATAAAGATTTTTCTGTTCCTTCGTGTAAAAGACAGACCTGTTAAGTTGTTAGTGTGCGTGTGTGGTTTGTGCTGGCATATATATGTGTGTGTGTTGAGGGTATATACGTGGGGAGCAGGTAGAGATGAGGGGGAGGGGGTATTATAGTACCCTGGGACCTCCTGTCTCTGCCTGACAAGGTTACCGGTCTCTCTAATGAAAAAAAGAGTCTTCTTCTGTCCCTCCTACACTGTAGAGCAATGGGAAAATGCACATTGTGCTCACAAACGCCGTAGTCAATTTCATATCAACCAAAGCTCAGGCAAGACAAGTGCACAAGTGCAACTCACTTCCACAATCATCGCATGTAATGGCATAACTTGATGAAGGAGAGATACAGCGACAATACTGTACACTACATTGAGGCAAATCTGAGTTATTTATTTGATGTTGTACAGTGAGGTTTCTGTGAAGATAACTAAGTTGGCTTCCTATGTAATGTGTGAATTGAGAATGGCTTACACTACTTCAGATGCTGATGGCACTGGAAGACTGACAGCATTGTTAGCTTTCTTGTTGCTATTGAGTGGAGAGCTTTGAAGGAGGATTGGATCCTTAATGTGCTTTCAGGCACTGGGCTCTGTAAAGCGCGTAGAGACAATTATATTGTTTTGGCGCTATATAAATAAAGTTGGATTGAATTGCTTTTGTGTTTTTTTCTCCCAACAGCCGACTGCTGAAGACTGACATGGAGCTGGAGGTCCTTCGCTACACCAACCGCATCTCCAGCGAGGCCCACAAAGAGGTGTGTGTGTGTGTGTGTGTGTGCACACACTGATGTGGTTGTGTGTGGTGCTTGTCTGGTCTCTTTATGAGACACTGACCATCTGGTTCTTCCATAGTTCTATGGAGACACTTCAGAAACTGGGATATCGGGATATTCTACAGGCTATTACACCAGAAACTAAGCTTATAGACCCTTAAGTATTAAAGCAGAAGATTGTTTCATCTTGCAGTTTAAATAACTGTGCTAATTTTACTGTTGTGTTGTGTGCGTTTTCCCAATACTCCTCCAATATAAAGAAAAGTAGTACCCTATGTTTTGCTGTGGATGTGATGCTTAACTACATATCTCACAAGATATTTACAACACCCCCTACCCCTCACCACGCCCCCATACGCTATAGACAGATGAGTTCTGCTGATGCACTGCTACCTATCTAGCTGACCTCCAAGGTAGTCCAGAGAACACTGAAGAGGTGCGGCTTTAATGTCTCAACTAAAACAAAACACTAGAGTGTGGCGGACTGCTTAGCCAACTGTAAAAAAGTCTGAAAAAAGAACTAGTGTCCAGAGATTCCCCCAAACGAACTGGAGACCTTACAGCAGGTTCTCTCGAAATAGATGAGTCATGATCCCAGCCTCTCTGTTCCTGTTTCTGCTGCGTCATCCTTAGTAGCTCAGTCCCAGAGGCTCAGCTCAGTGCAGCAGACTCGTCCCTGGTCTCCCCCTCATCTCTCGGGCTGAGTGCTGGAGACGTGGGCTGGCTCTGGGCAGCAGCGCTCTCTGCCATGGAAGGCTGGAGCCCACGCCAGCGAGGCAGCAGCCTGGAGCTCAATGGACGTGTGCCGCGTCCTCGGGGCCCAGAGAGAAGCTGATCAGGGCCACTGGCACAGGAACACAAGTCCCAGACTCCTGCTGTAACGGAGCCAGATTATCCTGTCAAAGTGTGGCCCACTTCACCTGTGTGCCCGTTTTAAAAACCACAAGGAGTTCACACACACTTCCTCTGCCTCAAGAAAGGTGCAATGAGTGTGTGGTACTTGAACTGGTAGTTCAAGAGCTCTATCAGAGTTGGAGAAAGACAGATTCTCATTTTAGGAAGAAAGTTAAAAAGTCCATCTCCCTGTCTTTATTGTGTTGTTCCAGGCTTAGAGATACTGACTAATTCAGACAGATGACCACAGTGCAGATGGTCACAATGTGACAGAATAAATTCTAGGTGTACATTAAACTATGGGGGGGATTTCAAAGTAGGTAACAAGTATTACTGGTTTGGTGTTATAAATGTTCCAAGTGGGTAGGTTCTCGGGAGAGTGGGAAGTATAAAAGATTAAGAACCATTTTAAACCATCCTTTTTGCAAACAAAGCCATCCATAAACCGTCTTGCAGCTAGTCATTCTGATAACAAATACATCATATCAATCCCCACTCTAATCCAAAATGTATGTAAATGTTAGAATAAATCTGCCTAAAATTCACTTATGTGGGAGGTCTATAAAGCATGTAGCCCTCCTCTTCAGCAGATTATAGAATGCTTCTGATGGTAGTGTTTATTCTATTATTATACTTATTACTGTGGCCTTTGCCAGCTGGGGCCAATTGCCTCCTTAGGGTCCATCAAAGTTCTGAGAGCCTGCGGGTCCAAATCTACTCTGGGCTCATTTTCAGCAGTAGAGGCACTGATGTGTATTAAGTGACATAGGTCTCCATAACTGCCAGATTCACAGAGGGCAGATCAAGACAAACGGTGCTGCCTTCTTGCCCCCGCACACTCTCCTCTTTTATTATTGGATATTCTTTCTGAGGGGTACAGGCCTCTGGGGGCTACAATGAAGTGAAAACAAATGGCTGCAGAATTCAGCAGAGGAGGAAAATCCAATAGTTAGTGGGTTCACTTCAGAGCCACACAAACCCCTCAGTAGGTTGGGGCCTGAGAGGTCTTCAGAGCTGGTCATGCGAGGAGATATGTTTTCACAAATGATTATCAGTCAAACCACTCATATATTAGCAGGCCAGTGAGCTTCCAGTGATGTGTCAACAATATATTTTGAATGCATGCAGTCAAGTGCATCCATTAAAATGATGTCTGTTTTTCTAAGTCTGTGCCCTAATTAAGATTTTAGATGTAGCCTGAACTATGTATTTGCTTCCACATAAGTATAGACCCCAATTTTCTGTCTGTCTAATTGGTCCAGATGTTTGTTAGATTCAGTTAGACAGTTACCCTAATTTTGCAACAAAATATAGTTGTATGTAGTCTGTTGGCATCATAACAGTCTTTCATGTTTGTGTTTAGTTTGAGTAATATAGTACTACTGTATTACAGCTGGCATTTTTAATTGCTGTTTTGTTGTGAAATTTGTGTTGCTGAAATGTGTTTTAATGCTGCTGTTTGGCATTCAGAATAGTGTTCCAGTTTTGCACACTTGTTAATTGTCTTACGCCACTTTGTGAATGAACCCGTGGATGTACAGGTGTGTGCGTGTGTGTGTGGGCGTGCTCGTGGTGGCCAGATGCTGAAACTTTATATCTATAGACACATTCACTCTAAAACTCTATGAATGTGCAAGCTTTTGAAAGGTTTAGTGTGAAATAAAATCTTTATCAAACTGTGGACTCCAGACAAATTGATAGTTCATGGTTTATGCTGTTCACCTTGGTAAAAGTTGAATGAAGAGCAGACTTTTTTTTTATGCAAAAGTGAAAATACAAAAAAAGATCAGAACAGTGCACAAGTTTATTATCCTGGACTTTATCATCCTTTTTACTCTCTCTCTTCACTCTCACAGCTTTCTCTTGTGTCATCCTCTCTCTCTCTCTCTCTCTCTCTCTCTCTCTCTCTCTCTCTCTCTCTACCTCTCTCTCTCTAATCACATCTGTCAAAGAGCTGGCAGCTCAGTGAGCTCAAGTGGATATCAATCATAACATCAGATGGGCAAAATAGTGTGCAATTTGAGACAATTGTCCCTCATTTTCCAGGCTTTCCTCTGACACTCAATCGTGCCCCATTTCTGTGAGTGTGTGTGTGTGTGTCTGTGTCTGTGTGTCTGTGATTTATGCGTGTGTGTCATTAGCCTACAGCCAAAGCAGGAATGACTCACCCTAAACCGGCCTTAGAAATGTAGACATAATGAGATTATCATCCTATTATTCTGAATAACTAGACTCCAATTCTCCCCCGCAGGTTATGAAACATGTGAGGCCTGGGCAGAAGGAATATGAAATGGAGAGGTATGTCACTTTTAATTTATTTATTTTTTCACCTTACATGAATGCAACATCACTGACATAAAAGGCCATCAGTGACAAGTGCACCCTATTGTCCTCATACGTAGAGATAATCTTCTCTACAGAGGCACAGTTTCTCTCCTATCTGTGTGTGTGTGCGTGCATGTGTGTTTGCGTGTGTGATCCTGGAGCTACAGCTGATAACACCCCCTGCCACTTATTCTGCCAAGCAGCCTTGAAGCAGTTCACTCGGGTCCGTTTTCTTCTTCAAACAAGGCTGGAGATAAGCTGTGGTGTTCCAATGGGATTTTCTCTTCTCCTTTGCCCAAACGGACACAGAGGAGAGCACAGATAGCAGACAGGAGAGGTGAAAGGTGGGAGAGAGAGATTCCACTCTGGGGTCTGAGATGACTAGGGAGTCCATTGTACCAATCTTTAGAGACAGACAGACAGACAGACAGACGGACACACACACGGACACACAAAGAGAACTCCCATTTGAGAGAAGTTGATTCGAAGTGGGTTGTTGTTGTTTAGACAAGGGTCAGGACAAACAGACCTGTGACAAATATGTACATCCGGGACTCAGTTAACAATATACTGCACTCTAGTGGACACAAACTAGGCAGTAATCCTTTAAGCTCTGATGGCTCCCTCATCAGTGATTCTGAGCTGTTCTGGGATCAGGTCGGTGTCCTGTAGGGGCGCTGTTGGCTCTGTTCTGCACCTTACTCTGCTGGCAAGGGAGAGGGGGGCGGGGGGGGGGGTGGTGAGGGGGCGAGCAGGCGAGCAAGAGCAGGTAGGAGTGAGTCGGAGAAACAGGGCTGGAGGAGGAGGTCACGCAAGGCTTCTGTATATTGGCTCAGAGGAATGCTGCCTGACATAGATGCACAGAGACTGGAAACACACACACACACACATACATAAACTGTCACATAGACGCTCATTTTTATGAAAAAGCATGCCCACACACATTCAAGGAAACATAAAGACATTAACATTTGTGCCTCCTGCACACAGAGGTGTGCCTTAATCTCACAGTGGAAATCCTACTTTAAAACTAGAAAGATTGGACATCTCACACTAACACATTTCCACATTTGCTTGTACACACACACACATACACACACACATTCACATTTTATGGGCATACCATGTCCAAACCCCTCGAAATAAACTCATCCCTTTTTGTTCCCAAAGGCTGGTGAGAATCAAAGCTTAAACTGGCCAGAGCTGTACAGTTGGACAGGTATTTCCAAAACATGATTTAGTCCCGTTGCAGTGATTTTATCAACTGGAGGATAAGGAGGAGGAGAGCAGGAGCAGGTAGCAGTGAGTCTGAGAGGAGGACAGCAGGGCTGCAGGGGAGGTTATGCAAGGCTGCTGTTTACTGGCTCTGAGGAATGCTGCCTGACAGACGCACAGAGGCCTGGGACGCATACTCACACACTAAAATTCATATAAAGATGCATTCACACATACTATTCATTTAGACACATGGCCTTGGATGTCCCACACCAACACTCACATACAGTAACACATTCAAACATGCACAAGTGGAAGATGCACATGCAGTCTCAGGCCTTCTCATAATATTATAATACACACCCACACACATATACTATCTCACTTCTGTGCACAGTAACTTAATGGACTCTGACATCCCACTGTTGCTATCACATAACACTTCCCTTTAATACACACACACACACACACACACATAGGCGGAGATCCCGGGGGGCGTCCCCCCCTATCATAAAGTTGTCCCCCCCAACAATCATTGAAAAAAATAAAAATAAAAAATAAATAAATAATATTAATATTTAATAAAAGCATTACGACACAAGCGGTGCTAATTATAAACGTAAAACAATGTGTTTTTTAAGTGTTGAAAAATCATGATTCCCCTATTCCTCAAAGTGGTTTGGTTCACGCTGTTTCCAACAGGCGGGGGTACCGGCAGCTCCGTGTTTAAATCAATCAGCCCAGTACATGGTCAGATTATGAGATTATTTCCTCCTCTCTCCCCTGTCATTGCCGCTATGATACACGATATGTAACAGGGGTGCAAACTCGTCACCTTTCGGCGAAATTCGCCGTTTTTGATCCAAAATAGGTCATTTGTGTGATTCGTGTAGATCTGCAATAACAATGTTTTTAGGGGGTGGGGGGGTCCTCCAAGTAATCTGCGAACACAAGCTGTCATGAATATTTTTTTCAAGCTTGTTCGTTTGGCAAACTCCATGTCACCATGACAGGCACGCTTTTTATTTCGGGTCTTCTGCCTCGATGCCGTAATAGACAGGTGTATTACAAGACATGTCTTTCGGGTGAAAGCGTTGGTTTCGAGCGGCCTTTTTAATATGGCATTTACGGTAACGTGTGACGTTCGTACGCTGCAAGAACGTTATACTATCTAACGTAGGCTAACGTGCTAATGTCAGACAGTTGGCTGACAGACGCCTCGCAAATCACATCAACTATTTTTGCTGGTTACAATAACGGTGTTATCGGATAGTACAGTGTCTTTTTCTCGGTAACTTTTGAAAAATCTAAGCGTGAAAACGCCGAAAAATGTACATTTACTGGTTGGTTCATGGCCGTCAGCCGAGTTTGGTCCGGAGTTTAGCTGCTAAAGTTATCTTCTGTCCTGTCGTTTGAAGCAAACCTTTTAGCTCTGGCATTGGTCTCCCATTATGTATTTATCTATCACTTCACTGGATTGGAAGTGCATTTTCCAGGCTATCGCACGCCCCCTTCATTGAGGCAGAGGTTAGGTTTGCCTCCCCTATGTGCTTTTTCACTGTGGTTTTATGACAGATCAGCAAGACTAAATAGCTTCTTCACATACGTGAAATACATTACATTACATTACCTATTATATGGATACAAACGACATATAATACAAGTGTCTACAAATATTTCAGTGATGACAAACAATGAGAAAGCAAAAGTCATGCGCTCAACCCAGTGTGTAAGGGATTACACAATCTGAGATGAGGCGCAGCTCGTAACTGCCTCACCTCGCGAGTCGCCTCTCTGTTTGAACAGGACATGGTCAAATTCAGCGATTTTGATTATAAAAATAATCGGAATCATACAAAAAAAATAATTTAAAGCAAAGATTAGTAGATACATATTAATATTTATTTTATCATTATTTGTTTTTTACTTCTCATGATGACTTTTACTTTTCATGAGGTATGTGTATGACCCGTTTTCTACTGCCGGGCGCTTCACTGCAACTGAACAAACTTACCACTCTCCTATTTCAGTTTGGTTTCAGAATGAGAGAATTTTAGGAGGAGGATGCCATTACTGTGGCTCAACTAGGAGTCAGGTGCAAATGGGCCTTGTCCTGACAAGCTAGACTCAAAGAGTAATGTAAAGGGAAAAGAATATGTGTACCCACTGTCACAGTTTTTCAAGAACACGGAGAAGCTAGGCCATGCCTGATGCAGCCTCTGTTGATTTTCTGTTCCTATAGTTGGCCCTTTTGTTTGCTTAATACCTGATGGAGATCTGTGACGTAATGTGCTTTGGTGAAGTGGACTGGAGTGGGTGGTCGGGAGGGTATTGGGGTGGGTGGTTGGGTTGGCCTGTGCCCGTGCAACATTCAACACAGGAATGTTTATGATGAAACTGTTACCAGAGCACAAAATTGTTTACAACAAAGTTATTCATAGATCTAGCCTCATCATTTTGTTGTCAAAGTGCACCAGATTGATGCATTGAACTTTAAAATGTGCAAAATGTTCTTATATATAAAATATATTCCCCCGGGGAGCATGCCTCGGACCCTCCTAGGGGGTTCGCATCGTTGTCACCTTTTTCATCCCTGATGAGTTTGCACCCCTGTGTAAAGAGATTGACTTCATTCTCGAACATGTAAAGAAGATTTTTTCTAAACTCCATTTTCGAAGTTCCTGGGACAATTCTGGCAATCATGAAAGTTTTCTCCTCTGGGATTCGTTCTTAACTTTGAACAGAATTTAAGAACGCTAAATATCAGTCATAAATCAGCCAGATTGGATTGCTCCCGTGAATTTGTGAGAAATCGTTGGTGATTGCGTTCACATCAATTCTACATTCTATAGCATACAAATCAAATAGTGAGACACTGGCAGTCAGTCTGCTCTCAATATTTAGTTTGAAATATTGTATTGAGAAACATATGATTTAACAGTGAAATTGACAATTATATGTTTCCTTTTCAAAAACTGTAATTTCACAAAACTTTTCTGTTAGCCATTTCTGATATGCAGTAGCTATGTAGATACTAAAGCTAGCTTCGTTTGTTGTTTCCATGGTAACAGGAGCTGTCTCAGAATAATTCGCTTTTCTGTTGGCTATTTCTGATATGCAGCACACGAAGGTACGAGAACGGAAGGCAAAGAAAACGTGCATTGTCTTGGTCATGCATATTTCAAATTGTGTATATGTACAAACATTTGTATATTTGAATGTATGCATTTTACTGCTATAAAAAATATAGAAAGCAGGTGTTTTGATGGTTGTTTACATTTGCTCTCTCTGTCAGTAGTTTGATTTGTATGATTTGCAGATTCTGTTCCGTTTTTCTCAATGATGGTCAATTATTAGTAGTTAAAGAAGCACTATTTCGATCATTTAGATTTCGTTTCAGTATTTCAAAGTGAATGAGCTGTGGGAGCACAAGAACAGTGAGCGTCTAGCAGCGATTAACATAGCCAGAGCCAAGTTGCAAAGGAGCTTTAGAAATGCTCTGCTTAAATGTATTAGCTTTAGTAGCTGTAGCTAGATAAACATTGCCACCCTGTGGACAGTAGATGCGATAGAAGACGCTGTTTAGTTTACTTTTTATTGTTGAGCTGAATTCCTCCTTGAAGAGCCTTCGTTTGCGTTTGAACTTTGGACATTATTTGTCTGTGAGTAGATATTTTGTGTTAGTACATTTAATGCCGTTTAGAGAATTTAAAAATGACGTCGAATTTTTTGTTTGTAAATGTTATTAGAATTCGGTATTTAGCAGCTAAGTTATGCTAGCTCTCGTGACAGCAATTTTTTCATGTCCCCCCCCAGGAATTACTCTCTGAAATGTTACCATGTATTGTCCCCCGCTACAATGAAATGGGATCTCCGCCCCTGCACACACACACACACACACACACACACACACACACACACACATTTCCACACAACTGCAAGCTTTCACCTCTCGGCCATACCTGTGGTCAAATATAGCTCATTGAAAAGCCACCATCCTCTGCATCTGTTCAGCATAAGTAACCAGGAGTGCTGTCGTCAGAACATCATTAATTATCCAGGAACATTTCTCCAGCTCCAAACACCTCTCACTAACATGCATACCTCTGATAAATAATGAACTGGTGAGAATCCTACACACACACACACACACACACACACACACTATGTGGTGTGTCAACGGCTGAGCCATTTTCAGCACCATGGAGAGCAACCAGGCCCCACGCGCAAGCCACTGGGCGTGGTGCTGGAGAACAGCTCCTTACCAGCTGAACTCAGCACCATGGTGCTTTCTATGGTGCAGATCTCCCACGTGCACACACACATTTTCAGGTTTTGTTATCCTTGAGGAGTCCGTATGCTAAGACGAGCTCCTACTGTTTAATTAATTGAGTTTGGTCTTGGGGAGTGATCACAATTAGAATCAGTGAGTGTGCTGCAATACTGGTAATGTAATCACTTGGAAAGTAATTATTTTATTTAAATTTGCTCTGTGCTGGACGTTTGCCATGCTGTGACGTCTTTTTTGTATTCTAAGTGAGCTGGTGTGAGTTGATTCATTTGCATACTTGGCATTTCTTTCACACAAACCTGTCTGTTCATGTGTGACGTTAAGGGTTTGTAATTGTATTTGTGTATTTTAGGGTATATGACGTATATGTTTAGACATATATGTTTAGATGTGTGTTTAGACATATATGTTTAGATTTGTGTTTAAACATACCTGTATATGTTTAGATGTATGTGGTGATCTGTATTGAGGCCCAGGTTTGTTTTCTTGTTCGTTCTCTTAAGAATTTAGTTGAGTGAATGTAGTTGTTACTGTACAATGTACACTTAAAGTGTAAGTGTAAAGCATAGTAGTACAGTAAGAGAGTTTGATGTGCATCCTTACATGAACTTAAAGCAGCATTAGGGAGTTTTGGTCTAAGACTAGCGAGCTACCCACCTAAAACAGTATGCAAAAAAACCTTGCAAAACCACCTACAGCGCAGATGGCACTGATAAAAGTTGCTCATAAAAAACATACCTCAAAAAGTGGCAAATTGTTGCATAGTGTTACTTTAATGCACCTCTCTCTGAATTCTATCATTTTCTTCACTAACTATAAATTATGAGTCGTGAGCATCTCAGCTGACTAAGCATGTTACCTGAACAAAAGCTCTGCTGACTTTACACACACACTCTTCTGCTTACCAGTAGGCTAACACACTTTGAAGATGACATTTATCTTCCCTGTGAGATAGATTGTATTAAATTGACTTATACTTGCTACACTGACAGGGCGGGCAGATGGTTGTGCATCTTAAAGTAACAGTATGCAACAATTGTACCTTAAAATAACAGCTTGAAAAAAATTGTGCCGCTACAATGACTTTTAATATGGCGATTTGCGCCTCCGCCATTGCCATCGGGGGTCTGTGGGGAAATAACTCCGCTATGTAGGATTCTGAGGCCGCCCGATCTGGGGGCGGATGTACTTCGACCTGCTTTCTGGCAGTGATTACGCAATGTCATATAGTGCCAGTCCACGCTCGCAGCTACAGTATAAACGAGAAGCCAGCGAAGTCTCATCAGTATTCATCATGGAGAACGCACCAAAGAAACAGAAGAAGACGATGTCTGATGAAGCAAAGAAGAGAAAAAGAGAGGCCGACAGAGCAAGAGATCGGACTAGGGTCACAATCGGAACAGCTTTTACTCGTTGGAGAGAGCTGAAAGACACATTTGGATACAAGTTCGATTCACAGCTAGCCATCTTTCTGCTGGATTAGTAAGTAGTTTGTACTGTCTCTTGCTTGATGTTTGACTGTGTTATCAAAGTTGTTGACTCGCTAGTTTGTCATACTCGAGGAAAGCACATTCCAATAGGTTTTGCTAGGCTTTAGGGTGACCAGATTTTAGTTTTCTAAAAAAGAGGACTTCGTCGCTGGGGGAGGGTGCGGGGTCCAGCATGCTAAACACTAGCATACCCAGCCTTCTCCCCTGCGACGAAGTGTCCTCTTTTTCACAAACTCAAATATGGTCACCCTATTATAACACTTTTGGACATTGATGCTAGGTTTACGTCCTCTTTTTTGTCCAGGTAAAAGAGGACTTGTCCGCCCGGGTAAAATAGGACGTCTGGTCACCCTAGCTTAGCCGCTATCAAGACATCTCGTTAGCGATATCAGACATCTTGTTATATAACACGCTTGGACAATGATGCTAGTAATAATCGAGTAGCTAGTAATAACGTCGTATACACTTCTTTGTAATGTTATTGTGATCGCTATCTGGCTAACTTGCCACCCAAGCTCCACTAGTCTCAGGATATTCCAGATATTTCCAAGGAATTTAGCGATAGTTGACTTTGTCTGTTAGCATTCCCTTACAGCCAGTTGGTCTGTGGTTCATGTTTCGTTAGCTTAGTATGCTACTTGTGTGTTACCTGACTTGAATGCCGTGATTTGTGAAAACATATATAAAGATGTAACGGCAAACATACTGAATTGGTTCTTTCTATCAAAAGCGGTAGGGAATGTCTACTCCCAGCAAGGGACATGCACAGCCACCACCGCCGCCTGTATCTAGTATTTCAGAAGAGTCCGACCGAGATGGGTATGTATCTTAGAACTGCGTTTCTAAACCAGCCATGCAGGACATTGTAAGTTGTGACTGACTTATTTATCTTTTGAATCAGGGACAAATAATTCGCTATGCAAGGTGTTCAACCGTTGGGCAAAGAAACCGAAGCGATTGGTGTGCTAGAATCTAGGTGAGTTCGTCTTACAACTGCGACCGTAATGCATTGTTTTGTTGATGAATATATTTATTTAGATTCGTTTTATATTCACAGCATGCACTCCTTGAGCATTGCTGAAGAGCAGCAGCATGACTCTCTGGATGAGGAGGAGGCGAATTATATGAGGAATAGCATGTAAGTCTTGCACATGAAACCATCTTAGTTCGTGTTCTTTTGTGCTTCAAGTTTATGGTGTTGTGGGTGTGTTTTGTAAATCATTTTTATTTACAGTATTGACATGGATGATTGCTGGGAGGATCCTAATCAGAAGGGCTTGGAAGAAGATTGGGACAGCTCTGATGAAGACTATAGTCCTTTTCTTCATCTACGGTATGTTTCAGTTTCTAGTTGCATTTCAGGTTGAACTACTGCTATGTTGAAGGGTGCAATCACAAATATTTTGGTCTTTCAGGAGAAGACAACGTTTTAGGAGAACATGATGCAGTTGTTCCTTTTTGATCTTCAAATTGATTCTATGTACATATCTTGCTGCTTTGCAGTGCCCCAGCTATGACTGCCAACATCAACCAACTCCTGGAGATAAGCATGGATAAAGCCGTGCTTGATGTGGCAACACCCAATCCTCCAGGTGAGGACATACAAGAAACTCCAGAACAACAAAAAGTTTCAGGTATGCCCCTATAGTTATGCAAATGCTAGTATTTGTCATACATTTGCACATACACACAAGCACTTATGATCATATTTCTGAACTTTTTTTGTCTGTCTTGTAGAACCATTACCAATACAATAATTGTATAACTCTGGGTGATTTTCCATGTTTGTTTTGTGTGCAAAATCAGCTGCTTAGGCCTGACTGCTAAGCACATTATAATTGAAATTGAAATTGAAATGAAGCCTCATCTGATACTTTTCCTGGAGTAGCATCTAGTGGTGAGAAGTGTGTCACTGACTGGGCCTTTCGGGTTATGTATGTGTTTTTCAGGACAACTTCAGATTTGGAGAATTTCTAAAACCACATACTCATGTATGCAGGAAAGCGGTTTGCCTACAGCCCCCCTGTTTACAAAACCCAGACATTGCTTGCAGCAATCGATTACAACTATCACAACCACCGCATTCCTGCACGTGGCAAGGATGGACACCGAATGTAAGCTTTGCTATAACAGTAGTGTACTACCAAAAATAATTCATTAGTTCTTACCTAAACAGTTGTGGAATTGTGCAATTACTTTACTAGGTACAGACAGTACTTCAACAAGAAGTCCGAGCACTGGAATGTATATGTGTTGAAGGAGAGCAAAGGCTACCATTACATTCCAGACCTGCAGAAGGCCATCCTTGCTGAGAGGCTGGGAAGTGGAATGGGCCTTCCCAGAATACAGGGTCTAAGGCCTGATGATCCCAGGCGCTTGGGTTTGCTTGCCGCAACGCAGCCTCCATCCACATTTGAACTTGTCACGGCTCAGGTTTCACGGGGAGAGGGTGGTGCCCAAAGTGAATTCTAAACTATTCCATTCTTTCATAGCTGTGTATGTAAATAATTTGCAAATAATTCAAGAGTCGTAAAAAGAAATATTTTTTTATTTATATGTAAATAAAAAACAATGAACATCAAACTGTACATGTTTTGACATTGAACATAAATAACAAAACTATTTACACCAAACGGTGCACCCTGAAGCCAACATATTGACCCAAGGGGTCAGGAAATGCAGTTCTTATCTTCCAAACGCAGCAGCTCGGAATAATAACCCTATTGCCTTCACCCAAGCGGCCATGCTGCCACAGTACAAATTGGCGGTATGCCGCATGTCTGTACTGTCGCTGCTCCACCCCTGGTTCCTGTTCGTCATCAACAGCAAACACATCGTTCCATGCAGCCCATGCCAGCCGTAAAACGCCCGGGTCAAGAACATATAACTGCATATGTGCCATGCTGCTGACGGAGTTTTCAGGGGCCTGGCGGCAGCAGAGCCTTTCTTGGTCTGTTGTCATCTCCCTGCAATTACTGCAGGTGCACCAATGTAAAGGTCCCTACCTGTCTCTACCTCAGAAGAGGCAGATGTTGACAATGACGTCGATTCCTGCAATAAAACCATAGAAAAAAACTTGTTGACATCCAAACCTCATACACCATTAGCCATGCATGAATTATCCTTTCGAATTTAGCTAATACAGTGTTATAATAAACTGTTTCTACTGTCTTTGACGTTAGCTATTGTGATCTGTCCTATGTCGATAAAACAACGAAAATTGATGTATTGTGATGTACATCCCTGCCTATGTAATTAATGAAAGAATAGGCTGTAGCCTTATCAGTGTCATCCCTGTCTCACGGAGATTTGTAGTTTTAGTTAGGGTGACCAGATTTTAGTTTGTGAAAAAGAGGACACTTCGTTGCGGGGGAGGGGTAGTGTATAGCCCTCCCCCGCGACGAAATTTACCAAAGGCTCAGAATGATCGTATTTAGAGGATAATTATCGTACATCTGCCAGCACTGACAAGGCTATCGACCATTGACAGTTCTCTCTACAGTCAGAGCTCGCGCAAGAAGGTAGAACGTAAGGGAAATACCCTTTCCAAACCTTGTAAGGGCGTAATAACTAGTTTGTGAAAGACCCAGATAAACACAGATATCCGACAAGGCAAAATCCCGGACGTTTTTGGAATCCCTGCTGGACGCATTTTTTAGGTCTCGAAAGAGGACCTGTCCGGGTAAGAGAGCACGTCTGGTCACCCTATTTTAGTAGATGCCAAAAGTCATCGACCGTCTCAGACTAGCATGCAAATCAGTGTCTCACACGCCAAGGATTTCACACGTTAGTCTTAGTCAATCACACGCAAGGTAAGCTTTAGAAGTTTACAACCTTGGAAACCTAACTTCGCTAGCTTGTAATGAATTACATGTTCCAATGTAAATTATGAATATGTAGCGTTTTGGTGTTGTCAACTATATTGTATTCGATCACACAATGTATAGGCTGAAAACGCGATCGGTATTTCATCTAAACTAAATGTTGTCATTCTTTTAGTTATGTTAGCATTCATCTCCGATATCACAATGAATAAAACTATGCAGTCATATTTATGTAAAATCTTTGAATATTCTTACCTTATCGGTTGACATAATTTGTTGGTTTCTGACTTCGTCTGGTCATCAATACAGTGTATGCGAGGCTGCATCTATCGTAACTGGGTATTTACGACACTGAAGTAAACGTTAAATACCTCCAAACCTTAAGGGGGAGCTCCAAGGGAAAAACTCCTTAATGCTGCTTTAAAAGCAGTTAGATGGCTGCTGTTTGCTGAGTGGTCGGCTAGAAGTCTGGGCTTGGAGTGCCAGTAACAGCTTTTTTTTTCTTTCAGGAAACTTTTGAGGAACATAAGCAACTTGAGATTTCTAGGAACAAGCATGTCATCGCTCATGTTTTAAATTGCTTAGATTGTTTTCCCCAGGAGAGGTACAAGAATAGCCGTCCTAATGTTCTCAGTTCAGTTAATTTGATTCAATTAGGCTTTATTTTCCTCATCTCATTTCTCATCCTTGTCATTTAGTGATCATTTAGTGAGTTTCTCAGTCGTGGCTATAGAGCCTTCTCTCCTGAAAGGGCAGGCCAGCTAGCTCCAGGCTGCCCCTCTAAATGTGAGTGGAGAACCTGGCTTCCTCAGTTGGTGGGCAAACGGTGGTCCAATTTAACCTCATTATGCTCAGGGAGAAAAGGGCCTATCTCTCCTGTCAGATGTTCCACTTCAGTGGAACAGTTGGATTTTTAAAATGGTGTGAAGATCTGTGAAGTGTGGATCATGATTACAGTTAATAAATAAGCAGATGCATAGTTAAATAAATAAATGCATAAATAAATAAATAAACAAACAAACAACAGTAGCTAGCAGTGGTGGTGTGTCTCCCCAGGCAATACCTTCTGAAGCATCCATAAATATGAGAAATGAGCCCAGTAGGTTATTCACAAGCTGCTTTAATTAAAAGCGGTCACATTACAAAGCTGCTTGTTTGCAAGTTCACAGAGATTGTGTAAATTGCCTATCAAAGACAGAAAGCAATTAGTTGTTAAAAAGAAATGAATGAGTGAATGAAAGATAGTGGAACTGGGTGGAAACGCCAACTATAAGATCGGCGTGTTCCGACGGATTTCATGTGAATACACCACTGTTGTACTTTATTATATATATATAGCAAAGGACTTGATAAAAAATGGTCTGATGGGTAGGGTATTGGATTATTCTGCATATTCTGTGCAACAGACCAGAAGCACACGCAACACGTTGCAATGGAGAGAGAGAAGGAGGTATGGTTAGGAGATATTGTCCTTAGTGTAGTGTCTCTTCTGTGTTGGCCTTGTCTTCAAAGGCGGCGATGTTTCTTCAGCATCACTCCTTGCTCTGTTCTCTCACCACAAGTAGTGGTCGGTCTCCACACGGCAAACCCACTGTAAAACCTAAATCTGCATCATGTTCTGTATGATGTCTTTCTCTTCTCCTCTCTTAGCATATAGGAAGGTAGAATACACAACTTAACATAATGGGTGTGTTAGGAAGGGGAACAGTATGGGGTCTACCTAGATATGAAAAGTGTGAAGGTCTGCAGACAGGAAAGATCTGGCTGACCATTTGAATGTTAATGAACTTGGTGTAAATGTGATGCATTCTTGGGGGGAATGATTCACCCATGGGTTGTGACTTCTGGCTTTAAAATATCCCTACCCCACTCTTTTCTCTATAAGAAATGTTGCAGTCTTAAGCTTTGTGCATTAGCACAGGACTCCCTGCTTAGTAATCTCATCAGAAATGCTAAATTACTTTTATACAAGATTACAGAATTTGTAGAATAATAGAATTCTGATCACTCTTAATCTAAATGGATTGCACCACAAAAGCATATTTGTTTATCTATTATTTCCTGGGTTTAAAACGCTACCAAGAGTCTGCTCCATGCTGAGGGATCAGCCAGCCTTGTGTTGCGCTTATGTCAGAGAGGCCCTCAAATTCCCTGGTCAGTAGCTGGATTCTGTAGGACAGAATGTGAAACCGGTCCACACACTGCAGGCAGGCTAGCTTTCCTTCCAGCCGGAGATTAACCCATTGACTGCTCTGTCGTGTCTGAAAGTGTTGGAGGATTTCATACTTGCATGTCCAGCTGTTCAGCCTCTGGTCGGTTCCTTTGTGATGTAGAGTCACTTTGGCACTGAAATAGAAGTCAGTGATCAGCGCATCACTGACATTCACCTGTCCTCCTCTTGCGTTTGTCAAGCTCAGCACATCACTGACATTCCCCTGTCCTCCTCCTGTTGCGTGTGTCATGCTCAATCGAATGTTACTGCTGCAGCATAAGACTTTCACATCAGGCCAGTCTGGGTGTACTCTGAATCCTGTAGCTCTGGGATCAGCAACCTTTCCGTTGGGTTTCTTTTTGAAGTCGAAGGAAACATGTTTCTCCTTCTGTCACATGAGGCCCTTGTGTAAGTCCAGCAGTAGTGAACCCCTGGCCATTTCACGGACTGTAGGGCCGTCGTTGTTCAGCGTGTGCAATAGCTGACTTAGTCTGGTAGCTGTGTATATTAACTCTATATTGGGGTACTCTAAGGACTGCTTAGAAACAGGGGGACTCTTTTTCTGCTTAGAAGTAGGATACTTCTTGTTATGTGTGTTAAGGGTTATCCATTTTCTCACTGTATTATTCTTATTATTCAGTTAATTCAGGAACTTTTGGGGAATATGAATGTTGGCAAACAGACATTGGATTTTGGCAAGGGCTATTTCAAGTTTCATGCAGATCGCTCAAAAACATCCATCTGTCATGCCAAGTCTGCTAAAATATTCCTTGTAGATATCCCTTACCTGTTGATGGTAATTAGTTTTATACCATATATTGAAGATTCAGTCTTAGGTTTGATCAGTCAGGATTCAGGTTTATTCTTGAAGAATGGCGGCCGACCATTTGTGAGACAGAGACTTTCAGATCCATCCTCCCTCACAGAACTTCACCTCAGCATATCTGATTTGTTCCTTGGGGAACAGTCGGTTAAATACACTGACATTAAGGGGTGTCACCGTCTATTCAAATGGGCCATGCATGCAGGGTTCTTTGTCTCGACCTGGGGGGGAGGTGAGACCAATGTCGCACCTCACTTACCCAGGTCAGAGACAAAGAATATTCACCAAGCAAGGTCCACTCATGGCTCATGACTCATCCAAATAAAAGTAACAATTATGACTAGGTATAATATCATTGACTTATTGACTATGGCATATTCTTATGACCTATGCTGGTCCCTTCACTGTTCCTGCCACTCTCCTGCAATGCTGAATTTTCACACACACACACACACACACACACACACACACACACACACACACTCATTTCCTCCCTCCTTTTAGTTCTCGCTTCACCCATTTACCTGTTCAGATTTCTCTAAACACGCTAGCACCAGAGTGAGGGTAATTTTACCGCGCTGTGAGACAACTCATCTCTGAGCTGTTACTGGGTTTGTTTTGACATTCTGCGGTCTTTCATAGAGAAGGAAAGTATCCAGTCAGTCAGAGCTCTCCATCTCTTTGTTCCCCGGGTTCTTTCATCCCCTCCTTCCTCCCTGGTGTCTGTTGTTGTTTCCAGTCTCAGTGCTGCTGAATGAAAGGCCTCACATTACACAGGAGCCTCTTGATTAACTTGATTGACATTTAAATAAATTCAGCAATGAGCAGCTTTTGTGTCTTGTAATCATATTTATCTTTTTTTCCACTTAACTCACACGGCTCTGGTGAAAGCTCTGTAAACAAGGTCAGAGAGGAGCGTGTTTCTGCAAGGACCAAAAGACAAGCAGTGACAGGAATCATCCAACATTAGGCAAGGAATACGCCTGTTGTTATGGTTACAAAGTTATAAATAGTGTCGTATAGCACGCAGGTGACAGGGGAGCTGAGCAAAAAGGATGAAAGGCTGTGCTGAAATCCTTCCCAGAATCCTCCACTGCTGCTACTCTGTGGGGAGAAAAATCGTTCACAAGGAAACATTCATGCATTGAGTTCCAGAAGTCCCTTAAAACCCCCACTGAAATGGAAGAACATCAAATGTTATGTACTTCTGCCTGACTCAGTTACCCAGCTTCATTAATTAGGTTCATTACCCTTGCCCCCAGTGCATTTCAACACTAATCCTTGACCTTACAGTGTGACACAGCATGTTCTCAGTTATTTAAGAAATAAGAGCCATTTGTTTGAAAACATCAAAAAGCCCTTTTCTCTCACCCTAACCACACATTGTTACCCCCCCACCCCCACCCCCAAATGTTGTTAGTGTTAATTTATGCGTCTGTTGTTCATCCTCCTGTGCTCCTCTGTGTCCCCTGCCTCTCCTTGGTGTTTGTCATGTATGTCAGGCTCATTTTTCCTCCTGTGCCGCCCACACTCACCCCCTTACTTACACCCTTCACCCCCCACCAATGATGGCATGATACAGCCGGTAATAACAAACTGTGTGTCTGCTTCCTCATTAGATCTCAGTACAAACACTCACTTATGCACACACACACACACACACACACATACACACATACACACACACACACACACTCCCACTCACTGTGTGGCAGGCCTGGTTTGAGAAGCAGCCAGAGGCCATGACATCAAAGACGTTGATATGACAGTGGATCGTGGGGCCACAGAGAAGAGGAGAGGAGCAGGGAGGAGAGGAGAGGCACGGGGAGCAGAGGAAAGGCACGGGGAGATAAGGCACTGGAGATAAGGCACTAAGGCTCACTAGTCCTTGGCCTGGCACTGCTCCTCATCTAGGAGGCGGGGGAGGGTTGGGGTGTTGATGGGGTGTGAGGTGTCTGTGTGGGGCGGTGTGGTATGTTGCAGGGTGGGATTGTGTTGTGTTGTGTTGTGTCCACATGTGCCTGTTAAAAGTGGGCATTGAGGCATCATTGCCAGGGAGACCGGGGTGAGGAGGGTGACTAAACCAGTTCTTGTCTTCCGGCGCCCTTGTTATATCTTTCTTTCACTTCATCCTTCTTTCTTTTGTCCACTGAGCAAGGCTTCAGACAAGGCAAATTGTCTTATTTGCCCTAAGTCCTTAAACTCTGTACTCGGCACTCGGCTACACATCCACTTAGAGCTCTGCGGACTTCCTGTCCCAGATATGCTCATATGACCCTAAAAACAGGTTTGCAGTCCCCCCACTCACAAAGCCGGCAAAGAACTTGACCTCATTCTCATTCGAAATGACCACAGTCACACTCTCTGACCATTGGATTCATCCACTTCACTGTACGCCTCCTGGAACAGCCCTCTGTTTCTCGTTCCGCCACAACCTTCGCAGCCTGTCTCCCACCCACTCTTCCTCAGTGGTCTCCTCTGCTCTACCTCTTTTTAGCATATTTTCCTCACTAGAAGTCAGAGTCTCTCTGCTCTACACTGAGGGCATGTCTGGATGGCCTGTGTCCTCTATCCACCGAACTCGCTCGCTTTAATCAGCCTCACCCATTGCTAAACGATACCATCCAAAAGCTGCATGCGACATCAGAGCTGCTGAGAGAAAATGGCGTAAATCCAGCGACCCTGCTGATCTCAAGGATTATCAGTCGCTTCTCATCCAGCATCAGGGATGCTAAACCTGCTTTTTACAATGGGAAGATCAGCAGTACCACAGACACTTGGAAATTATTTTCCGCTTTCAAAGCACAACCAGTCTCCCCAGTTAAGGGCGCATCACTCCCTCTGGCCAGCCCTCTCACTTAGGGCGGGGCAACTGCAGGCCAAACGTGTAGCAGTCCTACTGCGTGCTTTTCTCTACCTCCTCCGGACAATGGCTTCCACCTCCCTCAACCCTCTAGCTGGGGGCAAGGCACCAAAAAGCTGAACATGTCAGAAGTCCTACTACATGTCCTGTTGTGCCAGACTTCACACAGTGATAAATGCTTCACTGGCTTCTGGAATGTTTCCAACCCCATTCGAACAGGCTCGGGTAACACCCCTGCTCAAAAAGCCTTCACTCAACCCTGCTCAAATGGAGAACTATCCGCGGGTCTCATTACTTCCATTCTTATCTACGGCTATCAAAAGGGTGGTTTTCAAACAGGTTCCAGAATTCCTCTCAGAGAATGACCTCCATGATCCAAATCAGTCCAACTTCAAGAGTGGCTACGGCACTGAATTGGCTCTGTTGTCTGTGGCAGAAGCCCCTAAGGGGAGCTGGAACTACAGCTCAGTCCTCGTCCTTATCTTGCTAGACCTATCAGCAGCCTTTGACATGGTGAACCACCGCATCCTTCTATCAGTACGCTCTGCTATGGGAATCCCAGGCAAAGGTTTGAATCTTACCTCACTGGGCGTTTTGTCAATGTGTCATGGCAAGGACAAATTTGTGCTCTGACCATCCTTGTTCTTTCTTCTCCATCTGTCATATTTGTGTTTTTTTTCCTGGCATAACAGGAATGAGCAGAAAGACATCAGTGTTGTGACTGGGCAGAATCTCCTCTTCGAGTTCCTTTGCTGGTGTTGGCGTGGCGTTGGACACCAGGGGAATTGGCTTAGCTGTGCGAGTTTGTGGTTCATTTGTCATCAGAGACAGAGGAGAGGCAGCAGTGTCTGTGTGTGTGTGTGTGTGTGTGTGTGTGTGTGTGTGTGTGTGTGAGAATCATCCTGTGTGCTTCTGAAGGTCAAGGTCTTTCTCTCTCCAGTCTCTGTGAGTCACAGCGTTGTCCAAAGCGAAATGAATCAGACCAGCTGTTGTGTTTGTACATCAGAGCTCTGAATGCACGGTGCTCATTAGGGGAGGAGATATGAGTATTCATTACTAAATGTCAGTCTGATTAATTTCAAGTGTCTATCAGTCCTTTGATCAGTGTTTCCTATAAAGGACACTATCAGTTTGAGCGTTAGTACGGCACATTTAGATTTTGCAGCCTTCATACTATCCTTACATTGGTCTTGCATCTTTTGCTGGTAACTTGTTTGTTTAAACTATAAAGTAGGGATTTCTATTTTATGATTATCTGTCTGTTGAACCCTGAATGCAGTCATGGCGCAGTCATAGCGTGGACTTACTCCATAAGTTAGTTAGCTGCTGAGTGAAGGCAGAAGTATGTATAGTGCAGTCCCCCTCTGGTCCTGCCCTTCTGCCCTCTCTGCTGCTCTGGGGCTGCTGCCTTTGATAAATTTGCTGTCTACTTCCATCGCTGGCCGGTCCAAGACGGGTTGCAGAGGAGCGGTTCTGGGCAGGCGCAGACCCGGGTCTTTCCGGAGCGGGCCAGAGGCATTAATCAAAGCTCGTCTTGACGCTTGTTACCACGGCAGCAGGACGGGACGGGCCTCTGCGGAGGATGCAAGGTCGTTCATGCTGCCCTCAAGATCGTGTGGCTGCCTCAGCAGGGCCATGTTTGTCGGGTACGGAGTCAGCAGCAAGGCTCTCTGGGATGGTAATAAGACGGAAACACGTCCCTGTTGCCCGCTGTGGAAAATCCATCTCCAGGCTTGGCATCTGGAGAGGGGGGGGGAGCGGGCACACATGGCAGTGGTGCCACCAGTGGAAGTGCTTATGAGGCCCCCTCAGGAGAGATGGGTCTAGGCCACTGTGGCAGCATGAAAGGTGTTTGAAGGGGAGCCTGCCGAGGGTTTGGGGAAAGGACACACCAGTAGCTCAGCCAAGCTCAGCAGAGCTCAGTTCTCTGTCTCTCTTTCTTTCTGTGTCTGTGTGTGTGTCCGTTTCCCTGTCTGCCTGTCTGTGGGTGCTGTCTGTGTGTCTGCCTTACTGTGTTTATATGACAGCATCATGCTCCACTGCTTGCGTCTTGCTTGAATGAATGCAAGATGTATGAATGTCTACTCATGCATGAATATGTGTATGGATGTCTACATAAGTTTGTACTGTATGAATACAGATTGGAAATTTGGCGTGTTCTGGCACTGACATAATTAATTTGATCACCGCTGACCATGCGACAGGTGAAATATATTACCTAATTGCTGAACACGGCAGACAGCCTTGTTCTCCCAGATCGCCCCGAATTTCTCTCTGAGGATTTATGTCCTGGGAGGCAGCCATGTGTAAGCGCTGGGGTTAATCTGTCTGCTGTCGGGGCAGCACAACCATCACTCACAGCAGCTGCGGAGGGAGGCAGCGGTTTGATGTCTTAATTATTTCTTGTTTGCATTATAAACGGCTTTCATCATACAAAAATAGAGCTGCAAATAGACCTCTTGCTTGCCCATTTTAACAAGGCTGTCATATTTTAGGGTGAAAACCTTTCCATATTGTAATGAGATGCCTGTGAGAAGAGACTAGTTAAATAAATGTGTTATATACACACACTTCTTAGGATCTACCTATACACCAAGCTGAGAGACTGATGACTATTAGACCAGTCTGTCATCTGAGATTCTGCATTACAATGCAGTTGGGGTCACGTGCATGACAAGTGTACACAAGTCTGCCAATTAAAACGCACTGTGACCTTTTCAAGGTGACAAGCTCACACAGTGAACTTTTGATTGCAGAATTTGAGTGAGATCTTCCTGACACAGACTAAAGGTCCTGGAATAATCGCCCCATGGTCAAGGATTGATTCTTTGGTTGGACAACAGTCAGTCTGTCAGTCAGTCTGCGATTTAAAAGTCAGTGCTTGCGTATAAAACATGTTTAAAAATGTGTTGTGGAGACGGCCAGGTGATGTTGAATCTCGCCCTAATGGTGATGAGGTTTAGGGCTCTGCTGAAGAAACACTGCTGTTGTTCCTCTGCTGTTTGGTGGTCAGAGGAGAGGATGACCGCTGTTAAAAACGCGTTCATGCATTCAAGCCGTAGTTATATTCTGTCATAAAAGCTAATCTGTGACATGTTTGCCATTTCACCCAATCACATTTGAGCTTAAGTGGCTCTATTTTGAGAGTTTCTCCTAGCCACCTGTAATCACAGAACATTCAAAAACATATTTTCGCTCTCTGTACCAGAGGGGATGTTTTTTATTTAAAGTAAGTCCCTTTAGAAGGAAAGTTAGAACCTGTTATTTTTTTGTTTAGATCGCTACCCCTCAGGTTAAACAAAAAAAGAAGCAAACAATTTCTTCATCTGAGAATATGAAAACCTGCCTTCCTGACCATTGATGCACCAGCGGTAAGTGCCGGCTCAGAAGAGTCCACTTCCTGTTTGATGCTGGCAGCTCACAGTGTTTTAATTAAACCTTCATCTTGGTGGCTGAGGACATGAGCACAGATAGCAAACCCTCACCAGCTCACTATCTGCCTAATTGAGCCCCAGCACTTTCCCACAGAAAGCTGCCTCTTCTGATTCTCTGGGGGAGGAGTGAGGCTGACTCATTCTGCCCGACTGTTATCTTCCCCTCTCTCCTTTCCTTCATGCCTTCTCATTCCAAACTGGTTATGAATGCGACTTTCTCTTCATAATTCATGCTGTTCTCTCTGATGGCTTAGAGAGGGCTGTGTCTGTGTTTGAGGACGTCACTGTTTACATTTTTGGAGTCAGTAAAGAGTCTTTTTTATTTATTTATTTATTTGTATCCAAAATAACCAGTTAATGATGGTGTAGTTGTGTAAATGAATAGGTCTCCTTTACCCTTCCTTGCTCAAACATGCACCCAATGGATTTGTCACTCTTATTTGAATCTACAGTCATAGATTTTGAATTTCCAATTTGTCTGCTGACACATTCCCTGGGACACAAGGTTATTCGGAGCCTGGAGGAACTGTTATTACTAGCTTGAGTTTTTGAAATATTAGGCTGTTAGTCCATCATTTCATAACACACAACAGCTGCTGGTGCCTAAATATTATTCATATTCTTTAAACTCGGGTTTTGTTTGATAAGCCTACTCTCTCCAAATTAGTCCAGCCCATTTCTACAGTCAGTGCATGTGTGCTGAGATGATGTCCCTTAGCTGCTAATGAACCGGGTGAGCCGACAGAAACGTCGCCTCCACTCGCTCAGTCCAGGAAGTTTCAAACGAGAGCCCTGAGGTGTCTTAACTGCAGTATGTGAGTGAGTGGATCTGTGCTTCTGTGTTGCAGTCTGTTCCAGCACTACTGCTTTTCTCGTGGGGGAATGCGTCACGTCTCCTACACATGCATCTGTGGAAGGTAAGGTTTCATCCTCCCTCAACCCTTCTGGGGAAGATGGAGACACACACACACACACACAGTTTCCGTCAGCACTATAGCAGTGGGCACGGGGACTGGTGCTATTGATGTCAGACTTTAAGTGAGCATAGCTCTGGCATGGCAGCGATTCAGCCTCTTTGAAATCAGCTCCTCATTTCTCACTACTGCAAGCCTCATCAGAAATGTGCTCTGGGTCTTTCTCTGAGCAAGTTTCCTCAGTTCAAAGCCCTGCCTTTCAAATGCATCCCCACAACATGCAGCTGGTTTCACTGATAAACTTCCAGATGCTGGAGTCCCTGAGCAATGTCTTTCTCCTCACCTCTGTGACATGAGACCAGACTCCTTTCACTTCAGCTGGTTTGCCCTACATATAAAACACCACTGTTGGCTCAGTAAGGGTGATCCTTGCTGCAAAGACACCTAAAAGCCTTAAAACCAAGTGGTCAGTGTTGAAGTTTGTGTACAACCCCTCTAGTCACGATTCCTTATTGTTGGGTTCAAATTCCATTCATACTCAAGGAAAGATGGGTGACCTGCGTGTAATTTTGTGTTTGACAGTGGACACAATGCCTCGGTTCTCCACTACGGCCATGCTGGAGCTCCCAATGACAAGACTATCAATGATGGAGACATGTGGTAAGTGTCCATGTATTAAACCCACCCACATGCTTTTACTGTCAATGCCACTGTCAGTGAGGATGATCAGATCATTGTATTCATTTTCAAATGGGCTTTTCAGCTGTGAATGTTTTTACCTTCCCTGGTCTTGTGAGTGCAGAGGTACACTGCTGTTTCATGTCTGATTTTATCACAGAAGGAAAGGAAATGCATATTTAATATCCTGTGGCTCTGATCTGTCGTGTCCATTCTAACACTCTGGCAGTGAGGAAGCTGATGAGTGCTGTATTTCTAAAAAAAATAATCAAGCCTCGTCAAGATATTCTGTTCCTTATGGTGGATGCTTACATGGAAGTACCACCAGACTGTCTCCATCTACTCCCCCACCAGACATCTCGCTACTTTACTCTCTCTGCAACGCAACGAAGTGTGTGTCTGTGTGTGTTTGATGACAGCGGAGTGTGTGTTTGTGTGTTTGATGACAGAGGAGTGTGTTCTGCGGCTGAACCTGAGAGTCCTGTTGGTGTGTTGATAGAGATTTGAAGCAGCACTTTAGAGAGCTCATGTTAACACCACACTATTAGGTCTGAGAGACACGTAGTCCTGGCCTAAAGCTGCTCTGCAGTTTACAGTCTCTACTAATCAGGCTCCTTGTGATTGGTATTGGAAATAAATCTCTGGTTGTCCAACTTTAGTTGAATCAAATTATTTGTGTTGTTGTTTCTTATTTCAACAGCCTGTTTGACATGGGTGGAGAGTACTACTGCTACTCCTCCGACATCACCTGCTCTTTTCCTGCCAATGGCAAATTTACACCGGACCAGAAGGCTATCTACGAGGCCGTGCTCAAGTCTTCTCTAGCTGTCATGGCCGCCATTAAGCCAGGTACTGGGGGGAGGAGTTCTTAAGCTTACAAAGCTGTGATGACGCGATTCTTAAGCGCGTCCTCACCGTGTCCTAATGGCGGACACAACCGTCTTTCAGTATTCCTTTAAACGTCAACGGACACATCTACCATGCTTAATGTACATCCCTTTCATCTTTGCGGGCGTGTGTGAAAGCATAAGGGTGCACACCTACCACTGACACCATGCCAAACATTTCACTACACACACAAGTTACTGATGTTTAAAATCTCCGTGATATTGTCTGCATATAGCCCCGTCAAATCACTGCCATTCCGTTGTCATTGAATATATACTAAATGATGTAAAATAGTGTACCTACGTTACTGGTTCACCAAACGAGCTGGGATGAGTTCTGGTCGCCATTACATTTGTTTCCTGTATTAGGAAGTGCGCTCCCGTCCTGGGACGCATTTATGGTTTGGGCAGGTTCGCGAGGAACATAGTTTCTCCCTCGCGAAATCAATTACTTCCGTTATAAGGTTTACCATTGTGAATGTGATGTATACCTGCCATCATCATTATTGTGAAGGACTGATTGAGTTCAAATGATTATTGGTAGCATTTTAACTCTGTTTAATGTGTATTGTATTTCACCTGAATTTACCCCTGTGGTTTGAGCCTATGGTAGTATGGGCCAATTATGGGTAGTTCAGCTAAACGTTAAAAGGGTTGGCAAAGTAGTAGAAAGGGCTTCTGTGGTGAGAACGTCGTTATATAAGAGTTTGTTAGTGAGCTAGTTGATGCTCGGCTGTATGGATTCCAGAAGCGTGAGGCTGATGTTTGCGCACAGCCTCAGTATAGAGAACGGGTATACAACTTTGTACTAGTGATTGTACATATACCATTTGTAAATATCTTTTTGTTTTCATTTATACCAGTATTTTTGTTTACATATTTTTTATTGTGGATTATGCACATGGAGGAGGTAAAATAAAGTTACCAACTACAGAGCCTGGTCTCCCTGCTGTCTTTGTGCCTTCACTAAAGACCCTCGACACGGATACCCTTTGACAATTGGTGGCAGCGGTGGGATCCAGTGTCTACTAGGGTCGGCACACAAGAGCAGCATGTACCGACGAGGACGACAACACCGTATGGCTACCCGGAGTAGGTCTGACTTTGGCGCCACTGCAGCGCCCCCCTCAGAGCATGAGGAGGATGACACTACGTCCAGACCACAGTCAGCGGCCCCAGAGGATCGCATGTCTATGCTGGAGTCAGCTTTGACATCCTTTATCCAGACACAGCAGGACAGAGAGGAAAGAAATGAGCGAGAAGCTCAGCGACAGAGCCATAGATGGGACTCACTGCAGCATCAGTTTCATCAGCTGCAGTTACTGGTGAGCACGGAGCAGCAGGACCGCCTCTCTGCTGGAGCAGTAGGTCCTTCACAAGAGTCCGCGTCTCGGTCTGACCCCCATCCAAGCACGAGACATGCAGTGTCACGTTCAGTCAGCCCGGTGTCTGAAGGACTATTACAGGTGAGCTCTGCCCCACCGGTGAACTATGGATGGCGCCCTCCTAAAATGGCTCCCTATGTGGAGGATGAGGACATTGAGCATTATCTAACCACGTTTGAAAGGATTGCCTATGCAAATCAGTGGCCAAAGGACAATTGGGCTTTATATTTAGTTCCATTGTTGACGGGGAAGGCCCGTGCCGCCTATGTGGCGATGGACATACAGGATGCCAGGGAATACGGAAAAATTAAGCTGGCCGTCCTTGACAAATTTGAAATTGACGCTGAGGCATATCGATACAGATTTCGGTCCATGGATTTCCTGGAAGGCGAAACAGTCAAGGAGCTGCAAGCTAGACTGAGTGACTTATTTCAGAAATGGATGTGCCCAGAGGAGAAAACTAAGGCACAGATTGGGGATACAATTGTTCTCGAACAGTTCATCCGGATGCTTAACCCTGAACTACAAGTGTGGGTCAAAGAGCACAACCCACAAACATCCAAGGAGGCTGCAGACCTGGCAGAGGCCTTCATTGCTGCCTGGCGATACAAAACAGGCTACCAGCTACGGGGCCATGGTCCATCAACCCGGCGGTATCAGGGTGCCCAGCGGGAGCCTGAGCATAAGCCGGCTGGTAAGTCTGTGGGAGGTGTTGGTGGTGAGTTTAGGAGGTCTAGTAGCTCAAATAAGACACCCTTTAACCCTAAGCCACGCATAATCTGCCATAGCTGTGGACAGCCCGGTCATACCTCGCCAGAATGTCCCCTAGCCACAGTTAGGGAAGCTAGGTTGTGTTACCCCCCATATACTAGCTCCACCACGATAACATCAAGCTCTACTGAGGCATTAGTGCCAGTGAGAATCAGAGGGAAGCAATGGAAGGCTCTAATAGATTCAGGCAGTACTCAGTCGTTCATGCAAAGAGTGTGCTTAGGTCCAGAGGGTTTGAAGGGATGTGGAAAAGTGCTGGTGCGCTGTATACATGGGGATGAGAGCGAGCACCAGACTGCTGACGTTCAAGTGGAGATCGAAGGGCAGAGCTATCTACTGAATGTTGGTATAATGGATAGCTGCCCCTACCCTGTTGTTCTAGGCCAGGATGTTCCAGTGTTGGCTGAATTGTTACAGCGCCATCTATCCCCAGCAAAGGGTAATGTGATAACTAGGGCCCAAGCTAAGGCCGGCCAGTCTGATACAGAGTCATGGCAGGGGTTACCTTTTTCACAGAGTTTCCCTAAAGGCAGAAAGCCAAAGTCAGTGAAGAGGAGGGACAAAGTTTTAGGTACTCCTATGCAGGAACAGTTGCCCCTTCCACCACTTGATGCCAGTGTGGTGGATGTCACAGACTTCGGATTGCAGCAGAGAGAGGATATTTCCTTAAGTTCTTGTTTTAATAAATTAAGGAGCGAAGAAGAGGTTCCTAGGGCTGCAGTGTGTGGCAAGGAGTCTTATGTGCTGAGAGAAGGAAGGCTGATACGTGTGGGTACTGAGGGAGAGCAGCTTGTGGTCCCTAAGGGTCTACGGGCCAAAGTGTTGCATCTAGCCCATAGCATCCCGTGGTCAGGTCACCTAGGGCAGCAGAAAACCCTAGACAGGCTTGTTAGCCGTTTTTACTGGCCTGGGGTATACCAGGAAGTCATAGCTTATTGTAAGTCATGTCCTACCTGTCAGCTCACGGCACGCACAAACCGAGGCACAAAAGCACCCCTAGTGAGCTTGCCAATTATTGATGTGCCATTTACCAGGATCGCCATGGATATAGTGGGTCCCTTAGACAAGAGCAGGGCAGGGCACCGCTACATCCTTGTAGTGTGTGACTATGCTACTCGCCACCCCGAGGCTTTTCCATTACGCAACATAAAGTCCAGACAGGTAGCAAACTGTCTGTTGCAGCTATTTTCACGGGTGGGCATCCCCAGAGAAATCCTAACAGATCAGGGCACTAACTTCAACTCTGGATTTATGAAGCAGGTGTATGCTATGTTAGGTATCAGGGGTATAAGAACCACACCATACCACCCGCAGACAGATGGACTAGTTGAGCGCTTCAACCAAACACTGAAGGCAATGTTGAGGAAGTTTGTGAGCGAAACAGGAGCTGACTGGGATCAGTGGCTGCCCTATATTCTTTTCGCTTACCGAGAGGTCCCTCAAGCTTCCACGGGCTTCTCTCCCTTCGAGTTGCTTTATGGACGGCAGGTGAGAGGTCCCCTCGATGTCCTCAAAGAGGCCTGGCTGGGAGACAGTCCTCAGGAGCAAATGAACATTGTGAGTTATGTGCTCAAGATGAGGGACAAGCTTGAGGACCTAAGCAGCCTGGCCCATGACAATTTGGCCCAGGCCCAAATACACCAAAAGACATGGTACGACCGGACTGCTCGTAGCCGCACCTTCAATCCGGGGCAGAAAGTGCTTCTGCTGCTGCCTTCCTCTGAAAGTAGCCTTCTGGCAAGGTGGCAAGGCCCGTTTGAGGTGCTGCGGAAGATGGGTCCAGTGACCTATGAAGTCGCCATGCCGGACAGGCGTAGGACAAAGAATGTGTTCCATGTGAACCTTCTCAAAGAGTGGATTACAAGGCCGGGAGCCACCAGTGACCTGATGTGGGCCCGTGCAGTGGAGGAGGAGGAGGAGCTCAAAGAGCAGTACTTCCCTACTGCGGGGGAGGAGGCTTCGTATCCGTCAGTGGAGCATCTCGCCAGTCATCAACAGGAGGAGCTGCTGCAGATCATCCCTGAGGGTCTGTTTCAGGAGGAACCTGGGCGTACGACCGTGATCCAACACGACATCCGACTGACATCACCAGGTCCAGTGCGTCAGACTTCTTATAGGGTACCTGCAAGACTGATCCCTGCTATGAAACAGGAGGTTCAGGCAATGTTGGAGATGGGAGTGATTGTGCCTTCACGCAGTGAATGGTGCAGTCCCGTCGTCTTGGTGCCAAAAAAGGATGGGAGTCTCCGCTTCTGCGTGGACTTCTCCAAGCTCAACTCCATCTCTGCCTTCCATCCCTATCCGATGCCAAGGGTGGATGAGCTGGTGGAGCGGCTCGGAAAGGCTCAATACCTCAGCACGCTGGACCTGTGCAAGGGGTACTGGCAGGTACCTCTGACACCGGAGGCCCAGGCGCTGACTGCCTTTCGTGCGCCGACGGGGCTGTTCCACTTCACCACCATGCCTTTCGGATTACACGGAGCAGCCGCAACCTTCCAGCGTCTGATGGATCAGGTACTGAGAGGGGCTGAAGACTACGCCGCTGCCTACATTGACGATGTGGTCATTTATAGTTCCTCATGGGCGGAGCACCTGCGGCACTTAAAGGATATTTTCAGAGGATTTCTGATGCGGGGCTAGTAGTTAATGCCAGGAAGTGTCAGCTGGTTCGACCGGAGGTCTGCTATCTGGGGTATGTCCTGGGGGGAGGAAACCTCAAGCCCCAGGTGGGTAAGGTGGAGGCTGTACAAAGCAGCCCGCCGCCCACGACCAAGAAGGGCGTGAGGTCCTTCCTTGGTTTGGTTGGGTGGTACCGGCGGTTCATACCCAGCTTCTCCAGTCGGGCTGCAGTGCTGACGGACTTGACCCGCAAGTCAAGTCCCAACAAAGTTGTTTGGACTGAGGAATGTGACAGGGCTTTTCAGGACCTCAAGGACAGTCTGTGTCACAGTCCTGTGCTCCAGAGCCCTGATTTTGACCTGCCTTTCACGGTCCAAACCGATGCCTCTGGAGTGGGGCTTGGGGCCGTGTTGCTGCAGGGTGAGGGGGAAGACCGAAGGCCTGTGCATTACATCAGTCGTAAGCTCTTCCCTCGAGAGACCAGGTACTCTACTGTGGAGAAAGAGTGCCTGGCCATTAAATGGTCCGTGGACACCCTCAAATATTACCTGATGGGTAAGGAGTTTGTGCTAGAGACTGATCACAGGGCACTACAATGGCTGCATCGTATGAAGGACAGTAATGCCCGGATAACACGGTGGTATTTGTCTTTGCAGCCATACCGTGTCACTATAAAGTACAAAGCCGGCAAGGACAATGTCACTGCCGACTTCTTGTCCCGCCTCTACGAGGAGGGCCAACCATAAGGAGGGGGGTGTGTGATGACGCGATTCTTAAGCGCGTCCTCACCGTGTCCTAATGGCGGACACAACCGTCTTTCAGTATTCCTTTAAACGTCAACGGACACATCTACCATGCTTAATGTACATCCCTTTCATCTTTGCGGGCGTGTGTGAAAGCATAAGGGTGCACACCTACCACTGACACCATGCCAAACATTTCACTACACACACAAGTTACGTCAAATCACTGCCATTCCGTTGTCATTGAATATATACTAAATGATGTAAAATAGTGTACCTACGTTACTGGTTCACCAAACGAGCTGGGATGAGTTCTGGTCGCCATTACATTTGTTTCCTGTATTAGGAAGTGCGCTCCCGTCCTGGGACGCATTTATGGTTTGGGCAGGTTCGCGAGGAACATAGTTTCTCCCTCGCGAAATCAATTACTTCCGTTATAAGGTTTACCATTGTGAATGTGATGTATACCTGCCATCATCATTATTGTGAAGGACTGATTGAGTTCAAATGATTATTGGTAGCATTTTAACTCTGTTTAATGTGTATTGTATTTCACCTGAATTTACCCCTGTGGTTTGAGCCTATGGTAGTATGGGCCAATTATGGGTAGTTCAGCTAAACGTTAAAAGGGTTGGCAAAGTAGTAGAAAGGGCTTCTGTGGTGAGAACGTCGTTATATAAGAGTTTGTTAGTGAGCTAGTTGATGCTCGGCTGTATGGATTCCAGAAGCGTGAGGCTGATGTTTGCGCACAGCCTCAGTATAGAGAACGGGTATACAACTTTGTACTAGTGATTGTACATATACCATTTGTAAATATCTTTTTGTTTTCATTTATACCAGTATTTTTGTTTACATATTTTTTATTGTGGATTATGCACATGGAGGAGGTAAAATAAATGTACCAACTACAGAGCCTGGTCTCCCTGCTGTCTTTGTGCCTTCACTAAAGACCCTCGACACGGATACCCTTTGACAAAAGCATTTCAAGAATTTAAAGATTTAAAGATATTTTACCCTTCAAAAGTGTAAGTATCAGTGTAGGTATTACTCTAAATAAAGAAATATTGGAGAAATATAACTATATATTATATTATAAGTGTATTTCTAATTCAGAAGAGTATTAAAATGCTCTCCCTAGAAAGCATAATCAAAAAAATGTACCGATACAACAAGCGTATTTTTGGGATTGTTTGTTTTTAGGGGCGAAATGGACTGACATGCATCGTCTGGCTGACCGTGTCCACCTTGAGGAGCTGGTGAAGATTGGCATCCTGAAGGGAGATGTTGAGGACATGCTGAAGGAGCATATGGGCTCTGTGTTCATGCCCCACGGCCTGGGTCACCTGCTGGGCATTGATGTCCATGATGTGGGTGGCTACCCTGAGGCAAGTACCGTCACGGAGCTTACTTCTACCAGTTAAACTCTTCAGGTTTGAACTCTCTCGCTACTTTACTCTCTCTGCAACGCGGCGGAGTGTGTCCTTTCAAGGAAAGGTAAAAGCCTTATCCTTATAGAACATGATAAAAACACAACTGAATGTTATATTGAGTTTCATGACAGTTCCAGATTGAGCCTTCAAAGGTGTTTTGTTGGAGAGCAGAAGCACTCCTGGTTTCAAGATCATGTATCCACTGGATGTGAATGCTATTCCGAACAGAACTCTGTATACTTGCACAGCATGTCAAATTAACACTTTAAGGATCTTACTAATGATTAAAAATAAAATACTGTACTCTCATATTTGTGATTGAGGTTTTGCTGATCCCCAATGAAGACACTTATCATGCCAGATAAACTAAGCCAGTCAATCTAATCCACCACAATGTTATCAGTACTGCATGCCTGTAACAGTGCTATCAGTACTGCATGCCTGTAACAGTGCTATCAGTACTGCATGCCTGTAACAGTGCCTCTGGCCCTGTGTTGTCTTAGGGGGTGCAGCGCATCGCTGAGCCAGGCCTGAAAAGCCTGCGCATGGGCCGCCTGGTTCAGGAGCGCATGGTTCTGACCGTGGAGCCGGGCATCTACTTCATCGACCACCTGCTGGACCAGGCCCTGGCCTCTCCAGCACAGCGCTGCTTCATCAACAGCGATGTGCTGGCTCGCTTCCGCAGATTTGGAGGGGTCAGAGTTTACACACACACACACACACACACACACTCAAATTCTGTTACAAGCAAGACACACACACACACACACACACACACACACACACACACAGTATAGCAAGGTCGGTCTTTGTAGCAATCAGCCTAGTTTCAATTACCTAACTTTTGGGAATCATATCTGTCTGTACATACCTGTTTTTCTTGTTTGTTGTTACTGAGAGACATAATCATGTAACCAGACGCTCTTATGACGCTTTGAGGTTTCGAGTCTCTAAGAAACGGTCTGAGAGTCTGGGTCAGCTGAGTCACCTGCCTCCGTTGTCTTCATCTCCTCAACAGGTGCGCATTGAGGATGACATTGCTGTGACTGCGGATGGGATGGAGCTGCTCACCTGTGTCCCCCGCACCGTGGAGGATATTGAGGAGTTCATGGAGGAGGCCAGGGGGAACCCCAAGTCCTTCAGCGGGAAGGTCTGAGGGGCGCAGGCTGGAACTGCTCTCTGCCACAGACATGCGGTTTCATCCTACATCCACATTTCACGCTAGCTTTAATTTCCAGATCTATACAGTGACTGACTTCATATGTATGAAATGAAAGTCTTTAAACTCATCTGATTTGCTGGTATGTAATGCCTGTTAATTCACTCAGATCATCCAGTAAATGTCTTTACAACTGCAGTTGTTCAGTGATGGCATTACATCTAACAACAGCAAAAAGGCATTGGAAGAATGTAGCTCAACCATAAAAAAAAACAGTATTAAATGATTATTTTTTCAGAATTGTATCATATGCATGTATTGTACCCAATTTATACTCGAATTAGCCATAGCAAAATCTTAATCATTTATTAATAAAATATTTCTGCACTATCTGTGATGTGACATGTTCTCTTATTGTAGAAGCCCTAGTGAAGCATGTGTGGTAGTTGCTTATGGGAACTGTTCTAAAACCAGTGAGTGAATTTGTGTCACAAAATGTAATAAAACAATTAGCTCCAGAGATTACTGAATTAGGGCTTTGAGCAGGTACAGTTCATGAAGAGCCTGTTTTTACCTGCACTGAGAGAACTTTCTCATTTAATTATCTTGACATTGTGATGCGTTGACCTTTGGCAGCCGGAAATTCAATTCCAGTCTAATTGACTCAGCTGGAACTCATGAGTCATAAAACTCCATGCTGTGAGATGAACTGAACTGGGCTGAACTGATCCTGACAGCAGAGCAGCAACCAGGCAAGAAAAGTCTCTTATAAACAATCATGTTGTCATAGAGACTACAGTTTAGGGTTACTACAGAATTCTAACCCTAATAGTGTTTATGATTCCATATCTAGATTGTATCATCTACGTGGCACGGTGGCTCAGTTGCTTGCACTGCTTGCACTGTAGCCTCACAGCAAGAAGGTCATGGGTCCGATTCCCGCATTGGCCGCTGTTGGCTCTGGGGGGCAGGTCCTCCCCAGACCTTCAGTGCTCAGGTGGGTTATCTCCCGGGCCTTTCTGTGTGGAGTTTGCATGTTCTCCCCGTGTTCACAAGGGGTTTCCTCCACATAAAACCCCAACACAAAAACATGCAAAACAGAAAAAGATCGCTCTCCTGTCCTGTGACCATGATTGGACTGAACACTTGGCCTGGTCCCCGTGCGCCGTAAAAGGCTGCCCACTGCTCCTGGAGCCCCTTGAGGAAGGACAAGGACTTCAGGATGGGTTAAAGGCAGAAGGAAAATTTCACCGGCGACCTCATCAGCATGCGTGTGTGTGTGTGTCCTGTGTCGCCGCCAAATGCATGTGTGTGGTGTTGTGTAAAAACAGACTTTGACTTTAGACTTTGACTTTGATCTAAATGTAGTGAGCGCCTTAATGCAAAGTATTGATAACAATTTTAATGAAAAAAGTCAAAATGATTGCTTCCAGACTTTGAAAATCAGTCGTTCTGTTGGCTCTCAAAGGCAGCGAGTAAAGGTGTGAGATGGAGTAGCCAGGCATCCCGCGAGGAGCATGTCCTCCGCATGTAGCTGTCCAGGTCCCCATGGGGACGGCCCTGCTGTGTCTGTCTCCTGGGGTTTCCCTGGGCGATGAGCTGAGTCAGAGGGTTGTGGTTCAGGCCACAGATTTGTGTGTGTGTGTGTGATGCATGAACTAAAAAAAAAATTCTCTTCACAGATGTGTGTGTGTGTGTAGAGGATTGTTGTAGTTCAGGTGTGTGTGTGAAGGGAATACAGTGGGGAAAATAAGTATTTGAACCCCTGCCGAGTTTGGCCACTTGCAAAGAAATGTGTGATCTATAATTGTAATAGTAGGTGTATTTTAACAGTGAGAAACAGAATATCAACAAAAAAATCCAGAAAACTGCATTTTATAACATTTATGACTTAATTTGCATTTGATGCAGAAAATAAGTATTTGAACCCCTAGCAAAACATGACTTAGTACTTGGTGGAATAACCCTTGTTGGCAAGCACAGACGTCAGACTTTTCTTGTAGTTGGTCACCAGGTTTACACACATCTCAGGAGGGATTTTGGTCCACTCCTCTTTGCAGATCCTCTCCAAATCCTTAAGGTTGCGTTTTCAATGGGAGGGAATGAGGGAATGAGGTTCAAGCCCAATATTCCACATTACATGGCCCCATCCATAGTCCCCTCGATGCAGTGGAGTCGTCCTGTACCCTTGGCAGAGAAACAGCCCCAAAGCATAATGTTTCCACCTCCATGCTTGACGGTGGGGATGGTGTCATATTCAGCATTCTTCCCCCTCCAAACGCGGCAAGTCGAGTTGATGCCAAAGAGCTTGATTTTGGTCTCATCTGACCACATCCTGTCTCCCAATCCTCCTTAGAATCATTCAAGTGTTCATTGGCAAACCTCAGACGGCCCTGTACATGTGCTTCCTTGAGCAGGGGGACCTTGCGAGTTCTGCAGTACTTCAAACCAATACGGCGTAGTGTGTTGCCAATGGTTTTCTTGGTGACTGTGGTCCCTGCTGTCTTGAGATCATTCACAAAAGCTCCCCCTGTGTAGTTCTGGAGTTATTCTGCACCTTTCGGATGATCACCGATACCGCACGAAGGGAATATCTTGCATGGAGCCCCAGACCTAGAGCGATGGACAGTTGTTTGGTGTTGCTTCCATTTACGAATAATCGCACCAATAGTTGTCTGCTTCTCACCTAGCTGCTTGCTGATGGTTTTGTAACCCATTCCAGCCTTGTGCAGGTCTACAATCTTATCTCTGACGTCCTTGGTCAACTTTTTGGTCTTGCCCATGGTGGTGAGATTGAAGGTGTGAAGTATGATTCTTTGGACAGGTTTCTTTTATACACGTCACCAGTTGAGATCAGGTGTACCTTGTTAGGCCTAATGAGGACTAATCTGTGTGCTTCTTGGGCACATAACTGGTCATTGGGAGCCAGAATTCTTGCTGTTTGCTAGGGGGTTCAAATACTTCTTTTCTGCATCAAATACAAATAAAGTCATAAATGTTATAAAATGCAGTTTTCTGGATTTGTTTGTTGATATTCTATTTATCACTGTTAAAATACACCTACCATTACAATTATAGATCACACATTTATTTGCAAGTGGCCAAACTTGCGAAATCGGCAGGGGTTCAAATACTTATTTTCCCCACTGTAGATTCAAGTTCATGCACCAGATGTTTGTGTAGAGCAGTGGTTCCCAAACTTTTTACAGTCCCGTACCCCTTCAGACATTTAATCTCCAGCTGCGTACCCAGAGGTAGATTGATGGCTTAAAATGAGTGAATAATATGTGCCACAAGTGACCCAAACCTTCTAAGGTTGTTGTTTGCCAGCCATCAACAGAACAGAAGACTAAAAAAACATTATTTGCAGGCGATTGGGAAGATGAGCGAATTGTAGTTCAGGCGTCAGATCTGTGTGTGTGTGTGTGTGTGTGTGTGTGTGTGTGTGTGTGTGTGTGTGTGTGTGTTGATGAGGGTTGTAGTTCAAGCGTCAGATATCTGTGTGTGTGTGTGTGTGTGTGTGTGTGTGTGTGTAGAGGAGGGTTGCTCTTTGTTCTTCCCTTTTTGTTTCACCCATGTGATGTGAGCTATTACACCCTGGTTAATTATTTTAAAGGCCTAATCAAAGCTGGTGGTTAAACACTTTACACATTATGCACAGAATGCAAATGAAGTTGCTGGAAGAGAAAAATCCCCCTTTTGAAATTGACACGCATTACATTATACCAGAATGAAACTACGTGCGTGTGGAAATTAATGTAAATTTGCTTAACATCTTAAAAGTGCATATTGTAACAAGTATGCACAGACTTTACAAAAGCTACTAGAAATAATGTGCATCAATCAAGCCTGCAAGCAATCCTGAAGAGAAAGATGAGAGATGATGCCTGAACAGCACTGAAGATCACTGAGGCTCTTGCTGAGTGCACTACTTTAGACGACCAGCCCCTGTTTAATCAAAAGTAATCCTAACTAGGATTGTAGCTACTGCCAATAACTACAATGCTGGTTGGACTGATGATTGGGTTTCTCCCAACTAGTCATTAACTATTTGTGTAGCTAAATTGTCATGGAATAGCCTAGGCTTCTGTATTAAAATGTGTGTGAGGGGGATGTTGTATTATCTGTGGGTATCTAGCCACAGCACGCCAGGCACGCTGTAGGAAGAAGCTAGCGCCGTTTTGGCTGTATGGACATCATGGCAGAGGCTCCGCAGCTTTAGAGGAAGCTCAGTAGGTGTATCAGGGGAACTATCCACATGTTTTCTGGGAGCTACCCACTTGTCTCCAAGAAGTTATTCATTTGTAGCCTGGACCCTTCCCGTTTCACTTACACAAGCTACTCTCTTGTAGCCCAGGAGCTACTCAGTTGGGCCTCCACCTTGAAAACAGGTGCAGAAAACAGACCAAATATGACATGAATATTTCCAGGCCCAAAGGATTCTCCTATTTAAAAATGACTTAACCCTCAGGGAAGGATCAAGGAAGATTTAGTAAGATGGTTCATCAGGTGTATAAAAAGGGATTTCAAAACTTGCTCAGGTTTAGGCTGTTGGTGTTATACTGGTTAAATAAACCCTTTTTGCTCCACACTGTCCAGTCTTTTTGAAGATTTTTCCTGAACGTAAGGAGTTTTATCCAGATCAGAAAAGAAGAGCTTTTGCCTCCACAGTGTCCTACAGCATGGGGGATCAGTCATAGATGCAAGAGTAGATGCAGGTTCATCATGCAGTCCCCTTTGCTGTGCTTGAGGCCAAACGCGAATACCAGCTGACTCTGAGAGTAGATGCAGTTTCATCATGCAGTCCTCTTTGCTGTGTAGGAGGCCAAAAATACCAGCTGACTCAGGAGTGGGTTCAGCTCTCTGGGAATCTGGACACTTCCTCCAGATGGACACGGAGAGCCAGGCAGTGGATCTTGGCCTTGGTCACCTCTAAAACTCTCCACCAATCGTATTCCAGACCACTGACCAGATCAGTGAATGTCAATCACTGCTCACAATATGCCCCCTGGGTCAGGTGCGTTGTTCTGAAAGAAAACTGCGTGTCCGTATGTTTTATATGGACACCTTGCCGTCTGCTTCCTTCATTAATTTCCACAGCATGCACACACAGGACGTCTTCTCGACCGCAGAGGGAATTTACTACAATATGCTGAGACAGGTGTCAGGTCCAGGGTTTAATGATGACCATTACAGAAAAGCACCGGAGCACAAACCAGGCCTCAGAGCTGCAGTAAGCTTGTCATTGGCTGACAGGAGGAGGTTGTTCTGACAAGCGTCTAAGAATACACCAGGAAAAACACGTGATGGTGTATGAGTCTAACAACATAGGAGAACAGTCTTTATTTAACTTTTGTGTCTATAGGAACACAGGTCTTTATGAGATTTAGAAAAAAGAAAATGAAACACAAGGCAGAGATTTTAAATATAAACCAGAGAAATCTTGCTTAGTGAAAGAATCATGACACATCATGCAGACTTGGAACCAAAGCTGTTGGTTTTGTCAGACAAGAGAAAGAGAGAAAGGGCCACAGGCTCTCAGAGCTGCTGCTTGAAACCGCCATCAACACCCACTGGAGCTAGACTATCTTTTAACTACTGTGCAACCAACCCAGCAAGAGTACACACACATAACACACACACCAATACACACACTCACACATAACACACATAACACACACCGACACACACACACCAAAGGAATAACTTACAAAGGAAGGATGGGCACTTTTTATAATACTCATAATAATAATTGTACTATAAGTATAATACTCGCTTCCTCCACCTCTGTTTTTATATCATTTTTATTCACTAACTATTCTTTCATTCTGTTGCCAAGTTTCTAATTCTGTATCCGTCCCTTGTTGTTTGTACAGCACTTTGGTCCTCTTAAGCTGGGTTTAAATGTGCTCTAGAAATAAATGTACTTATTATAATACGACCAATATCTGAATCCTGAAGTGAAATGCTGGAAGTATGCATAGAGATAAGTAGCTTAATATTCAGATGTTGGCAAGATGTGGTGTTTTTATTTCATTATGGACGCGAGCTGTCTCGCACAAGAAGCACCAGGGGAGAATGCAAAGCATGTTTTTATTGTTGCCTTATTTCTTTTTGGGGAAATACGCATATTGGAAACTCTTATGGAAGCAGCTTGAGGGCCTGAGAGCATAACACTGAGAATATGATGAAACTTCAATGTCTCCAGGGGTTCAGTGAATATGGGCCCAAGAGAGAGACTCCACTACACAGCCCAAACTCCCCCCCACTGTTGACCAGCCTCTGCAGCATTCTAGTAAACACAGGCACATTGGGAAAAATTTGCATCCAAGTGTTGAATAACCTCTTATGGAGATGACTACTTCCCTTTTTCCACTATTCTCCTTCAAAGGAAAAACATAATTGGAAAATGAACTTTTTGGAAGATATATCTAAAGGACCTTTGGAAGAATACATTCTACAGTGGCAATGGTAAGTAATGAACCCCTCTGAAAATAATTTTCTGGTTTAGAAAAGTTACTCACACATGTTTTACCATTCAGTATTTTCATTGTGAAAATGTAATTCTTTAGTATATTTCTACAGACTGAACACTAAAAATAAAATGTTCTGCTTGCATAATTGACCGTTGCAGGAGGTCATTCATGCCTACCGCAATAGCTATCTACAATGGCTCTCCTCTGTGCCTGGAGAGACTTCCTCTGATAACAATACACATTTAATTTGAAAATTAATACCAATGTCTTGCCTTAAAATTCAAATTATATTTCAGTCAGATTATTTTATCTGGTGTAGTAGAAGTATTGTAATTCTGTCTTTTTACCTACCTCACTGTGTTTTTGTGAGTTATGTTATACTGTGTATACACTGAAATGTCCCTTTGGGGCTACCGTCCTACTCCAGTGTTGCTTTAGCCTTGTGCCTTGAGTGATTGTCCGACTGGTAGATAATCCCTCTCCCAAGATTTAGTTTTACAACAAAATTTAGATTTAGGTTTTCTTTTAATATTGTGTTGAATTTATTTCCCTTCATCCTCCCTTCAGTTCTGTAATGTTTCCCAGTTCCTGCAGGCGTGAAATATACCCAAAGCTTGATATTACCACTGCCATATTTTGTCACAACTGGTGAGGCCAAGGGTGTTATGATTGGACCCAAAAGCAGACGCTGATACAGGAGTGAGAAAAAAAACCTGCTGCCAGGCCAAGCTCTGTGGTAAAAAAAAAAAAGACAGTTCAGTGATTCAACAGTCTATTCATACACAAAATACAACAGACTGGAATCCATAGGGGAAGACCAGAGAGTAGTAAAAAAAATAGAGATATAAATAGATATATAAAAAAAGAGATAACTCTCAGATCAGGCAGAAAACAGTTCATAATCCACAAAGGCAAAATTCCTAAAAACACAAGGATCCAGTGAGGCAAATTCTTATCCAAAAACCCAGAGGCAGGGCCAACAGGCGGAGCCGCTCAGGAGGTCTGCCGGTCTAACAGGCTTGGCCAATTCAGGAACTTAGTTATTTCAGGATTGGAATGTTTCTAGAGGCATTGGCAGTGCTAAATTTACGCCACATGTAGCGCTTTGAGGATTGGCCAAAAAGCTCTATTTTGGTCTCATATGTCCAAAAAGACTTTTGCCTTTTGACTTTTGCCGTTGCATAAGCAGCTCTCACCCGTGCTTTAATGTGGTTGTTTCAGAAAAATGGCTTCTTCTTGCCACCCTCCAATAGCATTCAGTTTTTGGATAACTCTTAAGATTGTGGACTCCTAGAGCTTCACTTTGTGGATTGTTTGGGGGTAATGGCTAGACTATGGTGGCCTCCCTCACCAGTTAATATCTTCCTCAGATCCTTGGTGATCAGATGCAACTCAGATGCAACTTCAACTTCCTCATGATGAATCCAGTGGTGCTCAGTTGCAAACCAAAACACTTGTTGTCCACTTTCATCTCCTCTCCATTTCCTCTGTTATTTCATAACCTGGTTGATGACACTTGGAGTGATTTTTAGATCCAGTGGGAGTTCTCTGCTTTAACTACTCATAGGTGGTACCTAGGGGATGCACAGAGTACTCGACCGATTCTCAAGTTCTACATTAACATCCAGTAATCATTAATCACGTGATACTACATCTCAAACTCAGTTTCCAGTTAGAGCCCTTTGTAACCAAGAGGAGGAATGGCAGTTTTTTTCCCCAACTGTGTGAGTTGTGGACAGATTTCTCAAGGATGGCTCTAACATCGAGCCTGTCATGTAATAGACTAGGCTACTACACTAACGTAGCCAAACAAATGAATGTTGTTAAAAAATAGATGCAAAGAGGTTATGGTTTTGTTTTGATCGGTTTCTGTCTGTAAACAGGATTACTCAAAAACTACCAGCCAGGTTTTCATGAAACTGATGGATCGGATTCACTGGCCGGATCCAGGAATTTGTAAGATACGGAATACGGCATTTGACCTTGGGAGGTCTGTGCTCTCTGAGTGCCCTTCATTATTCAATCAGCTGGACTTACTAATGATGACCAGGGTGGTATTCCACGTCCGGGTTTAGTGACAAACCTGGATAAGTTAACTCAGAGTAAGTGGTCAACCTCTTAATAGAAGAACCCCCATTGGTTCATTCTCCTAGCAAAACAAGGTCAGAGGGCTCTTTTATTATAAGGTTTACCACTTACTCTGAGTAAGTCTATTAGAGGCCTTCCTTGTGGCTTTTGGTGTGACACACTAGTGTTTGCAGACACTGGGAAGTCCATCCTCTTCCCTAAATGTAGCTGAGAGCTATCCCACCTATTTCTGTCCTTGAAAATGAATGGTTCTTATTGCTAATGGGTGTGTTGTCAACATACACTAAAATGTGGATCAAGGTTTCTGAGAATGTTTTTTTTCATGTTTTGGAGCTGTTTTGTAAAATCTATGCCTTTCTGCCGTAGTTGGCATTGATGACCCCATGTCTTTATTGACATGAATGAATACCTCTTACAGCCAAATATTTCTTTCCTCTCAAGGTACGCCTGTGAACAGACTGAGGCATTTAAAAAATTCTCATCATGTTGCCAAGCCTTGAGAAAATATTTAATTTGTGGTTTAGGTAAGAGGTTTTTCACTTCTGAGTCTCTTATAATGATGGACGCATTACCATACGCATTTATTCAGAAGATGTGAAGGTCCCGTGGTTCTCACTAGAATTTATTAACTTTCTGTCACAGCATTTGTAACATTATTTGTGATGCTGATTTGTTTGGCAATTGGACATTTCACAGGTTAGCAGTTTTGTCCTGATATGAATGAAATGAAGGTTTCATTTTTGGAGGCTTATAAAACTGTGAAACCAATCTTTCAACCTTCTAAGAAGGGGGAACTGTGCTTTTCTCCTTGGCAATAAAGCAGCTGCTTTTATAAAGTAGAGTCAAGATCTTGACTTTCCATTTAATTGCATTCAGAATACTGATATATTTGAACCAGATTTACTTCCTGACAATGAAAGAGGTAAATTAGTGTGCGCAGATAGTTTTCAGCGTGAGCCTCCAGACACACTGTTGATGGTTACATTCCTTCCTTTCCTATGAGTTGAAATAAATAATGATTGCTTTCAGGTTTATATTGTTATATAATACATATATATATATAAATATGTTTTATTATATTATTAAATTATGATATAATCCCCTGGTATCAAGATATTATCATATTTTCAGAGTTTCTTAACATAACAGTATAAAAAAACAATGAGATATCTTGACATAAAGACAATTTAATTATTATGTTTAGAAAATGACATAATTATTTTCAACACTTTTGATTCAGAACTTAATGTAATGCAACTGTGTGGTTTTGATCATATACAGTGCAACCTTTTTGAAAAGGAAATATGACCCCCATGATCATAGGTAAAAGTATTTCCTGTGAAATGTTGCGGGACCAATTACAAGCACCCGACTGCGTATCATTGTTGTGAAAAATCCCCTGTCAAAGGCTTCAGTCGAGTAGCTAGTGCTTAGTTGTTTGTTTGAAAGTATGATTGTAATTGCCATTAAGCCCCTTTTTAGTGTTGTGCCCATGAGAGCTTGGTCCCATGGTCTCTTTGCCATGAGCAGACAGTGGAGCGCAGCGTGCCCCTGCTTCCATTTCTGCTCACTGAAGCAAAGCCTCATCTCCAGAGATGCAGCGCGGCTCCAGTCAAACAGATCATTTGGAAGAGCAAACAGGGAGGAGGAAAACATACGAAGCAAAAGTGGAGCAAACACAATGGGAGATGGGAAATCTCCTAAAACAAACACGATCAGGGAGGTAAACACAAGGCCACCGCTAATCCATCCTAATCCATCCCACTCTTCTCTCACTCAGGCCGGGCTGCCAATGAACCCACACCTCCACCGCGTGGATTAGCATATGTTGGTATAATTATTTTGAACAAAACATTTCTATTGCTCTCCAGAGGATCCACTTATTTAAATATGTATCGTGCAATTGTTATTTCCATTCAGGCTCAGTTGAACAGAAGGGGCCACAATAGTCTGATTTTACAAGGTCTTGCTCTTGCATTGTATCTAAAATTGGGTTTAAGTGGTTCAGTTTCATTCTGTGAAAGCAAAACCTAAATTGATGGTATGAAGTAATTCTTTATAACAACAGCCTAGAACATGCCCTCCACTCTAACAGACCTCTGTAACTGCAGAAGCACATTGATTGTGTCTCTGTGTGTGTGAGTGAGCGTGTGTGTGTGTATGATGAAAGTGAGGAAGCAAAAAGCCGAGTATATATGTGAGAAGAGAAAGCTTTCTTTGTTTGCTCAAAGAGCACTTGTCATTTCTATCCCCCAGTGCTGTAATTAAGGGAGCCTGATTTCTCCACCATGAGAAAACAAGCTTTTTATTGCGCTGTAATGACCTGTCATTTTCCGCTTGGAAAACATACTACCCAGACAATTCTGATTTGACATTCAAACCCAATGAGATGAGATGATTATATGCCTTTGTTTAAAAGTGCAGGATGTAGTTTTGTTTTCAAAAATGAAATGTACTTGTAGAGCTACTTTCATCAAATGAATCTGACAGCATGATTAAAAAGCAGTTGCTTCGCTGGTTCCGGTAAGATGTTGGAGTGAACAGTCACGTAATTTTGAGCTCTCTCAACTCGGCGACAATAATCCCTCAAAAATCATAATTTAAACAAATAAATTCAATATAATATAGGAGGGAACTAATAAAGAGGCTGAATATATACAAAGAAAATCAAGTCAGTGAAGATAAAAAAGGAAGAAAATGGATTAAAATTCTGACAATGGAAAGCGGGGTGAGAAGAACGGGGCAGGTGCAGAACCAGCTAGCCTAAACCAACTGATTGACTTGCTAGCACCCATAGGCAAACAACTGGATGAGGTGAAAAAGGAGGTTAAAGAAGTCAAACAAGGGATAATCGATGTGAGGAGAGAGGTAAAGGAAGAATTCGACAGATTCCGGAAAGAAACTGAAAGCAAATTCGAAGGGATTAATGCAGACATGAAAACGCAGCATGACCACATGGAGGAAGCCCAAACACGCATAGCTGAACTGGAGGAATGGCAGTTAGAAGCTAAGAGTGAGATGCTAACTATTACGGCCCGGACCCTAAGGATGCAGGAGAAAATGACGGACCTCGAGGGGAGGTCAACGAGGAATAACATTCGCATATTTGGCATACCGGAGGGCACGGAGGAGAATTCGACAAGCAAGTATCTGGAGCGCTTCCTAACCACCGAACTCGAATTGCCTAGAGACACCCTACTCCAGATACAGAGAGCACACAGGGCCCTGGCACAGAAACCACCTCCGAACGCACCCCCCAGATCAATGGTAGTTAACTTTTTACAATTCGAGACCAAGGAAATTGTGCTCAGTCATGCATGGAAGAGGAAAATCCACGTGGGAGGGAAGAGGATTTTTTTCGACCATGACTATGCAACTGAAGTGGTCCAGAAAAGAAAAGCATACGGACCCATTAAGAAAATACTAAAGGAAGAACAGATCCGCTTCCAGACCCCGCTAGCGAGGATGCTCATACACTGGGCAAGCGGAGCCAAGACCTACGACAGTGCAGAGGACGTGGCGAGAGACATGGAGGAGAGAGGTTACGAGGTGGATCTCCCGGGAGAAGGCACCGCGACCGCAGGGAGGGAGAAGACACGAGACCGGGCAGAATGGCAACAGACCACCCGAAGCAAGACGGGGAGGATGGCAGCGGCTGCTGCCAAGGAGAAGCTGAGGGGGTTTCAAAGGGGGATTTGATTCTGATTTGATTTCGGTTCTAGGGAGGGGCCCTTTCTGAGAGGGAGGATAACCCCTCAACCTACCAACGGGACTTGGAGGAGACGACATCCTCTTCTTTGGAAGAAGTTTGTTTTAAGTTTTATTGCATTTTATAATTTCATGTTATGTTTTATTGCACATTATGCAATGTTAAATGTTCCTTATATACTCAACCTACTGCTGTTCAGGTCGCTTAATAGGGTTATTGATCTAGGATTAGATGGGTACGACTGTTAGACTGGTGTCACTTAATGTTAATGGATTGAATACCCCCAAGAAAAGGGACAGGGTTATGACTAAAGTAAAGAAGGATGGAGCCCAAATGATATATCTGCAGGAGACTCACCTTAACAAAGTAGAACATGACAAGCTAAAGAGATACGGTTATAGAAATTTGTACAGTAGTTCGTTTAAGGGAGGTCCCAGAAGAGGTGTGACGATTATGATATCAAATCAGGTACAATTCGAATACGAAAAAGAGATAAGTTTGCATGTTTGCATGTTCTCCCCGTGTTCACAAGGGGTTTCCTCCAGTAAGAACCCCAACAGAAAAAACATGCAAAATAACAGAACACATGTCCATCCCTGACCAAAGATGGACAGTTCACTTCACTTGGTCCTCGGGCGCTACAAGCTGCCCACTGCTCCTGGGGGGTCCTTGAGGAAGGACAGTCCAGGATGGGAAAAAGCAGAAACTAAATTCACCGTGATCTCAGGCTTACCTGCGTGTGTGTGTGTGTCCTGTGTCGCCTCCATATATGCACGTGTGTGTTCCAGTGTGTCGTGTGTGCCATTAAAAACCTGACAAAGGTCTTAATTATTATTATTAGGATTCCTCCGTCAGGAGGAACCCTATTGTTATTGTAGGTATTATTATTCTTGTACCATGGGAGTCAATGGCAGCCCCTAGAACCGTATGGTAACTTTTTCTGAAATTTGGCACACTCATTAAGGACAGTCCCTTCTTCACTCACACCAAGTTTCAGGTCTCCCAGTAGACCACACTAGCGCCACCAACGGGTCAAAGTTGGACTTTTGTTAACACACACAACTTTTGAACCGTTTGACCGATTTTCAAAAATGAGGTACCATTGGATTCCTTGGATCAAGACGAATTCGGCGTTCAATGGCGCCAATTTTCGGTTGTATAGATTTTCCGCTATTACCGGTTTTATCAAACTGCTTTGAAAGCCTACTCTTCCTACCATTTTTCTCAAATCCCATATGGTAACTTTTTCTGAAATTTGGCACACTCATTAAGGACAGTCCCTTCTTCACTCACACCAAGTTTCATGTCTCCCACTAGACCACACTAGCGCCACCAACGGGTCAAAGTTGGACTTTTGTTAACACCGTAACTTTTGAACCGTTTGACCGATTTTCAAAAATGAGGTACCATTGGATTCCTTGGATCAAGGCGAATTCAACGTTCAATGGCGCCAATTTTCGGTTGTATAGATTTTCTGTTATTCCCGGTTTTATCAAAACACTTTTGAAAGCTTACTCCTCCTACAATTTTGGTCAAATCTTCTTTAAAATCACTAGAGAGGATCTTCAGACCAAGCCTCACAAAACTTAATCAACAAAATTTTCATCCTCACAACCGTTTGTCCGGTACAGCCACGCAAATTCAAATTCACAGAAAGTGAAGTAATATCTAAGCAAATCTTTGATATATTAACCTGAGCATCAGTGGTACAGGGGTAGAGAAGTCGTTCAGTAATCAGAAGGTTGTAAGTTCAATTCCCTTTCGAAGCGTCCTTTAGCAAGACACTTCTTTCTTTTCTTCTTTCCCTTATTCACTCTTCTTTCCTTCTTTTACTCTTCTTTCCAAAATTGTGAAGAATATACATTTTCCCCTGGTTTCGCAATCTTAGGAGGAATCCGCATCGCTGCTTGCAGCTATATTTAATTATTATTATTATTATATAAGAGATGGGGAGGGAAGATATATTATGGTGAAAGGGAAGCTCGACAATGCGAAGGTTACTCTGGTGAATGTGTATGCGCCCCCAGACTGTTCCAAACACTTTTTTAGACTGTTATTTGATGTCATCGCAGCGGAAACAGAGGGTATTTTAATTTGTGGGGGGGATATGAATGTAGTTTTAAATTATAACATGGACACAACGAGCCTTAAAAAATCGAAAATACAAATGTCAAGATACGTAAATACATTATTGGAGGAGATGGGATTGGTCGATATATGGAGGAATCTACACCCATTAGAGAAGGACTTCACACATTATTCGGCGGTGCATAAAGTACACTCTAGAATAGAGGGTTAATGAATGTCATATAGGAGGGGCAGATGTGTCCGATCATAACTCGTTGTACCTTGACATAGGCATTAGTAACCGTAAACGAATAACCAATTGGAGATTGAATGTGGGTCTACTGAATAATGAACAAAGGAAGGACAAAATCAAATTGGAAATACAAAAATATGTTACGGAAAATGACAATGAGATGGTGGAGCCAACGATGGTTTGGGACGCCTTGAAGGCAGTTATGAGAGGCAGATTAATTTCGGAAGCGACCTACGCCAAAAAAATGAAATTAAAAACGTATTCGGAAAATATAGAAAAACTGAGAGCATTGGAAAGAGATTACCAAAATTCAGCTGACTTGGACACACAAAAGAAAATTAAGCTCGTAAAATTAGAGATAGAAAAACACCTAACAGAGGAGATAGAACGGAAGCTTCTCTTCTATAAGCAAAGTCATTATGAGATAGGCCCGAGAGCCACTAAATTACTGGCGAGGCGGACCCGTAAGCAACTCGCAACTAGTCAAATACATACAATTAGGGACCCCCTTTCGAACCAATTGATAACAGAGCCAGAGGAGATAGAAAGAACATTCCAGAGATATTATGAGGAATTATATACACAGCCAGAGTCTGCACAAAGAGAGGAGATTAAGTCTTTTTTAAACACACTAGACCTACCAAAGATAGGACAGACACAGAACGATACCCTAACGAGGGACATTTCTATAGAGGAGGTGGTGGAGGCAATAAACAGATTAAAAAATGCGAAAGCGGCCGGAAGTGACGGCTACTCGGGGGAATGGTATAAGACATTCAAAGACGAACTGTCTCCGCTGTTAGTTAAATCTTTCAATTGGACATTACAAAAAGGCAAATTACCACCAACATGGACAGAAGCAATAATAACGGTCATACCTAAACCCGGGGAAAGATAGGGAAATATGCGGAAATAATCGACCAATATCGCTACTAAATTTGGATTACAAGTTATATACATTTATTATTGCTAGACGAATGCATGCCTTTACACAGGATTTGATCGACGAAGATCACACAGGATTTGTGAATGGGCGACAGATGCATGATAACATTAGGAGGACACTGCACATTATAGATCAGGCAAACAAACAAAAAAGAGACACGATACTGGTTAGCGTAGATGCCGAAAAGGCGTTTGACAGGGTAAATTGAACTTTCCATTTCACAGTGCTAGAGAAATTCGGATTCAATGATAAATCAATACAGATTATTCGTACCCTAGATCAACGACCTACAGCTAGAATCAAAATAAACGGAAGCCTATCTAACAAGTTCGATCTACAGAGATCAACCAGACAGGGATGCTGTTTGTCACCAACCCTGTTCGCATACTTTATTGAACCATTGGCCCAAGCCATACACGAAAATAGACGAATCCAAGGAGTGACAGTGTGCGGGGTAGAACATAAAGTCGGCCTCTTCACAGATGACGTCATTGCATTCCTTGAACGGCCTGGTGAGTCGTTGCCAGAATTGCTAGATCTCTTGAACACATATGGACAACTATCAGGATACAAAATAAATATCACCAAAACCCAAGTACTCACTATCAATTATACACCAACCAAGGAGATCAGAGAAAAATTCAATTTAAATTGGAATTTAAAGAAAATTAACTATTTAGGGGTAGAAGTGACTAGAAACATATCAGGACTATATAGGGCAAATTATGATAAAATTAACCAAGAATTATTAAAAGATATACATAGATGGACCACCCTAACATTGGATTTTAGCTCAAGGATAGAATTAATAAGAATGAATGTATTACCCAGACTTTTATATTTGTTCCAAGCATTACCAATAGAGATACCTCAAACACAATTCGTAACATGGGACAGGATGATATCCAGATTTATATGGGGGGGGGAAGAGGCCAAGAGTGAGATTCAGAACTCTCCAGCTAAAGAGGGAGAAGGGGGGCCTGAGTCTGCCGAACCTGAAAGAGTACTTCCACGCGGCCCAGCTGTGATATGTACATTGTTGGTGTAAACTGGATTACGAAACAAAATGGAAAGAAATGGAAAAGTAATTTGGAATGTGTCCGATACAGAGTATTTTAGGAGATAGGGAAACATTTAATAAGGTTAGAAATCAAATGGATTCGATCACAAAATTTACCTTGGAATTATGGTTCAAATTACTTAGACACAATAAGGCGGAGAAGGACGCAAATGTATTAAAATGGGTGGCTTTTGATAGCAGTTTTAAATCAGCTGGGCACCGTGGGGGACTCGGACAGTGGGCGGATAAGGGCATTACGGCATGGTGCACGCTGGTGAATAAGGGGAAGATAATGAGCTTTCAAGACCTGAAAACGGCATATGGCCTGGATTGGCGGGAATTTTACAAATATCTACAGATACGGGATTATTATGGGAAACGGATTGGACAGGAGCTCTCTCTAGAAATGAACAAGGTAGTACAAGTGATGATCGATACATATAAAGGGAACCGGGTCAGGACTATAACTACATTATATAAGGCATTGATGGATGACAAAAGCACAACATGGTATATAAAAGAAAAATGGGAAAGAGAATTTGGCATGGAAATACCTGAAGATGAATGGGATAAGATGTGGGAAAAACATAAGACAACAACCCGTTCACGAGCCTGGAGAGAGTTTTCCTGGAAAAATCTGATACGGTTCTTTATCACACCCGAAATATCAAATAACTATTCTGAAACAAGAAAGTCATGTTGGAGGAATTGTGGGTCATTTGATGCTAACCATGCACATATATTCTGGAATTGTCACAAAATAACAGAGTTTTGGGGAATGGTCCATAGGATAACACAAGAGATTCTGGGATACGAATTTCCTATGAAACATGAGCTGATGTATCTGTATATGTACTCAGAGAATATTGTGCATGATGGGGACTCGTATCTATTCAAGATACTCATGGTTGCAGGGAAAAAGGTAATTACAAGGAAATGGGGGACTGAGGATCTTCCCACTCAGACCCATTGGGTGGACACAGTGGGGGAAATACATTTACATTTACATTTAGTCATTTAGCAGACACTTTTGTCCAAAGCGACGTACAAGGGAGAGAATATTCAAGCTACGAGCAATAGAACCTGGTGTAACAATAAATAAATACTACTTTACATTAGAAATATAACAAAATGAAATAAAAAGAAGGAAGGAGTGCAGAAGTGTAACTGCTGTAATTGCAAGTTACGCACTAGTCGAAGTGCCAGTTAGGACGGGAAGTGCTCTCTGAAGAGTTGGGTCTTCAAAAGCTTCTTAAAGGTAGAGAGGGACGCCCCTGCTCTGGTAGTGCTGGGTAGTTCATTCCACCAACGTGGAACTACAAATGAGAATAGTCTGGACTGCCGTACTTGCACAGACGGCAGTGCCAAACGACGCTCACTAGAAGAGCGCAGCATCCTGGGTGTAACATTTGCCCTTACAAGAGCATTTAGGTAGGTGGGAGCAGAACCATCGAGCACTCTGTAGGCAAGCATAAGTGACTTGAACTTAATGCGAGCAGCTACCGGCAGCCAGTGGAGCTCAATGAGTAGCGGGGTGACGTGTGGAAAGATGGAAAGATGATGGAAAGACTGACACACAGGCTACGGCTGATAGGATCACAGATGGACAGTAAATGGAGGAAGTGGACTCTATGGCAGTCGACACAGAATTGACATGACAGCAGGTTTTTCTTTTCTTTTCCCCTTTTTGTTTTTATTTTTTTTTATTTTAATTTTTTATTCTGGTTGTCAATGTTGTTGATGACTTGTTGTATTGGTGTTCTTATTGTTGAATAAAAAGAAAATAGTAAAAAAAAAAAGCAGTTGCTTCATGCATTCTAACCATGTGCTATATATATCTGAAACAAGTCTGTTCTGTTTCATTTTTCTTGCCTTTCTAAACATGTTGGCCCTGAATAATATAAACAACTGAATTCCAAATCACCATAGACAAAGGATCAAGATGCAAAGCACGCACACTTAAGGGATCCATTTAGTGAGAATAACATTCATGTGGGCCTTAGCACTGTTTGTTATTCTACAGCTTTGAATGCACTGTTTAATTAGTTTCAGAGGCACTGCTGAACGCCTGAACTGCTGAATGGCTGTTTCATCACACCCTAATTTAAAATCCTTGTGAATGAGGTTCAAGTTTCATGGCCTTCACATTGTTCCTGCTTGTTTGTAATTTGTTGGTTTCGCAACATTAAGTATCATACGGATCCTCATGTGCTTTTGTGTCATTAATCATAGGCTCTGGCTGGACTTAATACTGAGAAGAAAGCTTAGTCAGGCTTCATTTACTGGCCTTCATGACTGGCCTTTCTCCTTTATTCTTTATAAGCTTGGGGAGAAACCTTAAGCCACTTCTCACAAACAGTGATATCCACTTTAGTGTTGGTATGTGAGTATTCCCTTTTTTGTTTATTGCAGAGTGAAGCGTGGATGAGAAGCTTAAGCCACGCCAAAAACACAACAGTGATTTCAGTTATTTCATTTCATGTCTGTACCCATGATGGCTTTATTAATAAAACGTGTGTGTGTGTGTGTGTGTGTGTGTGTGTGTGCGCGCTTAATCTCCTGGCTCATATCTTTTGAAACCTTTGTCTCATTGTAAGGCATAAGCAGACCACATAGCTTTAATAAAGTCTACTGAGCTCATCTGAGTTTTGTCATTTCCTGTTCTCTCCATCTAGACGGCTCTGTCAGCTCTGCTCATGTGCGATGCCTTCCTGTCCACAGCACAGGATGATGAGGCACTGAGCTCAGCCTCCCTGATTCTTTATGACCGTCCTCTCTGCTCTCTCATCAGTGCTGCTCTTCTCTGCTCCACAGATTGCTGATGTCCTGGCCAAGCTGAGTCCAGCAGTCCTCCTGACCAGTGGCTCCTGAAAAAATTCGCAATTTTTTTGATAATGATTAAGGCGACCCATTCAGTAGGTACATTAAGTTAGCTGATTAACTCATACAGCAATACCATTTTGTCCACTATTGGCAGCACACAAGAGCAAACTTTCCCCTCTTGCAACATAGTAGCTAGAGTAGCAAGTTACAGGTGGAAAGCTATGGAAGAAAGTTGCATCCAGGAGCCTTCATAAGCAAACATGATGTGGCTCCACATTAAATGATCCCACTTTTTCATTATCCACATGTCTCAAATGTTGTATGATGCAACATAGCTTAACAGGACACATGATATGACCAGTAACAACATAAAGAAGGGGGCAACATATGTCAAAACCAACAATATTTATTGACTGATATTGAAAGTATTGGCTTACAAAAGCAAAATAAGTCATCACATAAAAATGATTCAGTGTTAGTGCAAGAAGCGAACTGTGAAACACACTGTGAAACCTATGAAAAGTGACAGTGGTATATAGAAATACAGACCGCGTTAGCCACTTCACGACCACAATTTTCTTTCCTTCCAATTCTTGGATGTAGGATTTCCCTCCCTTTGTAGAAACCTGTTGAATGGATACATTTGGTCTAGGAAGTCCTAATTGTTTTGTTGTCAATTTATCTTCATTAGTACGCCGACTAAAAAGGAGTTTCTGTCAGAGCGAATTGAGTTGTTGCACTGAACAGGAGCCATCTTGACAGAATATGCCTCTGTCGAGCTGTATGACGTTCTCATACGCTTTTACGTCCATTACTTATGACACGGCATGGAGGGGCGAGCCCTCCCGGAAGCCATAGAGAATGCATTGAGAGCTCTGTTTTGTGAAAAAAATGGATTTAACATGGGAGTCAATGAGAGAGGTCTGGGGCGATTTTCATTTCGCCCCTAATCGCCCAGAAGGGGCGGGGCCATTTGAAGCACGATGTCGGGGGAGAATCTGTATTTCCGCTGGGATCCGTATTGAAACCGGAAGTGAGTACGTAATCCCGGTCTCTGGTTGGTTAAAACTTGTCATCCCCGACAAGTGATCACACCCGTTGTGTAAAATATGCGAATGTCAACACATTTGATTCTATAAGACTATAAGAAAAGCCTGTGGCAACAGCAAGTAACGAACTAGTCAGTTGGCGAGCAACTGGATAGCTAACAAGCTAGCTAGACCTAGAGTTTAGGGATGATGTGCTCTGAGACTGAGTGCAAAAACAAGATGCAGACTATCAAATTATTTTTTACAGATGTAAATAATTATACGGATAAATATACGGATTCTCCCCCGACACACACCTTTTGCCTGACAGCTTGGCTGTTACCTGATTGGACAATGACATTCAAAGGCAGATCAGACGGTCTAGTGGTAGAATCCGACAATTACAAAGGGGTCATTCCACGCCAAACGGGACAATTAAAGGAAAATTCCCCACTCGACCATCTCAGATTTGGCTGAAAAAATGCAAGGTTGTTCATACACCTCTTAATATGAAATATCAAGTCTCCAGCTTTAACATTAAGCTTTCCACAGGTATTCAAAGATGCTGCAACAAAGCGTAAAGTAAAATTATCGCGCAAATTCAAGCACCCCGAATACTATGATATACCCAAGCCACACCCTTGGGAGTCCATAATCTTCAAGTAATGGTATCATATTGTAAGCCTAGAAAGTTTGAAGGAGCTAGCTTAAATACTTTTCTAGTAATAGCAATTTGAAAATGGCTCTTTAGAAAACGCTGCTCAAAAAGCGTCTCAAGTACAGGCACCCCCTCCCCCCTAAAACATCTTTTTGTGACAAAACTATTGGGAGTAGAGAGCTAACTATACCTATTAAGAAGTGTATGAACAACCTTGATTTTTTTCAGCCAAATCTGAGACGGTCAAGTGGGAGCCATTGTCCCGTTTGGCGTGGAATGACCCAAAGATTATGATGCATAAGGTTGGGATTAGTTTTTCCAAATTTCAATGGACTATTGTAATTGTAAAAGGAATTTCTTTCATTGACAATTAATATTGGGTTTAAGTATTAAGTACCTACATGTTTTTCAAAAAAATTAAAACAATATATTGTAATTTGGAGCTGAGGTAAAGGTCTAAAATGCAAGAAATAAAATGACCCACTATGAAATGTCATCAACACTGACAGGGTGAAATGTACCTCTTATTGATGGTTTTAGATCTAGTTAGGGTGATTTGAGTTACCTGCAATCAATGTAAACACATAACTGATCAGAGAGAGCTATGTCCATAACATTTACAGTAGGAATACTGAGACCCTTGCTGATAACCAAATCCATTGTTATCAGTGTTTACAAGATAGCTCGTGAAGCATTTATGACATTGCTGTAAATGTTGTGAAGATAAAAGCTGGGTCAAAGGGGTTTTGAAACAGCAGATCTATGGAGCAATGTATCAAGCTAGACCAGGCTTATTCCACATTATTCATGTAGTGGATTCACCATATGTATTCTAATGTATTATTCTGTTCTATATCTAGTGTTGTATATGTGCAGGTGAACCTTCTGCAGTAATTTTCCATTCTCCGTTGTCAGTTCATTTTAAATTTATTTTTGTCAGTCAGTTATTGATTGCCTAGGCCTGTGTGTCCTCAGAGGATGAACATGACAAAATGTTTTATCATTTTATAAATTTTTCTCTTTTTAAAAGCTTTTCTGCTTTTTCTGAATACTGACAGTGAGAGTACCTGTTATGAAGCCTCCTTTGAATGAATAAGCCAGTAGGTTTCAGCAGCATCAATTATTCATTAGTGTAATTATCTACCGTTCAAACTCATATCTCTCATATTAGCATATCTACTGCAAATGTTAAGGTGTAGAGTTTAATCATATTTAATCTGATTGTAAATCCAATATGTAGGAGATACAAGCTACACTTTATTTAGCATTCTCTGCATTCCTGGAGGACTTTCCTTATCTGTCTGTAATGTTTTTCCAAGGCAGTAAACGTGTATGCAAAACAACACAAACATACACACACACACAGACGCAAATCCTTGCATTGTGAAAAGATCATTGTATCAGGATCTTGTATAATTAAAACCCAATCACAGTGTTAAAATAGTCTACTGGTCTATCACGATACCGAACATCTTTGTCCATGCCAACATTTAATTATTTAAGTATTTTTTGTTTCTCTCATTTAAGAAAGGGACCATGTAGGCTATAGTCCAGTAGTCATTCTTGAAAAATAAATCATGACAGGATGAACAGGACCTGACGCGCAGTGGAGGAATCTTTTTACGACAATTTCTTTAGTTGTAAAAGTGACCTACAGTCTGCAACTTTAGCGAGAGCTCAAGAACAGAAAATACCAATTATTGCATAATGGGGTTTTAAAGTCCCATCCACACTAACCCAGGTAGATTGAAAACACTTAATTATTTCTCAGTTTAGCCCTTACATCCACACAAAAATGTAGTTTTCCGACACTTTTCGAAAACGCATTCTGAGGTGCATACATTTGAAAACATCAGTTTGTGTTGTAGTGTGAACAGGAAAAACAGAGAATTTCAGGAACGATGACGTATGGTTTCTGCATTTTTTTTGTGAGGATGTAGAACATTTGGAAAACGGTACGATAGTGTGTACGGAGAATGTTTTTACATTTGAAATGAAAGATGTGAAACAGAAGCACAAAACCCGTTGTGGATAGCAGCTGTCATTATTCATTTTTAGCAGTCATCCTCAAGAAATATCTGACCTCCAAACATTGGGATGGCCCATTGAATTCAATGTGACTTACTGCAGCATTCTTAGGAGCCTCATAATAAAAATGTGTAGTGTAGGCTGTTTCTTGAGAACAACTATGCATAACAACAACAAAAGAGATCCGAGATCAGCCATGGCACAGTAGATTTAAAACGTTCAGCTCGAGAAGTTAATGCAGAGTCATTATGTCACGGCAAATATGATTTGGCATGTACTCTCAAAATTGTTGAGTCATGATCCCAGCCTCCCTGTTCCTCTGTTCATTTCTGCTGAGTCATAATCAGTAACCCCCCCCCCCACACACACACACACACTGGATGAGTACTGCCAATAGAGATAAAGTCATTAGAACATAACTTTATAAATCAGATGAGACAATTGCAACTGTTAAAGAAAGTTAAAGATTTTTTGGAAGAACATTGGGGCATCCCTCTCTTGTAATTATCTTTGTCATATTTGTATTAGTGTCCCTTTGACTGAACGGAGTAGTTACAGGTTCAGAGTAACTGACTAATGTGTGATGACCAAAGAGAGCCAAATGTGTGTAAAGGGAATTTCCAGACACATTTTATACTAGTAACTTGTTTGTGATTATGGATACTGGACTTTGGGTATTGAAATGGATTGCATTTTGAGCCATCCTAAAGCAGACAACAAATAATACATGATGAATATTCAATGAGCATATATCTTTTTTATAGTTTTGCATTTTGGCAATAAGTGTCAAATTCTGGTTTAATGAGAACAATATTTATTATACCTATCACATATGCTGGAATAAAATGGGGCAAACAAACCCAAAATATAAACAATAATGTCTGTACATTTTCAAGATAAATCTCATTGTAATTAATTTACATGTTCAAAAGTCTGCCAACCTTTTACGGACCCTTTGTAGAATGCCTCTAATGGCAGGGCTTATTCTACTGTGGCCTTTGCCAGCTGAGGCCAATTGCCTCCTTAGGGTCCATCAAAGTTCTGAGAGCCTGCGGGTCCAAATCTACTCTGGGCTCATTTTCAGCAGTAGAGGCACTGATGTGTATTAAGTGACATAGGTCTCCATAACTGCCAGATTCACCGAGGGCAGATCAAGACAAACGGTGCTGCCTTCTTGCCCCCGCACACTCTCCTCTTTTATTATTGGATATTCATTCTGAGGGGTACAGTCCTCTGGGGGCTACAATGAAGTGAAAACAAATGGCTGCCGAATTCAGCAGAGGAGGAAAATCCAATAGTTAGTGGGTTCACTTCAGGGCCACACAAACCCCTCAGTAGGTTGGGGCCTGAGAGGTCTTCAGAGCTGGTCATGCGAGGAGATACGTTTTCACAAATGATTATCAGTCAAACCACTCATATATTAGTAGGCCAGTGAGCGTGCATTGGTTTTAATGTGCCAATAGGCATGAGCAATAATGGTAAATGTATGCTGTCAAGTGCATTCATTATCATCATCTCTGCCTTTCTCAATGTGTCTTTAATTAGGGAATTTAGATGTAGCCTGAACAAATTTTTTTTTTCTACTCAATTTAACACATGGACCCTAAAACTCTTGTCTGCCTAATTGAGCCAGATATTTAATGCAAGTGACATATTCAGCAGCAAACTGCAGTTTTGTCCAGTCTACTAACTTCACTACTGTTGAAGGCATTGCAGTGGATTGTTTAATTACCTCTGGTCATATCAATTTTACTTCTGACAATTCTGACAATGTTTATTTTGTTGTGGAGCTACTTGAAATTATTTGGTAACTAATTGTTGACATATTGCTTTATTTAGGTCCACGTGCAATATTTCAGATCATAAATGCATACAGTCCTTTCCCAGGAAGCTACCATGTGGAGTATTATGTACAGAGCAATATTTTATGTATTCATTTGAATCAATAAATATATAATAACTAATTCTGCTGTAGTTTTGTATAGTGGATAGAAAAAAAGAACAAACTGAAACCCCAAAACGCTTGTCTGTCTAATTGAAATGTTTGATGTGATGTCTGTTGTTCAGCAACAAACTGCATATTTGTCCAGTCTAAATGCCTCCCCTTGCTCACTACTGTTGGAGTAATGCTGGATGTATTGACATGAACTGATTCATTATTTACTATTGATCATATCTATTTAGATTATATATATTTTGACACCTGTGGTTGAGCTTGTTGAAATAACAATGTACCTCACTGTTCCCATGTTGCTTCATTTAGGTCTGCATGTGCGATTGTAGCCCTCAGCCCATAAACACATATAGTCCTTCCCCAAGAGGCTACAGTTTGAAGTGTTATGTACAAGGCAATGTTTTCTATATTTTATTGGAATCAGTGAATATCAAGTGAAATGAAATGGTTTAATGTAGTGGATAGAAACATATTTAAAAGGACAAACGGATCAAACTGAAACCTCTTCCTCTGCTTATTAATTACTTGAAAGCCTTTTGTCTTCAGTCCTGCATCAAGATGTTGATGTGCTCAGTGAATACAAATACTTCCCCTGCTACAAATAGCAAACACCAAAATTGAAAGACGCTCTCTTTATTTACTTTGCAGGCTGATATATTGTTGATTAATATCCTTGTTTGACAAATATGTTTGTCTTTGCTAACAAATGTAGAACTCCATGGCTCATTTTTCATTAACTTGTTCTATTTGCAAACCGTATCAGCTATATATACAGCAGCCATATTGGCTCTTGGCATATCAGCCATTTGGGCTCTCTGGATTTAGTTGCAGACAGAGATATCGGTATGACAGAGCTGCTGAGGCCAGTAAATCTTTCAGGAGAGGGCTTGTGTCTTCACTTGATCCCTGACCTGCCTGATGATAGCTTTGGCCGTGGGGGGATGGTGTACTCCGGACAGGGGAATTCTGACACCATCAGTTTGATATATTGTATCGGACTACAGCAGTGTTTCATGAGAAGGTGTGTGTGTGTGTGTGTGTGTGTGTGATACAGATGAAGCTGAGGGCATCAGGAGAGGCGATGTGTGCCAGGTGTCCTTCAGTGCTGTCCCCTCTGTTTGATTTGTCTTCATCTAACGAGTGTCTTGAGAGGAGCTTCGCTGCATGCTTCTGTAAGTCCTAAAAGTAACTGATGAAGGTAGGAGTTTGGAAGTCACCTTAGAGAGGCATAGAGGACTCACATGTGTGTTTTTAGCACATCTGTTGTGATTTTCAAGGGAGCTGTTACAGTTATCATCATTATCTGTTGAACAGCACACTATTTCAATTTATAGTGACATTGCTTGCTAAAGAGTGCCATCAAGGATATTCAAATTATTGCCAAATATTTGACTGCACAGTATCCTGGAAACTGGAAGGTTAGGTAATTTATTAATATCTTAGCTGAGCAATTGTTTTTTTCTGCACATACAGTATGTATTCGAGTTTGAGTGGGTGTGTGTTTGTGTGGGTGTGTATATTTGTGTATGTGTTTGTGTATCCAGAGCACCTCTGGCATTTTCCCGCTGTATCCTTTCTGCTGGCCAAGGTGACTGGCCTTCAGTCTGACCTGACAGGGTCGTCCTGCTTTAGCCCACTCTCCTCCCGGGATGTCATTAAATTTCTGTTTTCAGCACCTGAGCCTCTTTGAGCTGTCCTGTCACGTGGCCTCCTGACTCCCTGCGCTGTGATGTGATGTGATGTGATGTCCTGGTTCTGTGGCTCTGGCTCACACTGAAATCTGAGGTTCCTCCGGAGGCCCCTCTGCTCTCTCAGTGCCAGGGAGTGGACAGGGGGCAACAGGCCTGTGCTCTCCTCTGCTCACACAGGCACAGGCCTTCCACACCACTGCAGCAACACGCCCCAGTTCTGCACACGCTCACTTCTGTCATTTCCCAGTAGAAACACAATGGTCTCCATGGTGATGATGAGTGATCATGCTGCAGTGTGGTTTGGCATCTCGCATACTTAGGTCCATGGAGCTATATTCAGAAAACAATGCCTGTGCTCCAAATAAAGTTAAGGGGCTTCAAAGTTACACAAAGATACTTGGAAGTAGAGAGTTGGGCAACACTTTATTTGAAAGGGTGGGCATAAGACTGGCATGACACCATCATTATCATGACATGACACAGATGAAGGTGATGTCTTTATGAATGTTTATGTACTGTCATTAAGTGTCATTCAGTCAATTATGTCAATGGGATGTCCTTGTTATGACATAAACCAAGACCATGGCAGGCCTATGTATCACACCAAACAAGACCATGGCAGGCCTATGTATCACACCAAAAGAACCTTAGTTTTAATAACTATGTTTAATGAATATTTGTTGGATGACACAAATGGACAAAATAGTGTGTAATTTGAAGACAGTTGTCCCTCATGTGTGTATGTGAGTGTGTGTGTCTCTCTGTGTGTGTGTGTGTGTGTGTGTGTGTGTGTATGTGTATGTGTGTATGTATGTGAGTGTGTGTGTCTGTGTGTGCGTGTGTGCGCCTGTGTGCGCGTGTGTGCATGCGTGTGTGTGTGTGTGTGTGTGTGTGTCATTAGCCTATACCTAAAGCAGGAATGACTCACTGTAAATTGGCAGACATAAGGAGAATATCATCCTATTTTTTATGAATAACTACACTCCAGTAGTCTGCTGCAGGTTATGAAGCATGTGAGGCTGAGGCAGAAGGAAGATGAAATATACTGATGACTTTTATTTGTTCAATTTCCCTTCAGCATAAGTTTTTTTAATGCTACTTGCATGTTATACCCATTACATAAA
>NC_045157.1:14275021-14277521 GCF_900700415.2 Clupea harengus | reverse complement strand
GGCAAACTTACTTCCCAGATTGCATCTTCCCTGCATGCTGGATGGTATCAAACTGTCTCGCTGATCCAGCCGTGGCACGTCGAGCAGATGGCGAGCATTTTGACAAACAGCCAGCTGACTGCAGTTTGCTGATGGATCTGCCAGACGTGTTGGACTTTTCAGCGTCAGTCGCTAATGAACGAAAAGCATTGTTGCATGAGCAGCTGGAGTTAAGGGTGGCTGCTGGGCGTTTTCAGCCCTGGAGTATCTCTGGAGTGCATTGATTGTCTCCCCCGGGAAGAATTGACTGTAGTTATGCTTTAAAGTTTCAGGTCAATGCTTGAGTTGTGCTCATTTGATCCATGTCCTGAGCTGGGGCCTGGAGCGGAGCTTGAGCGTCGTTCATCAGAGGGAGAGACCTGCAGAGACAGAACCACCCAGCCTGCCCCCGGGCACGTCATGAGTAAGTGAAAACCAGCCGCCTGGATCTTTAAACTAATAGGAGGGCCAATTTAACTTATCTGTTCTCTGGAAATAGACACAAAAAGTCCCTTTATTGCTCCTCTCTCCCTCCTCTCTTAGATAGCATTTGTTTCCCTTTGGTCAAACTGGGAAGTCTTCATTTTAGGTTTTGATAGCAGTAGTTTTATATAGCCGGTGGAAAAATTGCTTGCATAAATCATAATAAAACACGGCTTTCACTGGTCCCTCCACTCCCCTGGTAGAGCCTTTTAAAGTCACTTACACATGAGAAATGAGTTTGCTTATTCTGCAATCTTTTTTTTCCTTATCATTATGCAGGCAGGCATAAATATTTGCTTATTTGCATATCCTGTGGTACAGTTATTTCCCCTGTTGTTTTAAAACGTCTTCTCTTCTCTCTTCAGAGGTATGTGTGGTACTGATTTCTGCATTAAAATGCACAGTGCACAAACCCCATTAAAATTGAATCATTAAATGTTAACAAGAATGAAAGGTTTTACTTTACGTTTTTTATTTCCCCTCTGTGCTAAAATGGCACATGGTAGACACGCCTGTACACCAGACAGCACTGTTTTCTCATCAGGAAAGAATGGAATTACTTAAGGCAAGTTTACATAGTTGAACTCTCAGGGCCTCATTTAGTAACAGGATTGCGCCCATTTCAGGCGTAAAATAGCGGGTAAAGACATAAAACTCTATTTCCAAAGGAGGCGCACCTGAGTAAAAGCGCAGATTACCGCTGCTAGGAAGTGGGTGTGGGAAAGTTGGTGTTCATCGCATAGAGATGGGAGGAGATGCGTAAAGTGCGCCTAATTATGTATTAGTAACGAAACAAGAGGTGTTTTAGCATGACATATCAGCTGCTAAATGAAAACTATGTGCCTGCGAGAAATTTGAAAAATGTTTATATTTGATATATTATTTAATATAGGCATACAAACAAATAGAATTACAAACTGTCCCACCAGCCAGCTGTTCGGGAAAAGTTCGGCCACGTCTTACCCAGAATCGCCGTTCATTGTATGGTTTAAACGGTATTTCATAGTTCAAGCACACCGAGTACAGTGCACACCTTCTGCGTAGGAGTAACGCGTATCTATTCAGGAAAAGTACTTGTACTCGAAGTACACTAACTAAACTACCGGTAAGTAAATTGTAGAGACAGAGCAGCATATTCATTTCACCTTCCATGTTTATTTTGACGTTATAGCCTCTCAAGCGCAAGCTACCTAGCCTGACGATGTTATACTCATAATTCTAGTTAGAATATGAGTCTGATATCGCTCCATTGGGCTGTGATTATGGGGCGTGTTTCAACCGAACCAGGAGAAAAAATGCCTCTTCGCTCAATTGGTTACCTACAACCAATCAGAACAACGTAGTATGTGACCAGGGCCAGCTGATAAATTAAACTTTTACCGGATCCCGTAGGAAGGAAGGCAAAAACATCTTTTCGATTGACAAATGCCTTGATCGCGTTTCTCTGTTCCTATTTCAAAATGAATGCACTGTCAATGTCTAAATGGACTCGAATCTATACATTTCAGCTCTCCAGCGGCAGCCATGTTTGTTGAAAACGAATTCAACTCGTGTAATGGTGACGTGCTTGATTACGTTACTGTTGATTATCTGTCCATCATCGTATAAAGCCCGCCTTGACAATTTGATTGGTCCGGCAATTTCTGTCCGAAAATAATTTCTCCCCAATGGAGTAATGCCAGACCGAACTTCCCGACTTCAAATGTTGTGGGCGGGGCTAAGTTCGGTCTGGTATCCAAGCTACAAGCTACCCCCAGTGCCATGGCAACCTACAACTACAGTTTTCACATGTATCTGCCTAGGGCAGCGTTTTTGAAAAGCATGGTTTTCAGTGTTGGAATACGCCGTTTTAAAGTAAGGGGTGTCGTGTATTCCTACCAGACTATTTAACGGGATGCTATGGAGCAGTTAACCTGGATATTAACTATCCTAGCTATCTCTAGCTTAGAGACCCATCTTAACAGTTTGCAGTTGCCTGTGTGTGATTAACTCATGTTAA
>NC_045157.1:13925021-13930021 GCF_900700415.2 Clupea harengus | reverse complement strand
CACCCACAAAGAGAATGGCCAACCACTCCTTTCATGTTCGGAGGGGCATGTGTGTGAGTGTGTGTGAGAGTGTGTGTGTGTGTGTGTGAGAGAAAGGTTCAGAGTGAACCCCTCAGGCACAGCAGTGCCAGTGGAGACATAGCCTGTACCCCCCCTGCTGTGGCGTGGCATCGCACGTGCAGACACACACACACACATACACACACACACACTATTCAAATACTCCCATCAGCTCTCCTCCACCCCAGCAGTAGACCCCAGCTGGGTAGAGTGGGGTGGACTATTCTGTCTCCATGATCCGGACCAGCAAAAGCGCCATCCACCTCTGAAATGTAATCACATGTGCCAAACCTGCAGGTGGGTGGCTTCACATTTTACCTGTCGCGACATCACACCTGTGTTACCTGTGATGTGCACCACTGTGCAATATCTGTGCGTTTGGCTCTGCCACAGGGGCTGTGAGCACAGGAGTAGAGCACTCAGTTTGGATCGTTTGGGTCGGGCCAGGGCAGGTCATGCAAAGGCGAGTAGCTTCTCCATCAGGCTGGTGATGATGATGATGATGTTGTACAGTTGTTTGTATAGAAAAGGGATCAGGACCAGGTTATGTGTTCTCAGTACTCTTGAGTTTACCAGAGGAAAAAAAAAATAGAGAACGCCCCTGTCCCCACAAAGTCCTCATCTTCTTAAAAATAATAAAAGGAAATTCACATTTTCAAGCAATATGTTGTGTACATATGATAAAAAAAAACACATTTCAGAAAGGTATACCAAGGTGCAAAATGTTAATTATTTAATATGTTTTAATAATTAGACTGTGGTATTAAAAGGGCATGTGTTCATTTGCAGTGTCTCCATCCTTTGGTTTTACTTACATATTTGCGATAATAAACGGATGTACTGTTTATCTGATCTTTTGCCTTCTGTGGTTTTATTCTGTGTGAATGGTGTTAAGATGAAGTTAATTGGCAAATACATTTAGTTTTTCCAGAAATTATTTCTAATAATAGTAATAAAATACTCGGAGCCTGAGAGGCAAGTTAGGTTATGTCCAGTATACCTACTGGGATAAAGAACCTGTGTGTGTGTGTGTGTGTTTGTGGTTGGGGGTAACCAGCTGTGTTCTGGCTGAGTGTTCGGTCCTTCACCTTTTAAAGCACCTCAGCATTAAACAGAAGACCGCAAAAGCAAAAAAGAATGAGGTGCAAGATGGATCTGAAAAGGCAGGCTGTTGGGTCAAGCTACTGGAACGGATGCTGATAACATAACATTGCTCTCTGACAAGACTACTGGGGAACTAGAGGGTAATGTTAATGTACTCCACTCCTCCCTATGCTCCACAAACACGGAGAGAGAGAAGAGGGCTGAAAAAAGTGCCTCTCCTGCTCTTGCTCCTGCTCCCGGATGGCAGCGTTTCGCACCCCAGTTAAACGTTTTGGTCTTTTCAAAATACTGGCGCTTAATTAGCGCGCTTCCTCCTGAGGGGCCGTTCCCCGGCTCTAGCAGGGCCACTTAGCCGCTTTTGTACTTAGCATGTGTAATGCAGGAGAATGAGGAGGAGCAGAGGCTAACTCCAGCGCGCGCCCCCCCCCCCCCCTCACACACACACACTCCATGGAGAGGCTGTTTACTTTTTAATGCGTTCATTGTAGATATGTGACCGGAAAAAAACATGTATGTAAAACAGAGTATTAAAAAGGATTTTTTAAAACTGAATAAGTGATTTCTTCCATAGCTTTGTGTGGGGTCACTGTAAATAAAAGTGGGAAAACAGAGAGCCGTGTACGTGTGAGCCACTTGCAACCATACGGACAACAGTGGTAAAATAAAGAGACAGTTCTGCAGTGATTGTGTATTGGCTTTCGTTTAGTAAACAGCTTATTTATTCCTTTACAAAATAGGTACAAATACAGAAGTATGTTTTTTTTTCACACAAACAGGAACATTTTCAGGATATGTACAGAGTTTACCAAAAATAACGCCGTTCTAATAAACACATGGTCTTGTAAACAATATTTACAAATTATCCATACAGGAAAACGTGAATTTTTCTCACTGTGTACATCAGTAATACCATCCTAATCATATTTTGGCTAGAAAGCTGAAGTAGTAGAAAGGTTGTCCTGCTGCCTCAGACACCATAAAAATAATTATTAAAACTGTATTTTTAAACTGGACAAATAGTTCTATTTGTGCTTTGTTTTAAATTACTATTTTTTTCTGCTCATTACTATTGTAGCTGTAGATAAAACTGCACTGCCTGAAATGTGGCAAGCACACATGCTGATGGAGGAAAATAAACAAACAAAAAACATGACAAAAACAAAACAACAAAATAAAAACCCCAAAATATAAAATAAGTTACAAAAGCATTTTCTTCCCTTTTACTGCTGATGACGGCGCATAATGCTGACAGCAGACACGGCTGCTCTAACTCTTGTCAGTCTCTTAAACTTCGTCTTTCCTCGATGTAGTAAAAAAACATTTTTTTTAGAATGCTATTTAAAAAAAAGAATCAATGCACATTAAATTTAATTCATTAATTACCTTTAAAAAAATATTAACCATATAAATTAGAAACCAATACAATTCGTAATAGACTACGTGCATAGAAGCCAGAGACTCCAGTTTTTAAAGAGCGGACCTAAAACAACCTAAAGAGAACCAAAAGGCTATAATATAAAAGAAAAACAAGGGTTGGTCATGAAGCCACTGTGGATGCTTCTCCACAGGAACTGTGACCTCTGGTGACATCATATAACAGCAGGGGTGACACCCCAAGCCAAAGATGGGAGCTAGAGACCCCCCAAAAGTGTGTCTGACCTCTGACCCCACCTCACCTTTCCAATGTCACGAGGCAGGGATCGAAGTGTCTACATGCTCAGATAGATCCGTGCCCCGAGATGAAATGCATGATGGACATTAACGCTGTGGGTGGAGAATAACAGGAAGTGTGTCTCACGACATCCACCCCCCCCCCTAAACAAAAGCTCAGGAACAAGATTCCCAAAAGCTTAGTGATGCCAAGATCAATGACACAGATTCTACTGACTCTATAACATTCTGTCTCTGTCTCCCTAATCCTCTCTGCCTCTGTTGAGATGACTAACACTATAGAGCTTTTGGGGCTCGTGGGAAACTGATCTGAGATCAGCAAGCAAGATTAGCCCTGGATCAGTTAGCTGCAGTTCCCCAATGCCACATCTGTACGCACATATCACAGGTTTTCCAACTCTCCCTGGCGCAACGGACTTGCCTGAACAAAGAAGGTAATTATAATGCCCTTGACTAGTAAATCAAGACTGGGTTTACTGACTAAATACATGAATCAAAGTGAATCAAAGGTAGAAGAGCCCAGTGGTTTTGGGTGTTGTAACTGATTCCTGAAAACATGACTTGCATAAAGAAAAATCAAGATTGTGTGTTCTACAAACAGCCACTGCTCTTTAATTAAGCATCAATAACTCTAAACCGGCCCCCCAAGCTTTCCTTCTGTTTATCTGTGACTTGAGTCTCTGCCACTTCTCCTTAGGCGCTTTCGGACCGCAGGAACATTTCACAGTTCTCAGAACTGCTGGAGGAAGTCGCCCCTTTTCTGTGTGCACTGCAGGAACAGAGAAGGATCATAGTTCTTAGAACGCCATTTTGAAGGACGTCTTTTAGCTCCTACTTCAGAGTAGGTACTCTGGCAACACAATAGAGGGACACTCGTGACGCAAGCGTATGGGGATGGGTCGCTGCGTCACCCTGGGAAAAAAAAAGATGGTGGACAAAACCATCAGAGTTTGTATGTAAATGTAATTAGTTTGGCTTTTTTCGCTTAGATTTGAAAAATGTTACAGAGAAACAGACATCGTACAATCTGATAACCCTGTTACTGTAGCCAAACAGACACTGTACAGTCTGATGACCCGGTCACTGTAACCACAAAATACGTCTGAGTTGACTTGCGTTAGCCGGCTTAACGTCACTTCAGCACTCCTCCTGGCAGTGCGAATGCAAACAAAAAAAAAGCTGTTGGACGTATGTCGTTTTCGGGGGTGTTCCCCAGTCAGTAGTCCCCAGAACTGTTTGGTCCGAAAGCGCCTCTTGTGAAGGTGAATAAAGTTGTAAATGCTATCATGGCTGGATAAAGAGAGAATAAAAGGTAAACCTATCAGATTACTCTATCAGTTTTGTCAGAGATGGAAAACCTGCTGTGAGGCGGATCACCTAGACGCATTAAAGCTATAGTCCTCAATCCTGGTTCCTGGTCCTCTCCTTTACTCACAATCCTCTATCTATCCAAGCACACATGATTGAAGTCAGTGTACTTAAGACACTCCTGATTAGGTAAATTAGGTGTGTTCAGCTAATCAAGAGTGCCAAAGAGAGAGAACCATGCTGCATGCAAACACACAGAGAGGCCCTGGGGACAGGGTTGAGAACCCTTGAGTTGCTGTATGGGGCTTTAGAAACCTTATCTCAGAACAGCACTTCAACTCTAACGTGACTAGCACTAGTTCAAAACCAAACACATTCCTCTGTCTACCCGACTCAACCACGGGACCCATCCCAACGTCTACAGGTCTGCATGCTGGGACTCGGAGCGGAGACGTAGGGGCCATGGGATGAGGGTGGAAAAGAAAGTACAGCTGGCTGATAATGCACTGATTTAATCTCCGTTCTCCAAAAATGACAGAGGTCCATTACCAGCACACTGTCATTCACTTTACTGTTTCTGAAAATCTGGGCGGGTCCTGCACACTCTCAGAAAAGACTGCCAGTCAATGAGAGTCTGCTAGTTAGTGGTCCACTTCAGCTTCAAAAGTCATCTGCATTTAGCCCAGAAGAAAAACATTTAACTTGGGCATCACTAGCTTTCAAAAGCTGCCAATCGAGTTACCAACATCTACAAGGACTTACTCACTGATGAAATCCTGGGTGGACTGAAGAATGACAGGGGCCTGCTGCAGCTTCAGCAGTAGTCTTGCAGGAGCCAGAAGTGACCTCAGCACTAT
>NC_045157.1:13885021-13915021 GCF_900700415.2 Clupea harengus | reverse complement strand
GGCAGGAAACCAAATTGTGCTGCAAAAAATAACCAGGCCACTTTCTCCCTTTCTCTACTGGCACTGTGTCCTAGGAGCTGTAAGTACAAAAGGCACGACTGACAAATATAAAAAAGGCTACAAAAACACAAAGAACCGCCCAGCTATTCTGATCATGATGACAAATGGGAGGATTACATTCAAAACAAACAACTTCAATTTGGTTTGCAACTACAGCAACAACAAATCTCCAAAATGGCCAGTTGCAGAGGCATCTTAATACCCCACATAAAACACAAAAACAGCTACGCGAGCTCCATGGCGATGCATAGCAACCGTGCAGAATTTCAGTCAAGGAGAAAGAAGGCAAAAAAAAAAAAAAAAAACACCTTATTACTTCTAACTCCTGCAAGCCATTTTGGTCTCCAAAGGTTTCGGAGCGCCTGGGGCCATGTGTCTGCAGTGTTTCGGGAAATGACTTGCCTTCGCACGAACACTGCTATGTTCTGCAGCACTCCTGCCCCCCAGCATCCCCGCTCAATTTCTGCTTAACCCTTTACTGTCTCTCCCTCTCGCTCCCTCTCCTTTTCTGTCTTTTCCCCTGCAGTGACTCACTGGCAGCTCTCTCTCTCTCTCTCTCTCTCTCTCTCTCTCTCTTTCTTTCCCTCTTCCTCTCTCCCTTGCACTCAGAGCAGCCTTGTCACATTGTTCAGCCTCACGACCCCGTATGCCGACACCAGAGCCCTTATTCCATCCCTCCCTCCTTCCTTCCCTCCCTCCCTCCCTCCCTCCCTCGTTTTTACAAGCAAATGCATTAAGTTGCCGCCTAATTTGCCTGCTTATGCATGTGATGGCCTAAAACTAAGATGGTGGGAGGAGGTGTAGATGTTAGGCCTTTTACAAAAGGACAGAAGGAGAAAGGGGGGGGGGGGGGGCAGCATGGACAAATGCTCAACATGACTGAACATCAATCCCCCATCTATAACTGATTCATGGGCGAGGTGTGCAACATACCAACACCACCACCAACTCCACTTGAGTGTGTATCGAGCGCGGATTAAATCTGCAAACTCGTTGACACAACACATAATTAAAACATCGCGCTCCGGGTCAGGAATTTTCTAATTAGTAGTGTACTGACAAAGCTGCAATTCCATCGCCTTGAGTTCCAACGTCCACAGGTTAGCGCTGGAGATGAAAGCTGCGCCCGGGGCCTTGCTCCGGAGCACTCCGCACACACAGCTCCTCAGAAGACAGTCACAGGGTCACCCCACTAAACAGTGTGCAGCACCCGGAACCCTGCTCACAAACAAAGCACTTCAAAACTTTTCAACCCCCGCCCGCACCCCACCCCAGCCCACCCCCTCCCTCCCCTTCTCCCTCCCCGCCTGAAAACAGACAGAGTAACAAAAGGACCGCAAGCGCTAGAAAGGAGCCAAACAAAGACACAGAGAGAGAGAGGGAGGGAGGGAGGGAGAGAGAGAGAGAGAGATGAAGTGTAGGATCTGCTTGCAGTGTAGGATCTGCTTGCAAGGAACGTTGTTTTTAGGCCTAATCATAACGGTCTTCGCTAAACTCGCTTATCGCAAGGGTCTGATTTGATTGTGCTCTCAAAACAATTCCGGTTGAGAATCATATTCCGAGGCCGGGCCGGTCGGGCGTGCTGTGCTCGCTAGTGGCTCTGATGTAATTAGGTGGCGGCCATTGAGGGCGAACATGAATGCAGCACGCGGGCCATTGTGCTCCTACTCAAATAAACAGCAGAGGCAGACGCAGAGGCTCGGACTGGAAATGTGGTCATCAGAGAGTTCCGTGTGCTCTGGCGCTGGAGCCGAACACGAATATAAACACAGAAACACGAACCCGACATGTGATGGGAATGACGTTCTTCCCAAAAAGTTACTTTTCTTTCCCCCACTCACCCCATCAGCCACAACCAATCACAATCAGCACAGTGCGTTCCGTGCCTTTTTCCCGGTCGCTAACAACATTAACAACCGTCTTGATAACCTGGACAATTTATCAAGTGCTGGCGAGTATCTTTGGCTCTTTGCGCAAATGGAGGACAGCTGCAGAACTTTTTTGCGACATTAAACATTCAAAGCGTTTCATATATAAAATGAACCCAATTAAAGTTGGAATGGGGGCTGGGGGGAGGGGAGTGTAATGAGTCTCAAGTCAGAATGCTTGTCTTCAGAAGTGTTGGGCTAATGAGGCCTTGTTGGTTTTGCGCGCCCTGCTTTAAATGGCGTGGCCCACTGTCACTTCAGCTGGCATTTTAATTTTTAATTCCTAGCATTTGACTGAGAGGGTGGGGATTCGGTAATCTCACCATTTAAGGACCATTGGGATGTTTTTTTGCGAAAGCATTATAATTTAGTTTTGGGAGGACGAGTCCAAATGAGTGGTGCTGGTGGTTAGCATGATAGCCTTTGAAGTCTTTGTGAGAGGCTGAAAGGGAGTCAAAAACACAGCTTCCAGATGAAACATGAAAACAGATGACCTTAGTTAATGAACACATTCCTGCGAAAATAAATTATGGAGATAAGTGGAGAGAGAAGTTACTGAATACGCCAAGTGTAGGGTTGTGGGGGAAAGTGGATCAGTTGAACTAGACTTAGTTTCTAACTGGGGTGAGGAAAAAGGGGTCCCTCAGAATCCCTGTGCAACACTCTGAGACTAGGGAAAGAAAGAGAGGAGCAGAGAGGAGAAACATGGGAGCAGAACAGAAATGGAGGGAAAGGCCTCTCGACCCCTGAGCTGTCAAACTTCGACAAAAGGTTTTGTTGCAGCGCTGCTCCGACTCACTCGAACAAGAACACACCGCGTGCGACTAGAGGGCTGGCAGGAGGTTTGCAGGGGCGGAGATGGTAATCTTCCGGATTAAAGAGGCGAGGAAAGGCACACACCGCAAAGTGACGCCCTTGATGTGAAATTGGCGTAAACACGGGGCGTCTATCCGGGGCCCTTTGCACTAGGGCCCTCGACTAGTCCCTCTGCTCCTGTCAGTCAACACGGGCTCCACGCACTCCGGAGCACAGGATCGCAGAGAAAGAGGGGAGAATTGAGAAAAATCCATGAGAAGGAGCCAGTGTGAGGTTTCAGCCCAGTTGTGTTTTTTTTCCCCTCTGTGTCAGAGATAGCGATGATGGTCCTCATGTTTTATATAAATGCGCCCCAGAAAAAGAAAAAAGAAAAAGGGGGGAAAGCTGACAGATTGCTACAAGTCGAGCGAGATTTCAATGGCTAAGTCATTCTGACACCGGTTCCACTGAGGAGAACTTTGTCAGTCTTCCAAAACACTGATATTCTCAAGACTATTCAGTGATTTGCCGTCTCTATTGTCAAAACCCAGACTGACAGGTCTGCTATGTTTAAATGATCAGCATTTGTATCACATACTGAACCACCCAAAAGAAATAATGAACAACATCCATGATGGGTCCCTTTCTTCTGTTGCTGCCCTCTTTTCCACCGTAATTCACTTTTACAAAAAGCACAGGCCCTCCCTCGTTCACCCTCTGTGCTTGTTATTGCAGACAGGAAACTGACAGGGTCTTAACAAAGACAGGTGACTCACTTGAGAAAGGTCAAAGGTGAAATGAGTGTGAGCTGTGAGCTGGTATCTAATCTGCGTCTCTGTCTAGGTAAGTGAATTGGTCTGGAGGATGCTAAAAATGCAGGCAGCTAGCAGGTTTCCCCCGCTATTGCCTCGCGGCTTCAGCTCATACCTGCGATAGCAGTGTTCAGATACTGGGGCTGTTTGGAGCCAGCTGTGTGCGTGTGTGTGTTAAACCTTATCTACATATTGACTCGTTTTAAACCCACACGTTTGTCGGTGGTGGTAATTGTAATTGTGCATCATGTCGCAGGAAGGAAGTGCTTGAGTCTTCCTGCACCTGAGGGGGGAAAGAGCCTCAGTCGCTCGCTTTCAGGGAAGGCCCAACGGCGCCCGCCACAGGAGATATCACCTGCAGCGCCGCCTGGAATCCTAAAAGCTTTTGAATACACATGCACACACTCATACATACACACATGTGTACATACACACACACACGCACAGACACACAAAGCCAATTTGTTAAGAGCCAATGGTGGCTGCCATGACAATGCCGCCAGCACACAAAGCACTGTGTGCACTGCAAAGACTGGGGGGATTTTTCACATCTTCAGCAGAGCAATGCCACAAAAGTGAGTGCAGGCAATACAGTGTGTCTGTGTGCACGGCCTGTGAGTAACTAGTCTGGGCCTATATGTGTGTGTGTGTGTGTGTGTGTAAGAGTATGGGTATTAAATGTACACCAGGCCAGGCTTCAAGAAAGCGCCCCATCATAACACAGCATAATATAACTAGAATAATGACGTTAGCTTGGACTGACAGAGCAGCAGAGAGAAAGAAATAGAGAGAGAGAGAGAGAGAGCGATAAATAGACTGAAAGAAAGAAAGACAGAAAGAGAAATAGAAAGAGACAGAAATGGAAAAACAGAAAAGAAGAGGAAGAGTGGGACAGAGAGAGAAATAGAAAGATAGATAGAAAGAGAGAAACAGAAAGAGAGAGTGAAATAGAAAAGAAGAGGAAGAGTGGGACAGAAAGAGAACAAAACTCCAAGTCAGAGATCAGAGGAAACTATCATTCAAGAGTGTTCATTACTGCGGCCGATCCATAATTTATGCAATCTAAAAAATACATGCCCGCATTAATCACACAGAAATGTGACAGTCAGGACGGCAATGGCTGTGGGGACGTGTGTGTGTGTGTGTGTGTGTGTCTGTGTGTGTCAGTGGGGATATGAGTTGAGTGGTCCAGCATGGCATGGGATAGAAGTCAGGGAGAGAATTGCAGGCCTAAAAGTGCATGGGTATGTGTGTGTGTGTGTGTGTGTGTGTGTGTGTGTGTGTGTGTGTGTGTGTGTGTGTCTGTAGAAGTGACAGAGAAGTGGTCCTTCTAAGACTGTGTAAGCGTGTGGGTGTCTGAGTGACTGTGTGTGAGAGAGAGATCAGGCCAGTGTGGGTGAGATGAGAACCAGATACCCCCACCCCCACACACTCCGACCACACTAAGGCTCAACAGTCCACACACAAGGCACACATGGCGAAACCTCAACCATGACTGCCCATGCTCACTCCACAAGCAGGTCTATTTTAGTCTCTGCAGGCCATGGCCTTCCCCTGCAACGTCGTATCTTTTGTTTGGTTGAACTGGCAGGAGTGGGAAAGTTATACCTGACAGCTAATCACCCAAGCATACTCTAAAACATTTGGAGAATTGACTACAGGACTTGCTCAAAGACACAACTCTAGACTCCAACTTCCTGAAAACTGTTGGGTTTCTCTCTCTCTCTCTCTCTTTCTCTCCCTCTCCCTCTCTCTCTGCAGCTAGGGTCTGCTGGTGATGCTGCAAATGTTGTGGAGAAAAAAAAAAGCCTGAAAATTCAGAAGATATTAATTGTCAAAAAAAAAAAGTGCAGGGGATTTCACAGTTAATTGGGCTCCCTAATTAGCACAGGATGTCTAATTCCCATCGCAGTCGACGTGCTAAATGCAGGAGCTTTAGCAAGCGGAAGCCTCAGCTTAAACACGGACCGAGAAAGTTAGGGAGGGGGGAGAAGGAAGGAAGAAAGAAAGCCAGAAAGAAAGAAAGAAAGAAAGAAAGAAAGAAAGAAAAAGACGTACAGAATGATGTGGGAAAAGAAAGTTGAAAAGTACTAGAAAGACGAAGGAAGAAAAGAAAGAAGGAAGCCTTTAGAGAAGAGAGGGGAGAACGAACGAGAACTCGGCTGTTCGCTTGTGCACTCGCAATGATCGATTCTAAATCTTAATTAGGGCAAACGACAAACACGCCATTGCCTTAATGAACTGTGTACCTTGTCAAACAGCTGGCTGGATATATTTATCCAGATCCCGCTTCGATTTAATGATTCGCCCAATTAGCTGCAGACCCCCTCAGTAATCTCCGAGGACGACAGCGGCGAGGCTGGGGCCGCCGACCTAACACACCGCGGCCGGCAAATATTTACCGTCCCCATGGAGCTCCGCTCCAAAGAGATGTTTCAATCTGCTTCCTGCTGCTGCCGGCTTCACCGAGGTGTGTGTGTGGGGGGGTTTGGGGTGTGTGTGTGTGTGTGTGTGTGTGTGTGGAGGGGGTTTGGGGTGTGTGTGTGTGTGTGAGGGGAGGGTGGGTGTCAGTGGTGAGCGTGTAGCATAGATTTGGATGGTGCAGGTGTGCTCCAGTGCTGACAGGAAGGCTGTGGTCAGTGTTGGAAAAACCCATCAGTGTAGCTATGGTTTCAGTGGACACAGCATTAACCTGGCCCTGGCGGAGTGTTTTTTCACTGGAGCCTTTCCGAACTTTTTCCCCCTAAATTGATCAAATGGAAAGCAGTAAAAAAAAAAAAGAAAAAGCTGGTTCAAATGAGAATGGGGGGGGGTTATGGTGTAGAGAAAGAGAAAAAAATTGAGCTCAGCCGAAAAGTGTGACTTGGATTTAATATTTTATAATTGCCAAGGGACATTCCGAGATCAATGAATCTTTTTCCCCCCTTCTTTTTTTTCTTGCCCGAGACGCACATCAGAAAGCGATGTACTTCAGTCTTTTTAAGGGAACATTGGTCTATTTAATTCGGGCGTCTGATGCATGTGAAATATGCCTCCCCTGGCCTGCTCCCTCTCCCCTCGGCGGTGCCCCGGGCACACATTACAGCTTTTAATGGGCCGCCCGGCGAGGAAGCCAATAACCCTGCCTGCCTAATGGATCTGCTTGTTTATTCACTGCTGCCATTTTCCCCGGCTAATTTTAGCCACAACGGCATTCCACACAAGCTTGGTTCTATACAAGAACGTATTAAAAATGCATTCCACACAAGCTCGGTTCTATACGAGAACTTATTAAAAATCTATACGGACAAAAAATGGTCGAGAAAAATCAAGTAACAAATCACCATGAGAAACGACATATGAGAAGTACAACACCAAACAAGGTGGAACCAGGAAGTAGAAGTGAGGCAGAAAGAAGGCTTATGTTCATGAGAAAATAGTCTCTTTTTTTTGCTTTAGTGGCTTTAGGTGGCTTTAGTGAGGTGTTGTGCTAATCATTTGTCAGGCCAGCTGATGTTTGTTTGGTTGTGAAAGAGCGCAAGCGCGCGCACGCACATATATATATATACAGTATATATAAAAAGGTGAGGGAATGAGAGGCTAAGCTAAGGAGTGTTGAGTACAGATGGACACAGGCAGTTCTTTACCCATTCATCAGGGAAGGAAGAGAGAGAGAGGGGGAGAGGGTGAGAGAGAGAAAGAAAGAGAGAGAGAGAGAGAGGGGAGCACAAATACCACACGATTAACCCTCATTAGAGAACAGAAATATCATGACCTTATTAAGTGTCTGGTGGGGACTTCTCTGTGCCTCGTACTGCTGCTAATTGGATGTCTTTGTATCTCTGCTCACAGGGGAGCGAAGGGGAGAGCGGGAGCACAGCCATCTCAAATTCACCCGTATGTGTGTGTGTGTGAGTGTGTGTGTTAGTGTGTGTGTGTGAGTGTGTGTACGTGTGCGTGTGTGTGTGTGTGTCACCACCAGCAAAACATGGCTGACACACTCACACTGCATCACAAAGGGGAAATCTGAAGATTGACATTTAAAAAAAAAAAATCGCTACATTAGGGAGATAAAACTAAATCAAAATACACCTTTATCATGTTAAACATAAACCAATACTTTAAACATTGATCTTTATATAATCCACATGTAGTGGACCGTGGTTTTAGCAGTCTCAGATTAGTTTGATTATCACAGATGACTTAAAGCGCGGGATTATGGAAAAATCTGCTTTTATCTTCATTCCTCCTGTCTGCTCTTCATCAACCCTCCCGCGCTCTCATTCCCGGTGCACATGCTAATAAAACGTAAGACTATTTTCCGAGGAGAATTGCCAGACGGAATTTTTTTTTTTTCTCTGGTAATTCTTCAAGTGCGCGGTGCCATGGCCGGGCAAGCCGCATTGAGCCGCGTGCCAGACAGGTGTGGCGGCCGGCCTGGCATCTCCACGCGCACAAATTCAATTAGACTCTTCCTGAAGCGTCTCCATCTGCAAACAATATGGTGGCCTTCTTTTTAATCAAGCGCTTCGCCGGTAAGGGACCCAGGGCCTTTCAAATTAAAAGTCACTTTCAGAGAGAGAGACAGAGAGAAATAGAGAAAAAAAAGACGGTTTCCAAGACTGGACATGGTGCCCACACATCGTAAGTGGAAAAATATATATATAACTTAATAAAGGAATGTTGCTTTAAAATTAGGTAAATAACAGGAGCATGTGTGTGGAATGGCAACTCAGGTGCTTAGTAGGGTGACCTCCTAATAACTACTGAAGCAAACAACTTTAGACCTTCACGATTCATACCTATTACTTCTGAAGCACAGACGACTGAGTTTTGCTGGCCATGTTTGTCTTTTGTCTTCAGGAGCAATTGCAGTTTCCATGTATTAACGGTACGGAAAAAAAAGCGAAATCAAATTCTCTTGCAGAAAAGTTGAATCGTAATTTTTATGTGAGCAAATTCTGCTTGTCAACTTCTTTTGCCTACACTATACATTTTCACAGTTTTCCCTCTGCTTCTCTCTTTCTCTCTCTCCTTCTGTCCCACTTCAAATCCCATCCCCCCACCCCACCCCCTCTTTTAATGAAAGATCATTCCCCACACTTTCACTCCGCTTTGTCCTCAGGCACCAACCTTTGGAGCTGTGCAAACGTGGCTGACAAAAATCATTTTAAAAAAAAAGAATCGAAGCAAAAACAAACTTTAATAAAAAAACTAACACGAACACCACTGCCTCCCAATAATGTCACAATGCAATGGCACACAAAGCAATCACGGCTAATTCGTGCTACGTTACAGAAGGGGGGAGCTCTATTAATAACTCCTAAGCTGGAAGTGACAGAATCGCACACGGAAGCATGGCCTCCCTCACCACCACTTCAGAGGAGAGGAGAGGAGAGGAGAGGAGAGGCGAGGGAGGACTAGTGTGGCAACTGCAGACAGGGGCCAGGGGAAGGAAGGTTGGCCTGGTAAGTCTGTGGATAGGTGTGATTATGATGAGTCATGTTTGTGACAGGAGTTCAGATGCTAGTGTGTGTGAGGAGGAGGAGGATGAGGTTGTGAGTGTGACCACGAGTGCTACAGCAGGTTGCTGTGTGTGTGACTGCAGAAGTGGTTGGTGTCATGTTGAGGACACCAAAGTGTGAATGTGAGTTTATTTGTGAGAGTTTCGTCCGACTGCGAAGACTCAAGTGTGTGTGTGTGTGTGTTTTATGTGTGATATGGTGTTATTGTAAGATGCAAAACTTTAATGCTTGTATGTTGCTTTTGTGTGTGTGTGTGTGTGTGTGTGTTGAGCGTGGGATGGCGGCTGTGTTGGTTGCCGTGGTGTCCCGGCGTCCCCGGCCAGCAGGCTGGCACACCAGCCCTCCTCTCCGCCTCGGCGTCTCCATGGCACCACCATGGATTCCACTCCTCAGAAATTTAATTATATCAAGATTAACAAGGGAGGTAATTAATTTCTTTAAGATGGGTATCTTTTAATTGCCCGGGGCCCAACTTTGTTGTCAAAACTGTATATTTAACCGTTATTTCAGGGCAAAGTTTTTAAGGCAGTAATAGGGATGGAAAAAATCTTACATTTCCACCATGAATATGGAAATACAAGATTTCCTCATGCAAAGTATTATTCTAAGATATTAGCACAAATACACACACACTTTTGCATGCATATGAATGTTCACCTCAGCGGGTGCGCTGGTGTGTGTTGTTCTCTCAAACACACACACACACCCTTCTTTCCACTAGGCCCAGAGCCTGACTACAGTACCAGCTCGAAAACAGGGGCAACACTTGCGGTTGTGCACGTGCGTCTGAGAGGCGGTACCGCACTGGTCTATGTACGAGAGGACGGAGAGCGAGTGTGATCACGCAAGAATACGTCTGCTAAGTAGTCTGTGGCCGTATAATGAGTGTGAGGCAGCATCCACATGTAATCAGGCATACATGTGTATGCATGCATGTGTGTGTATGCGTGTGTGTGTATGCGTGTGTATGTGTGTGTTGCACAGTGTGCAGTCATGGCGATGTCTGTGCTGGGCGAACTCCTCCCGAGCGTAAACAGAGCCGTCCTCTCCGAGTCACAAGGAGCACCAGCACCTCGTCCTGCTCTACGGCAGCCCCAGAGAGACACACAGAGCTACAGACATGCTCACCCTACCCACCCATGTGTATATTAGCAGGAGAGCAAAGGGCTTATGCTGGTGTCTGTGATGGTGGAAAGCTTCAGATGAACACTGCAGTCTGATCCTGTGTATGTAAATGATACAAACCGCTGTGCTCTCCCAGTACCTCAAGAGTTCATGATCTCATCCAGGACGTCACCATGGTCCTTAGACTTCGGTAATAAGGCACATCAAGCCACATCGTGACTACCAAGCTTCATAATCTACATACATCTACATAAAAACATATCTGTGATATAGGACTTGTTTCCTTTAGCTGAAGGAGTACTATCCCTTAAGGGTGTGTTCTGTGTTTTGAGACTGTTGTTCAATAGCCTGACCCATATCCTCCCTATGGCTACAGAATAAATAGGCAGCTACACACCAGCTAGTTTAACTCTTTAGGAAGCAGCCGTTTCCAAGTGGTTTCACCCATCAACTCAAAGCTGGACTGGTGAAGCAAGCAGACAGCTCGGCACCCAAAGCCAAGCCAGCCTTGAAGCACACGTGGACAGTCATCCTCCTCCAGCCTCGACACGGATCAGGGCAATGGACATCGTGATTAATGTGACGCAAGGTGGGTTTTTTCCCCCTCTTTATTATTATTATTATTATTATTATTATTATATGTGGTGTCGTTTTCTTTTAGCATTGATGCACTTGAGAGAGTGGCACAACAGGTCTGAAAGATGCAACACTTAATTTGCCATCGCAGTGTGGATTCTGGCATAAATGGCATACCATTACGGCTCAGTTTAGTGATCACAGTGACAACCACGCCAGAGTGAAGGGCATTAATCAGACATGTCTTCACTGTGCGCTAAAGGGTAAGAGTGGCCTTATCGGCCATTATGTTCCTGAAATTGTCATTTGTTGTATACAGCTGTTCTCTTGTACAAACAGACCATTTGGGCTCAACACTGAGAAAGTTACCATTGAGTTTCAGCTCATCTGTAAGGTTGAATGGAATCACCTCGGTATCATATAACACAAAAAAAATCCTTTTAGTAACCAGGTAAGTAGCTATACATATCACACACTGAAATAAATGTTGAAGATCATGCTTTGTAGCAGGTTTGTGTTCATTTAATTGTCTGCTCTAGCTTAACCATCCCTTGTTAAATGAATGGGCTGGGCTGGGCTGGGCTGGGCTGGGCTTGGCTGAACCCTATACACAGGTTCAACCAAAACAAAATAGTTATGAGCTTAACATGACACTTTACAGACAGTGCTATACTTACCTGATTCATGGCTTTATTGAAAAACAGAAAAGGTAACCAGAAATGAAAATTAAGGAACAAAAAATTTAAACCAGAAACCACAGTGTCATTAATGATGACCATCTCAATACTAAAGCTATATGTGTACTTTAGGCATAGGCAAATGACTGTAAAGGATGGTAAAAAGACAATTTTGATATTACTATATTTGATACGGTTTAGAGGCCTTTTCTTATTATTCACTACTGATCAGAGTACTATGTGGCTATATGGTCAATGCAAACAAAGCCCTTATTCTCATCTTCCATGGACCAATACAGCTGGCACTATAGATGCAAACGATAGCAGCCTCCCTGGCCTTTGCCCTTGGTGTGCCTCCCCTGTCAGTCACTCACGCTGTAGAGCAGCTCTTGTGAGGGGGCAACGCATTCATCAACAATCGGACCAGACCACTTCTACACACCCACTATGGCCTTTCTTGACTTTGGTGCTTGGAAGTTTCCAAAAAAACAACGCCTAAAGACAAAAGGCAAACTCTGACACTGTGCTCTTTCTAGGATAAACAACCCATAACAAGTTCTCAGTGGTGGACATGATACACATGATGTGTGTGCCTGTGTGTGTTCCTGTGTGTGTGTGTGTGTGTGTGTGTGTGTGTGTGTGCAAGGAGAAACCACATGCTTGACCCACACTGCTCTGATATAGCACATAATTGGGCTTTTAAACATGGACTTGGCTTCCGATCCAGCTTAATGTTTAATTCATGCAGCTCCACTGAATGGCTAAGGTGAGCTCAGGAACAAAGGGTCAGGACACTTAGCCCTACACACATGAACATACAGCATGTGTGTATATGTGTGTCTGTGTGTGTGTGTGTGTGTGTGTGTGTGAATGTGTGTGAATGTGTGTGAATGTGTGTGAATGTGTGTGAATGTGTCTAGAAACATGCCATGTGTATACAGACACAGATAATGTACATGTGTTTGTGAGAGTTTCTGTGTGTGTGTGTGTGTGTGTGTGTGTGTGTGTGTGTGTGTATGTGCATGTATACAAGGGCACAAATGTTAAAAGTGTGTGTGCATGTGTGTGCTGTTGTGTGCCTGTGTACACATCCCTGGCATGCCCAAGTACAGTAAGATCTTATAAGAGAAGAAAACCGCAAGGCCAGTAGCATAAAGGGTCTACATCTTGGTCTTCCATATGGCAGAGAGAACGGAAGGGGTCTTTTCTAAAAAAAGAAAAAAAGAAAAAAAGAAAAAAAAGAAAAAAGAAAAAAAAGAAGAAGTTGATATAGAGAAAGAGGAGCAAAGGAGAGGAGACGAAATAGAGGGATAGGGATGGGGAGGAGGGAAAGAGAGATGATGGCTAAGGATGATGCCCAAGTGGCCAGTAAGTCCCCTAGCCCTCTGGACCCACCCCTACCCTCCCCTCCACTCCACTCTCCCTGCACATCTCTCTCTCCCTCTCTGCTGGTCGAGCTTTCCTGTTTGTCTGGCTGAAGACGGAGCCGTTTACGCAGGGGCAGTGCTTTAAGAGGGAAGAGGGGGATCAAGAAGAGAGGGAGAGAAAATGAGAATGTGTATGTGAATGTGTGTGTGTGTGTGTGTGTGTGTGTGTGTGTGTGTGTGTGTGTGTGTCCGCATGCAAGTATGAGTGTGTGTGGGTGAGGATGGGTGTTGGTGGGCTGGTCAGTTGCATAGCTGGTTGGTTGGGTGTGGTGTGTATGCATGTGTTTAGAGGTTGTGTGTGTGTGTGTGTGTGAAGGGAGGTGGTGGTTTGCAGAAAATGGGCACACTCCAAGTTGGGATTGATTTACTTCATTAACCGAGATTACAAGTTTAACTTACAAACCAGAGGTCAAAATTTCTCATTAACAAGGGGAGCATGGAGACCCCGAGGGCAGAGAGACCACTCTTATTACCAACTACACATTTCAATCTGTCTTTGATGTTCCCTGTCTGCCTTTCTGCCGCTGCCCTCCCCCTCCCCGCTCCTCTTTTTGGCAGAGAGGTTGATTTTAATTGTAGCTATAGAACAGAGCCTCGTTTGCCTGCGAGCCAGCCTCCACATCTGTAGAGAGTGCGGCTTTAGTGATATTGGGTGCAGTCCATAGCCTCGGGCACATTTTAATGGCTCCCCCCTTTCATTCTAGGCTCAGATTGTTTTCCACGTGACTCCTGTTAATTTCGCTGCAGGAAAGGGCATCAGTTTTCCTTGTTCTCCCTCCCTTTCTCCCTCCCTTTCTCTCTCTCTCTCTCTCTACCTCGCTTTTTTTGCCTTTTCCCTCTTTCTCTCTCTCGCTCGCTCTCTCTTTCTCTTCCTGTCTGTCCTCTTTTTCCCCCCTTCTCTTTTTCCACTCTCCTCGCCGATTCTCTCTCGTTTTTCTGATCTGCCCCTTCTCTCTTTCTCTCAAAGCGAAAAAGGTGAAATGAATAACCAATGGAAGAGGTGGACCGATGCCATAACCAAAGCGCCCAACCCCATCAACTCTCCTTCCCCTCGCCCTTCCCTCTCCTGCACTCCGCAGACGCGGGCATGGCGACGGCGTCCGACAGGTCCAGGCACTTTAGCGGCCGTCCCCGTTCAGCAAACCGCTTTCTCTCCTCCTCTGATGTGATGAACGGCTTGAGTGCTAGCGATGGCGACAGGCAGCTAGAGGCTAACTCACACTTGCCACGCGAACGGGCCTCGTCTGTGGCGATTGAACGCGTAGAGCTTGGAGGTGAATTAACCCAACAGCAAGCTGAAGCTGAAGGCAAGCAGAAGCTCTCCGCCATGACGCTGAAAAAGCCTGCGCCATTGATCCTCACCTTTCACACTCCAGCACAGAGCATCACTGATCGATCAGCAGGAACTATTCACCAGCCCCCGACACACAGCCCCAGTGCCAGACTCAGCGGATCTTGGGGGTGGGGGGGGTCTGCAGTACGGTGAGAGGCTCCCTAGGCTTCAGCCCCTTGGACATTGTGCTGGTGGGAGAAGTTACAGTCCACCACTGCTACCTGTTCACTACCTTTATTCCAACATTCAATCAGCACTTGCCTGCTCCTCTGGCAGACAGACAGACGTGAGCGCGCCTTGCCTCAACAGGGGTGAGACTGTGATAATGAAGTAAACATCACTCACCTCTCCTTGCCCTGCTCTTCAACTTCTCATAACACTTCCTGTTTCTCAATCTCACTCAATTTATCCTCCTTCACTCCCACTCTCTCCCTCCCTCCCTCCCTTCCTCCCTCCCTCCCTCCTTCTCTCTCTACCTCCCTCCTTCCCTCTATCTATCCCCTTCGTCTAAAGCCCACTGCTTTTGTACTGCACTTCAAAAGCCTGTGTTGTGCTGTGAGCACGGGGATGTTTCAGGCACTGTGCTGTGACTGGGAGGGAGGGGGTGCAAGTGCGGCCCCCCGTCTGTGCTGGGGGGCCCCATCGAGGGCCACAGCAGGCCGCTCTGTGTCCTTCTCCTGGAGAGAAAGAGAGAAAGACAGAGAGAAGGGGAAAATAAAAAAAATAAACGCCCCGTGCTCCTGCCTTTGCTTGAAACTAATCCGCCCTGCGGAGCCTTGCAAGACCTCTTTGTTCCCTTCCTGCAGACGAGATCAGGCTGCAGACAAACACACACACACACACACACACACACACACACACACACACACACACACACACACACCGCAGCTCTTGCTGGCTATCAGTTTCAGGCCCTCTGGCTATCTGCGTCCAGGCACTGCCTCCGCCAAGCCACCATGCAGAGGAGGAAGGAGGGAAGAGAAGGAGGGGTGGCAGGGTGGAGGAAAAAAGGAGTGGAGAGGAGGGTGGAGCAGCAAGCCCAACCAGCAGCGATCGCCGATCGAGTCTGTCTATTTCGACGCGGGAACCTGTAGGAGATCATCCGCGAGTTTATACGCCTCATATTCTCTCTTCTTCCCTCCTTTTCGCTTTCTCAATCCCAGATCTCTCCCTTTCTTCATCCCTCCATTCACTCACTTTCCCCACACAACCTCTGACAACCGATCTGACTGATCTTTCCCCCCCTTTTCTTCTCTCTGTAAGGTCATTACACCTCTTCCTTAATTTCAGCTTGCTCAAAGGAGCGCCTTTGTCTAGTCTGTGGGCCCTCCTTAATGCACACAGGCCGCCTCGCTCAGCTCAGGATGTGATGTCGTGGGGGAAAAATAATCAGCATGGGCCTCCATAATGCAGGCAGCCTGTGCTCGAGGCCAGCTAACCCCCCCCATTCCACCCCCGCCATCCTCTCAGCCAGCGCCCCCACCCCCACGGCCCCGCCGCACACCCCCCCGGCTCATTGCTGTGCAGATGAAATCTATGACAAGCCCCACAGTGAGGCTGAGAGCGGGCTGCCGTCCAGCAAGCAGCCAGAGGGCCCGGGGGCATCCTGTGACCCCCTTAGAAAAGTCACATTCACTTTGCTCTGGAGAAGGGAAAAGAGATGGCCGCCGGCAAACCACCCCGGTCCCATCCCCACCCTAGCTAAAGCCCCCGCCAGCCAGCCTCAACCAGAGCAGAGGAGAGGAGGGAGTGTGGGTGGGTGGTGGTGAAAAGAAGTTAAGATCCCCCCCCCCCCCCCCTCAACACACACACACACACACACACATTATATATATATATATATATATATATATATATATATATATATATATACACATACACACACACACACACACACACACACACACACACACACACACACACACCCCCACCTCTCTCATTCCACTCCTCCGCCCCGATCCCTCGCTCATTCGCGCCGTACGGCACAGGGACCACACATCATTAGGTTCTCCTCACTAATTACCCACGGACAGGAATATGGTGGAGGGAGGGAGGAGAGGAGAGGAGAAGAAAGAGGGGACGATGAGGGAAGAAGAAGAAGAAGAAGAAAAAAAAACGGCTGTTGGGAAAAAAAGGAGGGTGAAAAAAAATCAAGTGCATATTCACAATTATGGTGTGTGACTGTTTATATATTTATTTGGAGTTTGCTCCCTCGTTGAGCATGGGGAGTCTTGTCCAGTGATAGGGGGCACGGCCACTATGGGGGCGGTGAGTGTGCATGTGTGTATGTGTGTGAGGGGGGAGTGGGGGTCAAGGCACCACACTCAAGCAGCAGAAGTAATGCTTTTATTTTGTTATTTATGCTTCCCGTGGTTTACGGATACATTGTATGCGGCTGGCTTTTTTCCCCCTAACAGATTGCAGCTAAGCGCATGATGCGAACACACAACCCAATAAGCAGGTTATTAAAATGACGAATTTACATTCAGAATTCAGGTTTTTTTTGGTCTCTTTAAACAGTTTTATCATATTCACAGGATTACTCAGACCACTCTTTATGAATCTTAATAGTCTCCGAATTTCTCTGTGCAGAAGCATTCCAGTTCTGACTGTTTCCGCCTGACTACACAGACTGTAGTGTTGGACCGACGATATTTAATACATAAGATTTGCTTTTCTTTTGATGCCAGCTTCTTTTTTTTCCCTCAGTTGAACTTGATTCCTATGGGAAACAATGTTTGCTAAAACCATAAGCCGTCGTAATTGAGACCATATTTAGTCAGGCGCATGAGAAAGAGCCAACATGCTTAGGCCCCTGTCAATACGTGTGTAACTTCATGTGTTTCCAACAAGCCGGACAGAGCCGGAGAGGAACACCTCTAGCGTGTTTGTTTTCCGGCATTCCCAAAAGCCTTACATTGGCAGCCGTCGCAATTAAGGAATAATGGCCAACCTGGCATCCGTTCAAATCTCAACGTAAGACTTAAAAAGAGGAGGGAAGTAGAAAAGGGTGGGGGGAACTTCTTTGCACGGCTCTGGCAACCCGTTGCTTTTTTCCGCCCTCTACTCCAAACTGGATGTAAGAGGAAATGAAAATGTGAGTGACCCTCTCGGCAGAGCGAGCGCGACCCTTAAAACGGAGGACAGAGAAATAAACGAGAAGAGAGGAGGCAAGAAGTGGCCTAGCAGCAAACATGGCCTCAGTGCAAAAGAGAGAGAGATGGGAAAGACAAAGAGAGATAGAAAAAAAAAAGAGAATGTGTGTGTATGAGAGTTATTGGCTCATGACACAACTGGAGGAGATATCAGAACAGCTCATTCTCATTGTCTGAAGGGGCTGGCTGGGTGAGCTTGAGAACAATGCTACAGACATTCTCTCCATAGTCTCCCAGTCCAAGCCTCTTTGCTGAGCAAGACCAACCACGCCGGCTTAACACTGCATCTACGCTATCCACAACCACCTGCTCTGTATTCACTGATCAAGATGGCTGCATCCAAACACACTGCTCTTGTGTTCCTTATGTTCCTGTGTTCCTGTTCTGGTGTTAAGGTCCACGATTGTACTGCTATCGTTAGGACCCAAGCGCCCATGCTAATTTTAATGAACCACTGAAAGAAGCGCCCATGGGATGACTGCTCTTAGATAAATCATACACGGTAAACTCTCGCTCTCTCTCTCGGAGTGAATTTGCAGCGAGCGGTGGGAAAGGAACGCGAGGATCTGCCCCCGCGGCTGCAGCGGCACACGGACTTCCTCCCCTCTCAGGAACACTCGGCTCAGACGGATCAGTGAAGCTTGGAGAGGGCCAGCCGCGAGGGGCATCCAGGGCAGAGGGGACCTCTGAGGACACAGAGAGGACTCTGGGATATCAGAACTGGGGCCGCCTGCAGGGGGAGTGAGCCCATGTGGAGGAGGGAGGGGAGGGGAGGCGAGGGGTTGCGGTCTTACCTCGGTGCCTGACGACGACGACGCCCCCGGCGAGTCCACCTTGCGTTTCTTGCGGGGCCCGATGGCAGCCAGCGCGGTCAGGTTGGCCTCACGCTGCCGGATCAGAGCAAGTTCCTGCTGCTGCATCTGAGGGGAGAAGAAAGGAATCGAAAAAAGAGAGGGAGAAAGAGAAAGAGAGAGAGAGAGAATGCTATCAGGTTAATTTTGACTGGCAACACTAGCTATCTAAGTGAATTGATCACATAACGACTTAAATCAGCACAGCACAGATGGTACAAGCAAAATTACTTCTCATGACCAAATCTATCCCCAGCACCTCCCACCCTGATACCTAACCACAATAGCAGGAGGAGCCATTTCACAGTAAGACATTTTCAGTCAGACCACTAGCACATTTTCCTTCATTTCTTCAATCTGGACTGGAGTTAGCCCATGACCCCACCACCACACCCACACAGCAGCACTTCAGAGCCTGTGATGGGATCAGTGTTGTGAGGCACTACTTACTGCTTTCATTCCCGTATCATTTACTAACAATTTAATTCAATTAGCACTTCAGTCAACACGGCTTTCAGCCTACGCATATTCTCCCCTTGACTTCATGACCCCTTGAGTCCATGATATATGCACCATGAAGGTAGCTACGCGCTTTCTTATGTTTCTTATGTAAACACCATTTGCGTAACTTCTGAGGGATGTAGTCAAGCGCCGCTACAAGGCATATTTTTAACATTATTATACAATTACAAGGTACAAAAGTTACAAAAACACAAAATTAGGTTTTCATCTACTGAAATGTGCATTTTGACGTATGTTTTCCTCAATGGTGAGGTTTTAAATCATGGATCTGAACACCTCAAACATCTGTGTTACTTGGTTAATTTCCTTCTTTGTTAGGTTTATGTGATGCAAAGAAACATAAAAGAAAGAGGTTATTAGGAATACAGTTCTCTCCTTGCTTTCATTTTCAAAATCAAAGCCTGGTTTATGTTTTCAATGGATTTTAATGACGTTCACAAGGTTAATGCGAATGTCCATGTTCCACATGGTTGTAACTCCGTTCGCTTCTATATTCAATCTAGGTTATGCGCAACAAATCTCCGTATTCGTTAAAACAGGTTGTTCGTTTCTGGCCCACTTCTGATTCAGATCCTCTGTACTAGCTTGAATATGGCGTTGTTTTATTAAGATTGAAGTTACTGCAATCTGCAAGTTGACATCTAAAACTCATGCCATCAAGATGGATAAGGGGTTTAAGCTAGACACTTCCTCGTACAGCTACGATTACGAGGGTATGTTAGTAGTCCCGAACGGGGATAATGTAGCAAGTTAGCTAGCTAATCTTACCTGATAAAATAATTCTGATGGCTAGCTATAGACCCACATGAGCATGTGATCACCTATTTTTACCAGTTTCAAACAAAGACAGGTAGACTGATGCTGTCAGCATCAGGGCAGCCTCTGGCAGGGCTATGGGAGACGAGAAGCCACACTACCTGAGAGTAAGGATAGGGATGGGTTGGGTGTTCTGTTCGAGTTATCAGTCGGCTCCAGTTCAAGGACAGTGTGTATCAAGCAACTCAGGGTAAGAGTGAGAGTAGACTAATCAATCATCATGACTGGGTCCCCTTGACTCTCATCACTCGACACAAAATGTCTGCTACCGACAGCCGTGGTCCTTCATTAAGAGGATTTCACGTCTTGCATTACGGATCCATATTCTCCTTTAGGTGATCAATTCAATTATGAAATTCTTATGCTGGAGCTGAGTTTCCCAGTCAATGCGCACTGAGGCTGTTTGTTTCCTGCTTCTGATTCTTCATTGGTCTTGACAGAAGAAAAAATGGCTTTAACTTGCATTCAAATATTCATCGAACAAAACGGCAACAATAAAAGGCACAAACAAAAAGCAAGTTAATGTTACCTGATTACCTAAAAGTCAATCTACCACTGTCGATTCGTACGGTTGTTACCGCCTTCTCCGACAAGCAGATGTGATCAGACCCGTTTTCCAGTTAGTTTGTGTGACGTTCGACATAAAGCCTATAAATCACGCCTCTCCACGCTTAAGTGCTGCGGACGTGATCAGAGTGCGCAGGGGATAATATCCGTAACTGCAATGTGTGTAACTGGAGGCACGCAAGAAAAGGACTTATGTGCAAATGGGAGAATACAGCCCTTAGTGTTCTACCTGGGAATCAAACCTGTGACATCAGCATCACAAGTCAAACCCTCCAAGCTCGACCGGTTGAGCCCACACACAGGATCACATCTGAAGCCGCACTAATGACCTGGCAGCTCTGAGAGTCGGCCATGTTGTGTCTCCAGCATCCATTTCGCGGCCTGCCTGAGGAGAGGCCCCTCTGCTCTAAAATGGCAGCGTGCTGTCAGGCGTCGGGGCTGCCGAGTGTGTGTGTGTGTGTGTGTGTGTGTGTGTGTGTGTGTGTGTGTGGGGGCGGCCGGGCTGTGCTGCGCCGCCACGGTGGTGCAGTCACATGCTCTGATGTGATTTCTCCCGTCGTGATTTGTGAGAGGAGGCGCGACGCCCCAGGTAATGTCATGGGTGGCCGCAGGGAGGGAGAGAGAGAGACGGGAGGGAGAGAGAGAGAGAGAGGGAGAGAGAGAGTGAGAGAGGGAGAGAGAGAGTGAGAGAGGGAGAGGGGTGAAAGAGAGGATGGTTGGAACAGCGTGACTGGGAGCTGGCCTTTCTGCCGGCCGGACGTGTGAGAGCCCCCAGGACATGGCACAGAGGGCATCAAGCCTGCCTGCTCTGGCAGCAACGCGCCTGCACACGCACACGCACACACACACACACACACACACACACACACACACACACACACACACACACACACACACACACACACACACATATTCCACCATACCCACACCTAAACACTAGCAAACCCCCACACACTAAACACAAACACACTGTGAACACCGATCCAGCAGGGGGACGTCGGAGGAAGGGAGGGTGTGTGTGTGTGTGTGTGTGTGTGTGTGTGTGTGTGAGCAATTAAAAGGGAACAATCGATGCCTGCCTTTCATACTCTTTTACAGTGTAATGTGGGTTAGAGGAGAGATTGTGTCCAGTTATGCTATTTTTAAGGTTCATGTTTAAGGTTTGGAGGGTGCAGGCAGACGGTTGCGTTGGTTGGTGCAGAGCAAAGAGCGGTGCGGGCCCATCGCTGTGGCAATGATGGCCGTGGCGTCACAAACACTAGCAGTGCCCCTGGCGCAGGCTGGCCTTTAGGGGGGTTGCCACTTCTCATCACCGCAACAGGCAGACGAGCTGGAGCACCCCGCCCTCCTGACAGCTCAAACACATACCCAACACGCTAAAATAAGGACGCACACGCACACGCACACGCACACACACACACACACACACACACACACACACACACACACACACACGCTCTCTATGGGCCAGGTTCCTTTGCCCTCAGAGGGCCTTGGGAACGGTCAGTAATGCTGAACTATTACATGTATATCTATTTACTTTAGACGCCTTTATTGACAGCAGCTTACAATGCAGTACAGGTTGTCTGTACATCTGATCAGTGTGGGTATTGGGTGGGTACTGTGTGGGTATTGAACTCATGATCTTTGCGCCACAGCGCCTTGATTAACTAGTTAAGGTACAGGAACACGGAGGCAGCGGTTTTGAGCTGGGGAGCTCGTGCGTGTTGCAACATGACTAATACACGACACAAACTGACCTATGGGCCACAACTGTGCTTGGAGATGAGCCTTTCTGTCATCCAGCCTTGACATGCATGAGCTGCAGGGGCAATGGGCAGAGGGTGTGTTTATGATCATCACAAATCGCTAGCTGTCACAACTGCAGTCACTATGGAGACACACAGTTACCACAGAGACACGCACGACAGGCATGCCATTGCGGACGTCGACCCAGCAAACCCCACCACAGACCAAGCCTCCATTTAGGCACACCTCCTGCGTCGGACCAACCCCAACAGTTAATGGGCAGCTAATCCGCTGGCTTCATGCCACGACAGGGGATGTGGCAATGGTGCACTGTGGCTGGCACCAGGATGTCAGGATACCATCTCTGCCCGGCAGCTGGCACCAGGCTCGGGCTCCTCGAGCGCCTGCGGGGACAGTCTGCGTCTGCAATTTTACGATGCCACGATGCACGCAGACGCACTCTGTGCCATCTGCAGTGCCTGTTGTCAGTGTGCGATCGGTGCCGCAGAGAGAGGGGTGGTGGCGGAGGAAAACGCCCCCATTCTCCTAAGGCGCACAGAGACAGGTCTGTACTATGGGTCTCTCCTAAGGCAGAGAGACAGGTCTGTACTTTGGGTGTTGGCTGTTAGACAGGCATAGAGAGACAGGCCTGTACTATAGGTGTTGGCTGTATGACAGGTTCAGACTATGCCCTACACACCATGTTGGAGACTGAATGGACCTAACTCCAGAGTTGTGTATATCAAACATGGCCAAATGACCCCAAATTCACATTTGGTTATAAATGATATCCGCAAAATAACTTATCGATTGTCTGACGACTACCAGTAGCCTCCATCTTACTGTAAAGGTTGAAGGCTAAAATATCTGCCACGGCTGAACGCCGTTGCCATCAAAGGTCATCAAAAATAAAAATAAATAACCAAAACCTCACCAAATACAGGAACCCCTTCCATATGCTCATTTCTCCCTACCTTTCAACAGACATTAGAAAAATAGATTTGTCAAGTTTGATCAATACCGGAATATGTGCTGGCCCCCTCAAGCCTTCTTTAAATACCAGAGGAGGTGGCGGCCCTCGCTGGCCTTTGAGGAGCAGGGCGTCGTGCTTGTAAGCTGAAATCACTTTCCAAAGGTCACGGCCAGCAGGACATGCCCGAAACATCCCCAGTGAACTCATCTATATTTGCTGCTCAGATTGAAAAGGGGATGGGGAAGCTGCGGTTAAAATTCACACAGAGTATTTACAGATCCAGTGCAATTACTTTGTGACTGGAGGCGTTTGTTTCCAGGGGACACCAACGGCTGCGAACGGCACAAGGAAGGCTCTCTGAATCTCCACACGCTTCATAAACACTGTCAGTCACGTAGCCAGACTGTGTGTGTGTGTGTGTGTGTGTGTGTGTGAGTGCCTGAGGGGATGCACCATATGTAATATTCTACCCAGAGTTAAATTACATACATGTGTGGTCGTAGCATTGTGAGTGTACAAAAAAAGAAATGCACTATGGCGTCTGAGAAAATTAGCATGCAAACACTGAGATTTTACAAATTATATGAAAATAAATCTCAAGCCGTGATGTTCATTAACTTAAGGTTAAGGGACTGCAAGTCAAGAACACAACACAATTTCCTCAGTAAATGAATCGACTAAATCAGAAAGAAATACTGTCTGTAAGTCTATGCTACACTATGCTATACATGACAGGACAACCTGTTTCACCCTATGGAGGGCTGCAGTGTGGACAAGAGAGACCAGATCAGGGCATCATATCTTCCAGGGTGGTAATACCCCAGCCCCTACACGAAGGAGGCAGAAAACAGCATCCTGACAGCCAACCTGCCTTTCACGGTCTCTGCAGCTCTAACAAAGGCTCCACACACACACACACCACACACACACACACCACACCCTCCCCCCCTTTGCCCCTTAGGCTTGCTCTGGGCTTTGCAGACACTAACAGACAGATGTCCTTGGTGGAGCAGAACGTGTGTGTGCGTGTGTGTGTGTGTGTGTGTGTGTGTGTGTGTGTGTGAGCCTGACGTTGGGGGGAGAAGGAGAGGGGTGGGGGGGCAGAGGGAGGGGTGGTAGCCCAAGTGAAAGGGGGGTAAATAAATGTCATGGGTTCGACGCTGGTCCCCAAACCCTCCCGACTCCCAGTCCTCAGGGACACAAAACACACACACACACACACACACACACACACACACACACACACACACACACACACACACACACACACACACACACAGACAGACAGACAGACAGAGACACCGGGTCAGATGAATGGGTGAACGCGTGTGTGTTTAGGTCTCCATGTGGCCATTTCCTTTCAAAGTTGCCTGGCGCACACTTGGCTTCCGGGGCATCTGAGCACTTCTGCAGGAACATCTGCAAGCTGTGGGCTCCTTCCTCCTCCCAATGTGTGGTGTGTGTGTGTGTGTGTGTGTGTGTGTGTGTGTGTGTGGTGTGTGCACGCATACAGGCTAGCTCTCTGCCCCTGGCCCCTGCACTGACAGAGGGAAGGCTGGTGGGGTGATGGGGTGGGGGAAGAGGAGAGGGCTGGCCTTCAAACAAGAGATGGTGTGATATGGCGTTACGTGTGCCAGCACCCTCCCATTCCAATTAATTAATACATAACAGCTAATTACATTACTTTACTTTCATTTACTCAATTAGTTAGTGCAGGATGATGCTGTGTGCTGGCTGAATAGGGACACACACACACACACTCAGAGACAAGCCCCCAGTCACTTTGTTGATCAGCCCATCAGATTAGTGCATAACAGCAGGTCAGCAAAGATACTCTATACTTGTCTGCTTGGCTTGATTGCACATCTATATATAAAATAGGAGCATATTGTTAGAAATGATGGCGTTGCCCTTCTTTTCCAGCCTAACCACAAGGAGAGGTGGCCAGGTGTGCGCCCGGCAGCTTGTTGTGCCACGCTGACACTTCCGTCCTTGCCAACTTCAGCAAAACACCCTTCAAAGACGTGACCGCAGGGAAGAGTGGGGACAGAAAGAAGGAAAGAGAGAGAGAGAGAGAGAGGCAGTAGTGAACCTTCAACATGAGAGTCTCACAGATGGGCGAGAGACTAACTCAGAGTGCTGTCTGTCTGTCTGTCTGTCTGTCTGTCGCCCCGAAAGGGCCTGGGCGTGCCAGACCTGTTGTCAAGGGCCAACCACCAATTATTCAGTGTTAGGAGCTTCTCTTCAGGCACAGGTCATTAGGAGTGCACGGTCTTTCTGACCTCATCCAGACACACACACACACACACACACACACGGGCACGCACACACACAAACGCATACATACATACGGCATTCACCCCCACACATTCATACGCATCTTATTTGCAGAAATTATGAGGTGCTAAAAGTGTGTGTACGACACACGACCTTGCGCTACGTGCCGTATGCTAATGAGGTTGAACTAACGAGGTGGTGGTGGTGGAGGAGTCGGCGTGCAGGCGGCCGGTGCAGAAGGGGGCCGCGGCGCGGCGGAGCATCTGAGCGTTTGTTCAGTGGAACGTTTGTGAGGTACGCAGGGTTAAGCAGCGCCGAGCTGGAAAGGACCTGATAAGCACATTTAAGGCAGACTTCACATCGCGCTGCTCCGCGCCGCGCCGACACTGGAGCCGATCATTAAAAATAATGCTTATCTAAGGGGAAAAATTTCCCCACTTGAAAATGTTTCTTTCGCTTTTGTGTTTTTTTCCCCCCGCACATTGCTCCTTGCTTGGGCTAGCACTCTTCTTTCACTGTCTGCCTCTCTTCTCTTCACCTCTCCCACTCTCTCTCTTTTTCACTCGCTTTCTCTTTTTTTCCATGAGAGAGATTCAGTGCTCGTCACCTGCTATTGATCACATGTAATTTGCATCCCGGAGAAGAAGTGAACTCAGATGCTGGCGCGCGGCGAGAAGAGGACGGCACCGATGATTTATTCATTTCCAAATCAAAAAAAGAAGAAGAAGGAGAAGAGTAGGAGGAGGAGGAGGAAGGGAAAAAAACTGAAGGTAGATGAGAGGAGAAGCTCCAAAGATGGAGGGAGACTGGAGGCTGTAACGCTGGGCTCCTCTTCCTTTCTAACTCCCTTTCCCTTTCCCTCTCTCCCTCTCTCTCTGCCTGAAGCCCCCGGGCCCTTGGTGTGCAAGTCCTTCTAATTAACAAGGTGAATCATGCCGCCTCTCTCTAATTAGGCAACATGACAATCTAATGGAAACATGCGGGCAAAGCTGGCACACTTAGAATCACCTCACAAAGGCGCCCTGCACCCCCCCCCCCCCTCAAGCTGCCCACCTCCCTCCCCTCTCTGCCTGTGCCCTCCCCGCCCTCCCATCCGCCAGCCTCAGAGCTGCTGATCTGGCCTAAGAGCTGATGGAGGGGGGGGTCTGGGAACGCTCACTTGCACTCACACGGTGGAAGGGAAGGTGCACAGGGTCAGAGGTGGGCTACGAGTGTGTCTGTGCGGGTGGGAGGTTAGGGTGTCAGTCAAGAGTTCCATTTCCTTTTTTCCCCTCCTCATTTTGCAACTGTGTAACTGAAACACGTCCTTCCACCCATCTTTTCTCCTCTCCTATCCCCGCTCCCTCTCTCCTCTCCTCTCCTTCGTCCCAGGCAGGCAGGGAGGCAGGCTGGCAGCTCGCCACGAGCGTAGCTCCTTGTACCCAATTCCCATGGTGCCGGAGTCCCAGGGAGAGCGAGCACAAAGAGAAGTGTTCTCCTTACGGGGCTCCGACGTGGGCCCTGCACTGCCGAGCCAACGCTGCAATCTCGCTCGCAGGCAAATCTCCCTTTTTTGTTGTTCTCCTCTCCCCTCTTTCCCTCTCTCTCACTCCCTCTCCCTCTCATTACGGCACTTTGTAATATAGGAAAACACACAGGAACACCAAAGGTATTTTTAAAAGCTGGGGCTGTTTTTTTCCTTGTGATATGACTTGAGGAAAAAAAAAAAGTGAAGGCGAGAGCGCCAACAACAAAGTAACAAATAAAAATAGTGTCAGGACAGCCCGCTATTTAGCCTATGCACATTTTGTCTTCAAAACACATCTTTATTATGTGATATTTTTAATTAAAAATTAAATAACTGGCTTTGATCTATCAAATAATTAAACTGAAACACAATGGGCAATTAAAAAGACATCCGCTGTACATTTGTAACCGTAATGGATATCTCCATTAATGTAAATTATAATCTGAGCCTTCTGGGAGGTGGATGAGAGAGCGAGACATGCCAAGGCCTCCTGTGTCTCGGTGCTGTGATGGCCTCATGATGTGAACTAGTGTCAGGAGCCCAGTCCAAAGATGAGCGGAGGAGAGGAGAGTTATGGCTGTGTTTGCGACACGCATTAAACATTTACAGCTGGTGCTCAACAAACGGCTGTGGCAGAGGTTGGGTGTTCCGGGGTGGGGGTGGGGTGGGGGCAGCGGTGCGTCGGCCACTGGTTCCAGCTGGCAGGCCTTGTGTTCTGACCGGCTGCATGCTGGGTGGGTTTAATCTTCATCGGTCCCCCACAGCTTCCACATCAAAACTGGGTTACGAGACCTTTATGGGTCTAGAGTTCAGCCAACATTCTGGAACATAATTGCGAGGCTGATGATGGAGACTACATTTGGAAGAGATTTGATGCAGTGAATCAGCTGACGTCTCTATCAATTTCCTGTACGATTCGCAGGTTTCAGACGGCGGCTTATCCCAGTGCGGTTACCTTATGCAGAATAATCAGAAGGAGTTTATGTGCAGGCTGCCCTTTATGCCAGGGCAGACTCCGTTTGAGGCAGCAGAAAGAGAGAAGGGAACAGGATGATATCAGTGGCACTGCTATGCAGAGGAACCAACTCTCCTATCCAGTACTGCATCTGAATCATTTTCCCACCCTAATTCCATGTGGAGGCAGAAGTGCCCATTCACTAAAGGGCATTCAAAATGTGATCTGAGGGTCAGACTTCAAGACACACACACGCACACTCACTCTCCAGTTCATGTTTTGCTGGTTCAGTGACATAGCAGTCACATAGCAGACCCTTGTCCAAACAGGCATGGCCATTTGGGCACATGGACGCTCATGTAATAGGTGCAAGGGTGAGAGCCAGCAGAAGCAACTGTGGCACAGGCTGCAGTGTGAGCTTTATATGCAATGCCGGCGTGCAAATGAGGCAACACACACACACACACACACGCGCACACACACACACACACACACGTACATACACACATGCCTCCAAAGTGCCCGAGGTGGAAAAATATTTGAGGAAAATTATTCTAACAAAAAGCTGCAGAGAGTCCCATCGGACAGCTCTCCCGTTCTCTCACACGAGGCTGGGATCACTCCAAGCAAAAAAACTAGAGCATTGCTGCAAGGACAAAGCATCACTGTGGATGGATGGAGAGATAGACAGAGGGAGGGAGCGATGGAGAGAAAGAAAGGCAAAGCATAACAAAAAGCAAGACAGAAAGAAAGACAAAGAAAGAAAGAGAAAGCGAGAGAGAGAGAGAGAGAGAGAGAGAGAGAGAGAGAGAGAGCGAGAGAGAGGGTGGAACAACTGACTGGGCTCAAGATCTGGTCTGTGGTAAAAAGCGGACAGACTTGAGATGTCATTCAGTGCAGGCGCAGAATTGAAGACTGCAGCCAGGGCTCTTCAAAGCGCACAGATCCCTTTCCCCAACCCAGCTGTGGAGTTAGCAAGAGTTTGTGTGTGTTAGTGCTTTACATCAGAGGCCTGCAGAGTTGACAGAGGGAGAAAGATAGTGATATAACAGCCTCACTATCCATCGTGGTACACCCCGCGCTGCTCTTACAACACTATTGCGTTTCAAAGGCAGTCAGTCAGTCAGACACAGTTAGCCGGCTAGCTGTGCGTGGACAGGGGTGCAGGTTAGAGGGCTCATGGGAGGGCAACCGTAGACATCATAGTAGACCAAGTCCCTTAGCAACCCATTCCAATCTTAGGCACTGGAGACTTTCAAGGTTCAAGAAATAGTATCCTACAAACTATGAACTATGACCAGCCTATATTGGGACATTTATAACGGTCCTTGTGAATAATACACAAACACAGCACCAATAAATGTGATGATGTTAATTCTACAACTCACCCACCCTTTCTGCCTTTTGCACATAATAAACATCATCTCCATATGTATTGTTTGGTTTCTGGAATCGCGTTTTGGAGGCCTGGACTACTTTTGACCAGGCAGTGAGGCATCTGGACTTTTTCACAACCAGGAAGTAAAGCGCATCTAACGAGTCCAATCAACTGGGTCAGTGTATGGATGGAGGGCAACCACAGGACTCCTTTCACTTCCTGGATATGAAGACTGAAGCCTCTGGCAGGGCGTTTCTCAAACCTGTGGTCAGTTCCAGGGGCTGCGCTCTCCATCGCGGGGTCTGGACGCTGAGTGGACACCCCCACCCCTTGGGGCCTGAGGACTGGCCAGGAATGATGAATCTGTGGCCGCAGTGTGTGTCTGTGTGTGCTGACATGGTGATGCATCTGCTATCGCCCCGACACAGCCCCCTTTTGAAGTGGTGTGTGTCTGTGTGTGAGTGTGTGTGTCTGTGTGTGAGTGTGTGAGTGTGTGTGTCAGTGTGTGTGTGTGTGTCAGTGTGTGTGTGTGTGTGTGTGTGTGTGTGTGTGTGTTAGGGGGGCGTCTAAGTGGAGTGCTTTTCTCAGGCCACACCATAGGGGCAGCAAGAGGAATTAAATGGCAACAACAAAAAAGATGAGGCCAGATGGGGGCTATATTGACAGATTTGGGCTCTCACTCCATCCTTCTTTTGAACACACACAGACACAGACCAGACACAGACCAGACACAGACACAGACACAGACACAGAGAGAGAGACAGAGACAGAGACAGAGAGAGACAGAGACACAGAGACAGAGACACACACACACTATGTTAATTCCAGTCCTCCATGTTTAGGCCTACATTACACATACTAATGCATTCTAGAATGACGCCTTGCCAGATTCAAAGCATACTATGTCAACACGGTTTCCAGCAGGGATCGATCAATCTGTATAATTCCACAGTAATGTTAAAAGACTGTGGATCTAAAGTCCGACATGCAGGCCATATCCACAGCACAAATCA
>NC_045157.1:13865021-13880021 GCF_900700415.2 Clupea harengus | reverse complement strand
TGCAAGTTGGAGAATTTGTTTTGTGTGTGTGTGTGTGTCTGTGTGCGTAGGGGAGAAGTGTGTGTGTTTGTTTGTGCAGACTATCAGTGTCTAACAGCTCTCCCTTTTGCTATTGACTGCACAGCGGGTGCTGAAGCGTAGTGTGTGAATGCACAGGCTAATGGTGAACAGCGGTCTAATTGCACCGTGCCTCAGTAATGGTCTCCTACCTACAGTATGTGAATGGCCACGCAAGCTTCTGACTGTCTGCAATCAAACACTTCATTTTTTTCGCCTTTGGTCCACTATCCGGCACACGCTCACTCTCTCTTTATCTCTCCCTCCTCTCTACACCCCTCCTCTCCTCTCTCTCTCTCTCTCTTTATCCATCTCTCTTTCTCTATGTCTCCCTCTCTTCATCTTGCTCTCTCTTCTCCCTGGCTCAGCAGCACATGCAGCCGCCCTGCCTTTCTCGTGGCTAATTGGCTTTAAATATATCAGGCGGTTCACGCACTGGCCGTGTGTGCGTGTGTGTGTGTGTGTGTGTGTGTGTGTGTGTGTGCCGCTATCTCCAGGAGGACTAATGTGTTTGGCCTCTGGCCTGCCGGGTTGGCCGTCGCATCCCCGGAGTCTTGAGTCATGTTTGAAATGGACGGAGCGGGAGGAGGAATAATTTTTTGCCGGTGCTCATGTTTAAGGGGTCAAGCTGGTCCCGTGCCTGCCAGGAAGGACACCAGGGTGGGTGCTTATACATAGCCCTGGGGGTCTTCAACATGGGGGGGAGGGGGGCTTCCCACCACACCCTCTGACAGGATTCTACTACTGCAGCGTCTTTGGAAAGGGATGGACGTTTGTGTATCCCCTCACCAAACAGTAAGGAATGCGCTCCACCCTCCAAACATTTGACATGGCACAGGGTGCTCCTAATCTCTCACTCACACACACACACACACACACACACACTCTCTTACATCCACCCAAATAAACCCGGAGCACCACCCCTCATCACTGACATTAAGAGAAGGTCCCCCAGCAGAAGCCTGTGCCTGACTCCTGCCGGCGTCTGGCTCCATAAATCAGGGTGATCTCCCAGCCCAAAGTCAATGGGGTCGGTGGGGCTCTTGTGCGCCGCGGGTGGGAGGGAGCGGCCCTTCCCCTGAACCACAGGCCGCTCTAATATCATAATAACACCATTAACACGGAGAGGAGCAGCTTAACGGCGCCGCTGCCGCTCCAGCCCAAAATGAATTAATGAAGTCAGTCGCTCTCCTCCAACGTGTGGACGTCTGGCTATGGGCAACACACACACACACGCACACACACACACACACACTCACACACAGAGAACACACATACTCTCTCCTAGCGGCCATAGTGACTTCTGTGCACCTACACACACACACCTACACCTACACACACACACACACACACACACACACACACACACACACACACACACACACACACACACACACACACACACACACACAGAGGCTAAGGTGATTTTATTCATGCAGTGCTCCTGTGTAGTGCACGTGGTCCTGGGCATCAGAGGTGCAACCCTTAATTTAAGGACACCTAGTGGTGTACTATGGGCTGTACTACCACAGTAACTCCATCCGTGCTGTTCAGTCTGCATGTTGGAGACTACAGTGCATGAAGAAGATTATGAGCTGTACTTGCACTGAATGCCAGCAAACACTATTTGGCTATACGAGTCAGTTTGGTAAAAAAAAAAAAAAAACTGACCTTAGGTATCAAAAGGAAACCCTTAACCCGAATAGTTTCTTTGAAAAATCAGGTCTGAGTGAGAAGAGTTTGAATGTTGAGAGTGAATATTAACAGTTCACTAACATGCTGACTTCACTTCTGTCTGACCAATAACACTTATAAAATGCTGGAAGTCCTTGTTATGTCCATGACATCAGCAGTACAGGCAGGGTCCTTCTGCTAAGGGCTGATCTCTCTCACATCCCATCTCAGGCACACAATGGGCACTCCCGACACGATGTCTGGCTGTCTGTAAGGACCCCAGGGGACACACTGAGAGTCCGCCTCCTCTCTGTCCGTAGCAGTGATTGAGTCCTAACCTAACGCTCCTACTTCAGCACCTACAGTGAGGAAGAACCCTGCACAACCCTGCTCAGCTCGTTCAGGTCATTCTCTTGTGTCAAGGGGGCCAACTTAGACAGGAAAACAGTGTATATTGTTTTTTGTTTGTTTTCTCCGGATACAAACACTGATGCTATGTTTTCCTGTTCATTCTAGGCCATTATGAAATGTAGTCCCAAGTAGTATTTGGCTCAGTCAGAGGTAAACCCCTGACCCGAATGTTATTTGTGCCAACCCCTAGATGGACAGAGTCTCTGTGAGTGTGTGCAGCAGAGGAAGGGATGGTGGGAGAGGAAGGAGAAGAGGAGAGGAGAGAGATGAGAAGAGAGGGGGAAAGAGGGGGAAAGAGGGGTGACCCAGGACTCACCTTGGCTGCTTTGAGCAGGATCTCCCTCTCCTGCTCGTCCTTCCTCTGCTTCTCCATCCTCTCCAGCTGCTCAAAGAACTTCAGCTGCGACCGCACGTCTGTCGACTGCTCGTACCACTCCTCGTCCTGACAGAGAGAGAGAGAGAGAGAGAGAGAGAGAGAGAGAGAGCGAGAGAGAGATGGAGGGAGAGAGGGAGAGAGATGGAGAGAGAGAGAGCGCGAGGAAGAGGAAGAAAGGTTGGAGTGAAGAGGATGAGGGAGAGAGAAAGTGGAGAGACAGAAATGTAAAAAAAAACAAGACAATAAACATTTGAGGTAAACTCTACTTTCAGAGGACAGGATAAACAGCTTGAACGCCCTTCATAACAACATCAAACACCGCAGTGTTAAAAGTGTTAAAGAAAAAGACAAACAACCTCACAAATAAAATATGAGTAGCATTAAAGTTTCAGGTCGTAAAAAAGTTGAGTGGCATCATTGATCTTTATTTAAGTTTACTAAGTGCTTCTGTTTCTTTCCCCACAGTCCCTTCTCCATCTTTCAGCTCATCTTTCTCTTGCACCCCGTCTCCATGTGTGTGTGCGTGTGTGCGTTACTGAGAGTGTGTGTTTGTGTGTGTGGGGGGGGGGGGGTTGCGCGTGTGCCTGTGCGTGTGTGTGCGGAGCAGGGTGACTTCTAAGCCCCTGCTCCCTCCTTTGTAGTGTGTCGAGTTGGCGCGCTCTTTCAGGACGCTGCCGTGTTTCTCGCTGATGTCGACGGAGAGGGAGAGAGAAAGAGAGAGAGAAAGAAAGAGAGAGAGAGAGCGCTCTGCACCTACCGCACTTCTAACTCACCTCATTTACAAACCGCAAAAAGACACAAAAGGAGAAGGAAGAAAAGAAAAGAGAAAAAAGTAAGGAAGAAGAAAGAAAGAAGAGACGACAGACGTCAGGGGCGGCCAGAGAGCTCTGGTACCCAGTCTTACCCTAAGACGGAGTGAGCGAGGAAAACAGAAGCCTTTCAAGAGTTTCAATATCTTAGTTGCGTTGGCAGGAATGGGACGGCTGGCTTCCCATCCCAACAAGCAGACACCCATCACTTAAAAGCTGTTGTTGTTGTTGTTATTGTTGTTGTTGTTGTTGATGATGCACAGCTACAGTCGCTACAGTAAGCGCACCAAGGGGTCTTTGTGAGTAAACATCATAATATGGGTAAACTCGCATTTGAAATTGTCAAACAGGAAGGCTTTTTTGATTTATTGACGTGCAAATGTCATGAATCTGAGGTTGCCCATCAACTACTGAGTGACAGATGCGTGTGGTTACGTTCTAAGGGGCGCGCAATTTCTGAATCTAAAGCCTTGCTTATGTCTTCTGAGGTTACCATATTAGAGAGAGACACAGTCATACACTCTCTGCAAGTCCGTAGGGATATGGCACACATAAAAACATTTGGATAGAACACGCTACAACCATACAGATTATACACATTTGCACAGCGAGCAGATACTTGACAGAAGTAAAGTTGTCTAAACTGATCGAGAACAAACTTTTTAACTGTTTTAAAAGTGTGACTTGTTTGTGTGAATGAAAATGAGCACCTAACTCCATCCTGTTTGATATATGCATGAATGTGTATGGTTTTTTGTATGTGTGTGTGAATGTTTGAAAGACACTGACTTTTTGTATGTGTATGTGTATGCGTGAGTGTGTGTGTGTGTGTCTGTTCATCTTACTTTGCAGGTGTCCATGCGGTGCTGGGCGATGGCAGACACCTTCTCCAGCACGGTTCGAAGGCGCGACTGCGTTGCGTGGGCGATGAAGTTGACCGCTTCAAGGGGCACTTCCGTCACCCCAAACCTCTTCGCTGGAGGACACAAGAGAGGAGAGCGCATGATCAGACAACAGACAACACACCCAATGACCGAGAGACGAGCAACCAGTCAGAAACACTCAACAAGACTGAAGACCAGGTCTCTCTCAGAGACCACTGGTGACCTAAGAACAGAAAGACGAGGTCCCTTCCAGAGACCACTGGTGACCTAAGAACAAAAAGACCAGCAGTAAGAGGCAGGACACTAGACAGAGAGTACCAGAGAATCTAGTCGAAGACGAGCTGAGGAGTCAGATACAGCATGAAAGCTGACCACTGTACCAGAAGACTGGTCAGGCACAACAGAGGCATTATTCCAAGAACAACAGGCTAATCAGACACAAGCACAAACAACTGGGGATGATGTAAAAGGCATGTAAAAGGAGAGACCACTGCACTGCAGAATTCAGAGTAGAAGATCAGATACTGTCCAGTTAAGCTGAGGGTATGGAACTGAAGGACTACTGAGGGCCAAAGAGCTTTATGCCTATTGATCATTACAACCCTACTCTCAAACACGCTCACGCGCACACACCACCGTCCCCCCCCCCCCCCCACACACACACACCACAAAACAATGGTGTTCTAACTTAGAGGCAGCCCTCGACAGATCCAGTCGAAAAAGCGTAAGGAGTACGAGAAGAAAAAGAAAAACAGACTAGGAAAAGACTCTGGGCTGCCTTTCATGTGAGTAAACGGCATTGACCACCTTCCTTTAAAGGATAATTAGGCTTCCTCCCAGCGATCCACTCTCTAAAGTTCCCGTGCGGAGGACGGAGTTTGGTTAGGTTACAGATCTGTTATTTCTTCCCTTTGTTAATTTGCCATTAACATAATTCTTTCCCTGGCTCTCTTTTAAGTAAACCACACCAATTATTTAAATCTGCCGTACAATACATATACTTTCTTTTTCTCCAACAGCTTGAAAGGATAGGGATTGTTAAAAACTAGATAATTAGTGTGTGAAAATACAAAAACACGTCGGCGTGCGCATGGCCCACAAAAAGAAACGGGAAAATGTGAAACTCCGAAAGAGATGCCATCTCGCTGCACATGAGGAGAGAGAGAGAGAGAGAGAGAGAACATTCGTTCAGTGAAGAGGAATTTATGACCAGTGCCAAAGTAAGCAGAGTTCTGTGGTGGAAAGACCTTCTCCTAATTTGCAGTAATGGGAGTGTGTAGGCTCCTGCAGCTGGCCCATACTGCTGCACTCCATCCATACGGTTCCTATACGTTCAACATTAGATTACTCGATCCTGCCAAAACTACTCACATCCTCTCCGACGGCAACTCCGACACAGACAAGCAGAGGATAGCAGTACTCACACACACACACACACACACACACACACACACACACACACACACACACACCAACCGAAACAAGGTATCCGTGTTAAGACATTGTTTCGTAAGCACATGACTGACTGAACAGTTGACCTCGGACATTTAGAGCATACGTGCGTTCTTCAGTATATGCACACAGGCAGTACAGCATGATCACAGTTTCATATCATTACCTTGTTTGCACTTTGAAACATAAGTTACTGTATTGAAAATACACTTTGCATTTCCACCCTATTAATAAAAAAATGGAGAATCTGAAATATTAAAACACTAAGCTGTTATTGCAACCCCCTTTGTTTATTAATTCGCCTGACCTAAGGGTTCCATAGTCTTACAGCCTCAAAGCCCACAGAGGCCGAGTGGTCCTGGTAGGATGAGACTGCTCTGCAGGGGCTGCGCCTCGTGACGGGGGTCTCCCCCTTGAGACGGGGGCTCTTGGCAGTCCTGGTCCTGAGAGGCCGGGGAGCACCGTGGGTTTAGTCTGAGGGTGACACTGAGGACAGATCCAGCTGAGTCCCTGATCCAGGGAGAGGAGGCTCTGTCAGGAGTTTCGAGCCATGTTCAAACAGCAGCAGCAGGAGCAACAGCACCCCTCAGCCTTAATTGTGTGTGTGTGTGTGTGTGTGTGTGTGTGTGTGTGTGTGTGTGTATGTGTGTGTATGTGTGTGCCTGTGTGTGCGAAAGACGAAAGATAGAAAGAGAGAAGGGAAGAAAGAAAGAAAGAAAGGAAGAAAGCACGCATATGAGCCATCAGTCCATAGATACCTCAAATAAAACAGTCCCTCCAGGATTTGATTGTGATTGTTGCGGCCAAAAGTGACTACACTTGCTATGGCAATTCTCAGAAATTGCTGTTAAAATTGTGGTGATTTTGAGAAATGCCTATGATTTCTTTGCAACTGCCAGAGATCCTTTAATTTGTGAAATCGGGACTGAATACAAATATTAACCTCATCTTTTATGTGCATGTCTGTGCATGTGTGCATGTCTGTGCACACGTGCTGCGCAGTGAGGGGCAGAGGGATGCAGTCTGCTGGTGAAGGCAGCGCTAAGAGGGCAGTGTGTGTTAGACCTGTGCAGCCTGGTGAGGGCCGAGTGTCGCCGGGGTGATGCCGGGCTGTGTGCCACCGAGGCTGAGCCGACATGGCAGGCCGGGGCACCTCCCCTGGTCAGCTGTCGGCAGAGAACTCGCCCCAGCCCCATCACTGCCACCGCGGCCCCGCACAACAGCCATTTGCCAGCAGGGGGGCCCACATCGTCCCCGTGGACCCCCACACAGAACCCCGGGGCCCGCAGGGGGCTCGCAGGGAAGGAAGTGACACGTGTTTCTAAACTGGAGTGGTGCTGACTGCGGCCGGATCACGGCTAGTCTGAGAGGTAGGACACAACAGCACAGGCCCTGAGGGCTGCATGGAGCAGGACTGCAGAGATTTAATTGAGATCCAGAGAGAGCAGGGAGGGAGGGAGGGGGTATGACAGGAGTGGACACCTTCAGGTGGGTGTTATTTAAAGCAGTTTGTCTGGTAATTACAAGAAGTGCGGCAGGGGGGAAGACATGACTTATTGAGGATTTGGAAGTCAGAATTACAAAAATGCAAATGCTGAATGTTGCATATTTCCCCTCACTGTTCTCAGAAATTGTCAATTTGAGAAATGTTCTTCCTAGTCCCCCCCCGCTCCCCACCCACCCTGGGTCCCCTTAAGACATTGAACACACACACACCAAACACTCCAACCAATTTCGACCATTTTCAATGTCACAGTGCAACACACACACACACACACACACACACATCTGGAGCGTGTGAAAGAGACCAGTGTGTGTTTTTAATACATCTATCGGGAGAGAAAAGCAGGTTTGTGCGGAGAAATTCAGCTGAGCAGAAGGGGATGATGATATTGGGGGTGTAGAGGCATGAAGGCAGAGAGAGAGAGAGGGGGGAACAAGACAGAGAGGGAGAGGGAGAAAAAGAAGAGTCCTGTAGCAGAAAACAGCCTTTGCTCAGTCCACAGGACAATCTGACAAGGAGCCTTCAAACAGCCACCCCATAAAGTATGTATGCCAGGGCCTGGGGTCTCCGGAGTTCAGACAGCCACTGAAGAATTCATTAGAGGAGGTGAAAGAACTGTTAAGTGCAGCGCATTTACACCAAGGCCAGCAAGGGAAGAGGGCTCAGAGTAAATCAAACCGCCTCTTTACTGATGACACTCCAGATGGGAGTCAAAACAATACATGAAAATACAACACCCTCGCATCACACACACGCACACACACACACACACACACACGTACAAAGGCATGTGTGTGCACACACACACACACACACACACACACACACACACATACAAGAAGAGTCAGAAGATAGCTTTCTTCCCCTCGGGCGCTGGAAAAACTGGCCTACATTCTGATGCAGAGAAAGTTTTGAGATCTGCACAGCGCAAAAAAAAATGATTTGGAACTCTGCAGGGCATATGATTTAATTTTGAACAATTCATTTAATTGTCATATTATAGATCTAAACAGCTTTGCCTAAGCTGACCCAGATGCAGACGAGCCACGTACATATGGCCAAAGTGAGGATGGTAATAGCGATGATGATGCTCATAGGAAATACTACACTTACACTACATGATACACTGACTCATGTAATACACAATATCTTTTATAGAGGCAGCAGACCAAATATATTTTTGTGGTCTGAGAATATTTAAGGGTAAATGCATGTAGGTGCATCGGATGAACACAAATGGCCTTTCTGACCAAGAATTTTTTGTTAGTGAAACCACTTCTAAACCCAGGTGAATCTCTGCCGTTAGCTTTAGTGGTGCTTAACTGGTTAGACTTACCTCCTTAGGGGCATAGCACTTTGTAATTGACATAAGATGTTGTCATGAGAAGACACATAGTGAGAAGACACTTGCATCTTCGTCATACTCGTAAGCTAATGTTAAAGGGGGGGGGGGGGGGGGGGGGGGTTATAGCTTTTGGCAGCATAGTGATGACATGATACATTCATTCATTCATTAATCCATGCATTCATGATGTGGCATATTAAAATGTTGTGAATTATGTGCATATTGGAGTGTTGAGTAGGATGGGGTAAGATGTGGGGTGTCTACCACTATTTGTGGAGCAGGTTTGTTGTAGTGCCATATATTTTTACGGTTGGATATACTATGCCAATATGTTCAGTAATGTAGCTGGCCGTCTTTCTGATGTATCTGTGCAGCAGGTTATGCTATAGAGTAATACATAGTGTTCAATTTAACATGAGGATGTGTTTAAGTGTGTCCTGGGGAGTCGCCATGGTGTATTACAGTGTGGTACCCTACTGAGTGCTGAGACGCAGTGTAGCTTACCCGTGTCTAAAATGCGTCTGTGCAGCAGGCCCGTGGGCAGGAAGGCCTCGTCCTTACACGAGCGGATATGTGTGCCCACCAGGTCCGAGTTTGTTGCTAGGATACGGGCGCTCTCCTCGTTCAGGTTCACGCCGGCCATGGAGGCCACGTCATTGATGTCGTCATCATCCCTGGAAAGCGTCAAACACAGATAGAGACTCATTAGCCCGCGTCTTTGGGCCTGGCCTGAAGTATCAACAAACCTCCCTCCACTGCTCTCCAGGCCTCATTACAGGAGAAGTGGACCTCCGATTCAATTTCTCAGTTTGCTTTACCGAAATCTGAACTTCACTTACAATCAGTAAAGATTAACTTCACATCACACCGCCCTTACCACTCTGCAATAATGCAAGCCGAGTGAAACTTTAATAATCTGCCAGCAAATGTACTGCAACATGTGTCTAGTTGGGGCCTCGTGATTGGACAAGTGGGGTCACATCTACATTCTTTCTACATAGTGAGCGTTAAGGCTATGGTACGTGGTCAGGCACCTCTTTGTCCAAACCTATAAGCTAAATGAACTGAACAAGGTGCCAGGTCTTATAAAAAAAAAAATTAAAAAAAAACTTTTCAAAGGAGTCTCTTGTAGATTGTCACCTTCCCAAAACTAGCTGAATGTCCTAAAAACTTAAAAGTAGGTGATGGTCATGCATGTTCCCAGGGCAACGGCATGCCCTCTGGCCATCAGTGAGGCAACATCGGCAGCCAGGTTAGCTGGTTATGTGGAACGACTGTTTGATACAGGGAAGACTTCATCAGCAGCAACCAGAGCATTGGTGTGAGGGAAATGTTCAGAGTTCTTGATAAAATATCAAAAGGCTGGGGCGATGATTAATACATCAGAGCCACCCATCACCCAGAACCTGCTTCGGCTGCCTGAAAAGAGGCGGAGCTGGAGGGGAAAGCTTTTGATTGACAGCTGCGGTGCTCGCCGGGTCCCTCCTCTCCGGTGCGCCATGGAAACGGCAGCCTGATTAATTCAACTGAGCTTCCTTTGAACGCACTCTTCCGCACACACGCAGGGGTAACTCAAGTCTTTCTCTTCTTCTTTATCGCTCTGTCTGTCTTTCTTGTTCTGCCTATATCTGCTGCTTCTTCACTCGGAGGTATTTATTTTGTTTTGAAGGTTTCACTGGCTGTACCAGAGGCTACACAGAACAAAGTGGAGACTGCTGGTTGACCTGATGCTACCTATACATGTGTGTGTGTGTGTGTGAGTGTGCCTATGTGCATGAGCGTGCTTTTTGTGTGACACATTTGCAAGTGTGTGTATGTGTGTGTGTGTGTGCGCATGTATTTGTCTGGTATACGTGCATATGTATCTGTGAGTTTGTGTGTGTCTGTGTATGCACGTATTTGGTCTGGAACACATGCGTATGTATCAGAGTGTGTGTGTGTGCGTGTGCGTGTGTGTGTGTGTGTGTGTGAGCGTGTGTGCGGTACGCGTGTGTGAGTGTTTCAGTTGTACACGTGTACGCCCCCTGCTGCTGGTCCTGTGTAGAGCTCTGAAGCCGTCCTGACGTGGCGGTGGGGGGGTGACAGAGAGGATTAGTGGGCACAACCACCCTCAAGAGCTGGCACTGCCACAGGGCGACCCCCTCCACGCCCAACTCACCGCTAATGAGCATCACACCTGCTGTGCCAAGCGTCCACTCTTCATCATCGGGAGAACGCTTACATAATCTTCCTCATCCTCACCATGGTAACTGTAAATGTTGCCATCATTTACTTATTTGACTAAAGCCCCTTTCACAAACGAAATGTGTAACAATGCCAGATTAAAGCAGTCTGAAATAGATAATGAATTTCCATTCCCAGTTAACCGTCAAACACAGCAAAGTTTCATGTGTCCGTCAGTCAGTACCACACGACACAGCATGTTATGGAATACTGAGCACTGACATACACATGAAACAATCCTGGGAGAAATAATGGGACATCAATGGGGCAATAGCCTCCTCTGACATGACAATGTAGTGTTCTCAAAAACAGGAATCTTGTTGCTCCCATTTACACTTGAGCCATTGCCATCATTGTTACTAGGTAGTCAGGTGGTAGGATGACCACTGGTCTACACTGGCTTCCATTCCCACTTGATGCCTCCAAAAAAACTGCTTTCTATTCCAGGGGTGATGACATATCTGTCTATGCATGAGTCAGAGGGTGGTATATCTACAGAAGTCAGTGGATTCAGAGAATTGAGCGAGTGAAAGCTTTAACACTGATAGTTCAAACACCAATAATCTGAATAGTCATACTTTGAACACGGACTGCCTGAATGGCGATCATATGTATTATATGAAACTATCTGACAGACTGAAAAGTTGTAGTTTCAAAAGCCAACAGACTGATTGGTGATAATCTGAATATCAACAGTCTAAACAGTATTCATTTGACAGTGAATGGGTTCTGGTGTGGTGGTCTGGTCTTGGTTTGCCTCTACCACTGCTGGGCTTTGTTTCAAGGAACTTGTTGACTGTGATGCATCCTCCCCTCTGTGACTGTCCATTCCTTATGATGGTGCCAGAGAGAAGACATATTTGTGGTGGATAAATGCATGTGTACTGTACGGCAACATGTATAACTAATACTTTACATATTTCTCAGCATTCCACGGATAAAGACTGCCTCAGGCTCTGAAACCTGACACTAGGCCACGATGAGAGACAAAAACAAGGAGGAGAGAAGGAGGGAGAGAGAGAGAGAGAGAGAGAGAGAGAGAGAGAGAGAGAGAGAGAGAGAGAGAGAGAGAGAGGGAGAGAAGAGAGTAGACAAAATGAGTGAGAAAAAAGGTAGAGAGCACATGAATACTGATTTTATATGTATTGTTCTGTTGATTAATGTTCATTACTGTTGAATATTGAATATTATAACACTGACAAATGTCCAAATAAATATGCACAGACATATCTGTGTGTGTGTGTGTGTGTGTGTGTGTGTGTGTGTGTGGGGGTTCATGTCTGAATGTGTCTGTCAGGTGAAGTGCATTAATAGGCTATGTGTGTGTGGGATGGGGACCCCCCAGTCAGTGCTCACACAAACCCCATAACACACACACACACACACACACACACACACACACACACACACACACACACACACACACACACACACACACACACACACACACACTCCTTGGTTGGATCACTGAAGGGAGAGAGTGAGCTCACTGTTGGCATACCTCACTCCCCTCACTAGCTCTACAGCCACCACAGCTGGTACTGGAAACACATACACACACACACTCATGCGCGCACACGCACACACACTCACGTGCGCGCGCACACACACACACACACATACAGTCACGCGCGCATGCACACGCACACAGAAGGATGAGAGAGATGGGATCAAAGATGGAGAAGGAGAGAGGGACCAAAAGAGGGCAGAGACGAGACAGATAGTCAGAGCGAGGGAACAGGAGGAGAGAGGGGGCAGCTGTTTCCACTTAGCTCAGTAAACGGAGGCTGTGGCCACTCAGGGAAACCCACCAGCCCTGTAGTCTGACACACACACACACACACACACTCATCCCATGGGCCCTGGAGTTTTCAATCTGGGCAAGTGGAACACTGGGACTCACCAGGCAGACCCAACACACACTCAAGCACACACTCACACACCAGTCCCCCGAAAACCATCACACACACCACTAAACACAATCTTAAGCAGACACACACACACCTCTTACACACTGTCTTTGCATAGCCATTCCATGAATACACAAGCACACACACACAAGCAAGCACACACAAGCAAGCACACACACACACACACACACACACACACACACACACACACACACACACACACACACACACACACACACACACACACACACACACCACTCAGCATGTACATATGCTCATGCACACAAATGTATTGTGAACACGCTGCAGCACACAGACTTGTTTAATACCAGTTCACTTGAAACCACTACAATAGTTTCCACTCCAATTCTGCCAATTTCTTGAAAATTAATTCACATTAAATTTAGAATCGAGCCTATTGAAATTCAGCAAAGATTACTCACGGAACGAGCTGAATTGAATTAGAATATTTTGAATTTGATTTTCCAGCCAGAGCCGCCTGAGCTGAGCTGGCGTGGAGGCCGGAGGCCGGAGGCAGCCCTCCGGGGGCTCCGAGGCTGAAGGCTCAGAGGGGGAGGAGGGGGTTGTGGGGGGGGGGGGGGCGAGAAGAGGAGGATCATGGGAGGAGAGGTCTGTTCAGACAAGTCTGTTCTCTCTGTCTCTTTCCCCATGAGGAAAAGCCAAGCCTGAGTGGTTGTGAGTGTAAGTGAATGTTTGGGTCAGGGGGGTTACTAAAGTACAAAATATGGGTGGCCCTTTAAAATGAAAGTAAAGCTTTTCACTGGGTAACCAATGTACAACAACAATACAATCTAGTACATATCATCACTACAGCACAAAACCTACAAATACAGCACAGACCAGTTCCCAGGATGGGGTCAAAATGACGCAGCTACCTCATCCAACCACCTCATCCGATGAAAGATCTAATGAAAGATTCAGCATAGACAAGCACCAACAGCCTACACTAATGCATGCCTAGAGGACGAGTTCAACTGCATGGAGTGCAGCTTTTAGGCAAAATGTAAGCCACTGGAGGGGGAGCCTTAATGTAACTGCGTGAACCAATCAAACAGGGCACCACATATAGGGTAACATAGAGAGCAGCACTGCAATCACTGTAATGGAATTAAAGGCAACCAAATTAATGAATTGTCAAACTGACTAGGTACTCGGCCCGCGCTGACTAATGTTAGCTGTAACCAGAACTAAAGGCCTCCGCCACAGCTAACATCAGACGCCATAGCTAATTCATGTTGGTGCTTTACACCTCACAGCCATTTGAAAGGCAGAAGGACATTTCAGCAGCGATTTTCGAAATTCAATGTGCAATAGTCGAGTCTCGTTCAGCTACACGCTAATTATCGGTTTTCAAAAAAAGGGTGCTGATGTGGCTGGGGAGTCGGTGCGACATTAAAAAAATTGTTGTTTGTCTTTCCAGCACAGTTCAAAGGGAAGTGAAAGTCAGGGCTGCGCGAGGTCGGCTGCGCGCAGGGAGGCCACCAAAGAGCGAACAGCACCGAGGCCCGCAGGGGGAGGAGGTCGTCAGTAACAAGCAAGCCTGACAGCTTAATTACCAAAGCTGCTAAAGATTTATTGGTTTATCAATCAGAGCCTCCGGCAGCTCCTTTCCCCCCGGCGGCCAAACAGGCAGGCAGGCAGGCAGAGAGGGGGAGAGGAGTGGGCAGTTACCATGAACTCGGTGGTCGACTTGACCCACACACGTACACTCAAACACGCACTCACACGGACACCAACACATGCACACACATGGACACCATCTCATGCACACACACACATGCAGCTTCACCCACCCAACTACATACACCCTGTGTCATACATTCACATACATGCACACACTGACACAATACCATGCACACACATACACAAAACCTCAACACACACAGACACACACACATGCTCCTATAAGTCACACATGGACACATAGATGATGTATAGTTATGTCCATAAAGAACCCAAGTAATGAACTATACATCATCTATCTGTAATACATACATGCCCTCAGTCATACCACCTCTCAATCACGCATGTACACACACACACACACACACCAAATTATGGTTGGAATATAAGCTACAGCCTTGCCAGTATGTGCCCTGCTCTGCAAGTATATTATTTCAGATTCAGTTCATTTAGCTTATAGGTCTGGACAAAGGCCTGTCCAAATGGGGCGCTTTCTGTGTGATCCTACACTTCATTTGAGACACAGAGATCCAGAGAGAAAGGGACAGAGCGAGTGAATTAGACAGACAGACAGAGCGGGGGCTGGAGAGTGTGAGAGAGCGAGAGCGATGAGGACCCTGGAACAGACAGGCGCTGGGACTGAAACTCGTG